>NC_053494.1:202262663-202568497 GCF_905171775.1 Rana temporaria
ACACAGAAATGTGGGGGTTCAGACCCTGCTACACACCCCCCCCAAACAGAGAAACCGTGTCTATGTCCGTATAATGTACCCCGAGACGCGTAATCGCACAGCAATACCAATAATGATGCAAAGTGTGACTGTTGTACATAACATGACCGTGACATCCACAGAACACTATTGACTGTATGAGGAATAAAAACTCTTAATGAAGGAGAAAAACAACTTACACAGAAACTGCAATCAATTAGACACTTCTACAAACGGCGAGTTTAACGCTCTCAGTGACCCCGATATTGACAGCTGTGACACGCAGCAACACCAACAATGACACCGACATTCACAATAAAAAATACTGACAAGCCGCTGACACGTATATTGTAACATAATCTATACACCTTATTTTATTCACGCTTGTGAGAAATGAGACCCGAGGAGACAGGAAAGCAGCGGATTGGTTAATCACGATGCGGCATGTCCGTTCACATATCTTGCAGAGCATCCTAAAGTCCAGAAAGAGCATAGAGCATCTGGAAAGTTTTCACAGAGCTTCACTTTTTCCACATTTTAGGTTACAGCCTTAGGCCTCTTTCACACGAGGCGGACTCTGTCGCTACGGAGTGCGCCAGCTCACTGGGAGAGCTGGGGAGGGGCTTGTGCAGCGCCACTGTCTCCTATAGAAAGATCTGATGAAAACAGACATCATGTCCATTTTCATCAGATCTCACCTGATCCGATCCGCCATGGACTGATTTTGGCGGATCGGGTCGGATATCAGCGGACATGTCTCCCTGGACATCCGACGCTCCATAGGCTTGCATGGAGCAGCCGTTCAGGACCGCCGACAAAACTGACAGACGGACCTGAACGGTCCGACCGTGTGAAAGGGGCCTCATTCTAAAATGATCTAAATTAATTATTTTCCTCAAAATTCTACAAACAATACCCCATAATGACAACGTGAAAGAAGTTTGTTTGAAATCTTTGCTAATAAAATCTCATGTACATAAGTATTCACAGCCTTTGCCATGACACTCAAAATTGAGCTCAGGAGCATCCTGTTTCCACTGATCATCCCTGAGATGTTTCTACAACTTGATTGGAGTCCACCTGTGGTAAATTCAGTTGACTGGACATGATTTGGAAAGGCACACACCGGTCTATACAAGGTCTCACAGTTAACAGTGCATGTCAGAGCACAAACCAAGCCATGAAGTCCAAGGAATTGTCTGTAGACAGGATTGTATGGAGGCACAGATCTGGAGAAGGGTACAGAAATATTTCTGCAGTATTGAAGGTCCCAATTAGCACAGTGACCTCCATCATCTGTCAATGGAAGAAGTTTGGAACCACCAGGACTCTTCCTAGAGTGGGCCGCCTGGCCAACCTGAGCGATCGGGGAGAAGGGCCTTAGTCAGGGAGGTGGCCAAGAACCAAATGGTATCTCACAGCATTTTTCTGTGGAGAGAGAAGAACCTTCAAGAAGAACAATCATCTCTGCAGCACTTCACCAATTAGGCCTGTATGGTAGAGTGGCCAGATAGAAGCCACTCCTCAGTAAAAGGCACATGACAGCCTGTCTGGAGTTTGCCAAAAGGCACCTGAAGGACTCTCAGATCATGAAAAACAAAATTCTCTGGTCTGATGTAACAAAGCTTGAACTCTTTGGCCTGAATGGCAAGCGGTATGTCTAGAGGAAACCAGGCACCGCTCATCACCTGGCCATTGCCATCCCTACAATGAAGCATGGTGGTGGCAGCATCATGCTGTGGGGATGTTTTTCAGCGGCAGGAACTGGGAGACTAGTCAAGAGGGAGGGAAAGATGTACAGAGATGAAAACCTGCTCCAGAGCGCTCTGGACCTCAGACTGGGGTGAAGGACAACGACCCTAAGCACACAGCCAAGATAAAAAAGGAGTGACTACAAAAAAACTCTGAGTGGCCGAGCCAGAGTTCAGACTTGAACCCGATTGAACATCTCTGGAGAGATCTGAACATGGCTGCGCACCGACGCTCCCCGTCCAACCCGATGGAGCTTGAGAGGTAAAAAAGAATGTGAGAAACTGCCCAAAAATAGGTGTGCCCAGCTTGTAGCATCATACTCAAAAAGACTTGAGGCTGTAATTGGTGCCAAAGGGGCTTCAACAAAGTATTGAGCTTTTCCCTTGCAGGGAGGTCCTCAGGTACAGCTTCCTCTCCAGCAAGGAGAACAATGAGCAGCACAGTAGTGACATCACCAAATCTAGTGAGACTAGAGATCTCACACTGCAGATATACAGCTTTGAGGCTCAAGGCATGAGTGTAATATTCATTTTCAGAAGGCATGCAAGGCAAAAGCTACATTTTTAAATAACACTGAACGGATTTCCTATAAGAGAGCAAATATTCACTTCTAATTCAGGTTGACTAATAAAAATACCCCAAACCATTGGCCCCTCCTTTAAAGACACGCAAGACTGAATAATGAATAAAAGAAACGCCATACCTCTCTGTGGCAGACGGTACACAGGGTTTGCAGATTGTCCAGTGAACATTGGCCTCCCCCACCATACACCGGCCTGATGTGGTCCACTTGCCAGAATTGCCCTTCACTGGGGTTGCGGATGAGTTCGTTAAGCTGCGAAAGAAAAGGGTTACATATCGTTCGTCCTGTTACACATTTGAAGACATGACACATAAAAAAGGGCCAGTAACCGCCTCGATCCACCTTATTTCCAGATGACTAGCTGTCACGCAGTGGTTTAATGTCACAGTACAGCAACATCGCTGTATGGACCCCATTAAAACTGGCGTCTGACAGCTATTGTCATGGGAATGTGAGAGTACAAGTGATCAGGCGGTTAGGTTTATTGTACATCCCCACGCACTGCAAGCACCACTGCCTTCAATTAATAGTATGAAAACTACAATGGAGCAAACTACAAGAAGGAGAACACAAAAGAGTGCGAATCCCTCACATCGTAATGATGAAAAAGTGTCACATTTCTGAACTCCAACACTATGTGAAAAATGTCTCACCGATAACTAGAGCTGTCTCTGTATCTTACAGAATAAAATGGAACGTACGGCGTTACTTTTGGGTTCCTGGGAAGGTGTTCCAGCAGTTCCCCACAAGTATGAGCAGACATTTCTCACCTTCTCTTAGTAGGTCAGCGGCGCTTTGCCGGCGGTTCGGCCGCGCTGACTCCTTCACCGCTCCAAAAGATGCTGCTTGCAGGACATTTTTTTAACATCCTGTCAGCGCATCGCCACAGTGTGTATGTTCTCTTTTTGTATTGTTGCTTCTGTTAAGACAGTGATCTGACTTCTGAGTCGACTTCCATTGAAATCAATGAGTTCAAGTTGCCTACAAGTTGAATTTCTGAATTTGGAGCGACTGCAGTAGTGTGCATTAAGACGACTCCATTCACTTATATTGATTTTCTCATGCAGCGCGACTTTAGGCGACTTGAAGTCGGATCCAAAGTCGTCCCTGTGTGAATGGTAAGCGCTGCGTAAACTGTTGGCGCTATATAAATCCTGTATAATAATAATAATAGGCTCTAACTGTACTGTTTGCCCTCATGTTGTAAAGCGCTGCGCACACTGTTGGCACAATATAAATCCTGTACAATAATAATAATAAACATTATGGGTTGTTTTACAAGGTGAGTGTTTTTATATACCGTATTTATCGGCATATACCGCATTTATCGTCATATACCGCGCACTTTTTTGCTCTGAAAAACAGGGCAAAATCGTGGGTGCGCGATATACGCCGATACCCGCGCTTTGTTCAAACCACTGCGCCGACATATACCGAGCGCAGTACACTCGGGTATAGTCGGGCAGGCTCGGCTCCTCTCGCGGTCACGTCGTGTGCGTCCTGTACGTCGTTTACGCAAGAGGAGCCGAGCCCGCCTGACTATACCCGAATGTACTCCGCTCGGTATGTCGGCGCAGTGGTTCGAACACAGTGCGGGAAGCGGGGATGGCCGCAGAAGGACGCCAGACCGGACGAGGCTGCCGATGGACGCGCTGGACGACGGTCAGGACGCGATGGACGATGGGCAAGACACCGACGAGGGGCATCCAAACTAAGTATTTTTTTTTTTTGCAGGAATCTTCCTTCAAGTTCGGGGGTGCGCGCTATACGCTGGGGCACATTATAGCAAGATAAATATGGTAATTTACAGGCTAAGTTCACCTTTTAAAAAGAAAATAATAAATTTACATATTTTTGAATGTTTTTTTTTTTAAAGGAACCTGCAAAGTATATCCAGTGACTGCAGGTGCAATGTCAAGCTTCTGCAGACTCTTCCTCCTGCTCATCCCTCTGTACAGGCTTTCATTTGCAGAGTTGGAAGTGTCATGGGACTACGAAGAGATTACCACACTCCTCATCCATTGAGAACTACATGTTCATCTGCCGCTGTGAAAGAATGATGTGACTGCGCAGCCGGAGCCCCACACAGCCATGCAAAATGTAAAAAGTGACAGCGGCTGCCATTTTCATCACGTTACACCCTAAATAGGAATGTAACATAACACGGTGCAAAAGGTCAACTTTCACGCCAGAAGGTGGCGCTGCTTCTCTATCATGTGACCAGTAGGGATGAGCTCCGGCGTGTTGGCAGGCCACGTGCAGAGCCCGCCAGGATGTCGGCACGGCGCTGTACTAATCACAGGCAGGGAGACATTTCCCGATCTCTGCAGCCGAGCATCGGGACAAAGTCTCCCTGCCTGCGGTTAGCGCGGCGCTGTGCAGACTTCCTGGCGGGCTCTGCATGTGGAGTGTGCGAACACGCCGGAGCTCATCCCTGGTGACCGGCTCACACAAAAGTCACATGACTGGGGAGCCTATCACTTTGGCTACTGATCAGAAGTATGGACAGTCTTCCCAGAAGAGTTGAAGCTGTTATAGCTGCAAAGGGCGGGGCCAACTCAATATTGAACCCTACGGACTAAGACTGGGATGACATTAAAAATCATGTGCTAGAAAGGCAGGCGTCCCAATATTTTTGACAATATAGTGTAAGCTTCCACTGGAGATTTGCCTTCTGTTAGATGCCAGGCTGTCATTCTGATCCTCTGGCTTCAATACATTCTGAGACATGGACTAAGAAGAAGTCACCCCTCACCCAAAGGCCCGGACAAAAGGTCCTAAGAAGGGGGCTACAGGCAATGCAGAAAGTTACTGAGAAGATGTTCGGCACTTACTACGGTGACCTAAAAATCTCCTCCGGCTGTCATTACCGATAAAAGCCGGCATTCTGTCACCATGGAAACAGACTCGCTCTAATTGATATGGGCCTCATTTATCACGTCTCAAAAATAGGAACTGTCTCCAGTGCCTCGCAGCAGGGAAACCTGCGCTGTAAGCCGACAGCTGGAGAATGGAAGTCTTCGATCCGATAGGTAGCTGCAGGTCAATACAGACAGTTCCCATCTCAGACGGTGTGATAAGGAAGTCCCGGTATAGACTGCTCTTCGGTCACAGCCCGTCTCCTCTATACATTGAAACCAGGACTGTCTGAGTTGCTCGCTGACACGAGTCAAGATTTTCCTTTCTGAAAATTGCAGTCCCAAATCTGATTGGAAGCTGTGAGTCAATACAGAAAGTCCTTCTTTTCAGACACTTTGATAAATGAACCCAACATAAGAGCTCATGCTTAACCCCTTGCCTACCGGGCACTCTCACCCCCTTCCTGCCCAGGCCAATGTTCAGCTTTCTGTGCTGAAACACTTTGAATGACAATCACTAAACAAAGGAAAAAAGACAAAAAAAAATGTTGAACAAAAAAAAGTGTCTTAGGGCTCTCTCTCAGGCCCCATACACACGACCAAACATGTATGCTGAAACTGGCCGGGCCTTTTCCCAGCGGTCAAATATTCCTGGACTTGTTTTAAAACCGTCCGCTGGAATCCTGTCCGCTCGGACATGTTCGGTCCTCAGTACAGACCTACCGTACATGTCCGAGCGCCCGCCGCCCCTCGCATGCGTCGAATGACCTCGACGCATGCGTGGAAGCATTTAAAAGGCAGGCCCGCCCACGTCGCCGCGTCATCGTCGCCGCGACGGCGCGGACACGCCCCGCGTATTGTTTACGCGCGGACTTCTGTATGATGGTTAGTACAGCCATCGTACAGAAGTCCCCGGGCAGACATGTACGGTGAAAACGGCCTGACGGACCGGTTTCATCGTACATGTTTGCCCGTGTGTACCCGGCCTCACACGTCAGTTTTCCCGGCAGACGTGATCGGGCACTCCATGTACCTCTATGGAGCGACGGATGTCAGTGGTGACGTGTCCGCTGACATCCGACCCGGACGTCGGAGGACCCGGGCGCGATGTGATGACGTCACGCCCGGGTCCCCGTAAGTAAACAAAGCCGCAATTGCGGCTGCTAAGCAACAGTATTCATGAGATCGGTGATTTTTTTTTCACCGATTTCATGCTTTTCAGCCTGGAGGAGAGATGTGGAGGTCTTATTGACCCCGCATCTCTCCATAAAGAGGACCTGTCACACACATTCCTATTACAAGGGATGTTTACATTCCTTGTAATAGGAATAAAAGTGATAATAAAAAAAAAAAAAATAAAAAAAAAAAAGTGTAAAAAAATAAATCTGTAAAAAAAATAAAAAATATTTTTTTTTAACGCCCCTGTCCCCAGTAGCTCGCGCGCAGAAGCGAACGCACACGCAAGTCCCGCCGACATATGTAAACGCTGTTTAAACCACACATGTGAGGTATCGCCCCGTGCGTTAGAGTGGCAGCAACAATTCTAGCACTAGATCTCCTCTGTAAACCTAAACTGGTAACCTGTAAAAAAATTCAAAGCGTTGCCTATGGAGATTTTTAAGTACCGAAGTTTGGCGCCATTCCATGAGTGTGCGCAATTTTAAAGCGTGACATGTTAGGTATCTATTTACTCGGTGTAACATCATCTTTCATATTTTACAAAAAAATTGGGCTACCTTTACTGTTTTGTTATTTTTTTAATTCATGAAACAATTTTTTTCCAAAAAAAAAGGCGTTTGAAAAATTATTGCGCAAATACCGTGCAAGATAAAACGTTTCAATGACCGTCGTTTTATTCCCTAGGGTGTCTGCTAAAAAAAACATATATAATGTTTGGGGGTTCTGCGTAATTTTCTAGCAAATAAATTATGATTTGTACATGTAGGAGAGAAGTGCCAGAATAGGCCTGGTATGGATGTGTGTATAACAGCCCTGTATGGAAGAGGTTAAAGAGACCAGTCTAAAATAAAATCGAATTTTCTGTAAGCTGTCCCTTTATGTTCTACTCACCAGACATTTTATTTGCTTCTTATCTTACCTGGTCTAGTGGCAGCTGTGCCATCCAGGAGCTCTGGAGCAACTCCTTCCTCTGGCTCCTGGGTGCGTCCCGCACACTCAGGTACAGCTCGTGCACATTTAAACAGCACTGTTGGCACACGCCGTGCTCGGTTTCGAAAACCTTCGCCCTCATGTAACTTTGACTGGAGCGGATCAGGAAGTCATCGTGGCATTTTTGTGAGCAAAGTCGTGAATCCCAGGCCGGGGTCCGATCTTGCGCCTGGGGGCAGGGCTCCTGGCAGTGCAGGCACAGAGGGTTCCCGGCGTCGTCCAGCACCTGCAGATAACCTTGCAGAGCTGCATTTTCGTCCCCTCCGTCTGCCTGGGCCCCGTCGGCTGCGTTTTGCGTCCTAAATTTGGAAACATAGTTGGAGAGGGATTAGAAATCGCGGGAGAGATGTTAACCATTCTGCTTAAATCGGCCTGCATAATAATCACTGTCTTATTACGACGTCACACTGTGAAACTAATAAGAGGCATAAAATGGTACAGGAAGCAAGATCAAGGATAAATTGTTAATTTTGCGATATTGTGGTTCTCGCCCATCGCGCTCCTTCCATTAAAATCTCCATCCATTTGTTTTTAACAAAGTCTTACTGGGAGGCCCCCCCTCGCGCTCCCGCTTAATGTGCACATATTGCATAGTCTGTGAGCTATATTTACACTCGTAAAACAAGATCACTGATAAATTATTCATTCACACTTTGTAAACAGTGAAAGAAGAGACGGATTGACATTAATTTTTCAAGTGTTCCTGGTATTGTTTATTAGTTAGGGAAAATCCACTAAGCATATGAAGCCTAAAAATAGTTCATTTACATTTAAAGGCCGACTTCATCCAATAAGGTTGCTTCGATTTGTGTCTGTTCCCGCCCCCCCCCCCCCCCTTACAAGGCCGTAACTGGATCCAACTCCCATTCCTTGAATCCCTAATTCTACATTACGGAGCGTCGCGTTTTTTTGCAATGCGCATGCGCGAAACGACAACCCGTGTGCTGTCACGAACGGAGCTTCTTTTTTATACATCCTTGCAAGGAAATTGTCGGAAACTCTTTATAGAGAGTTTTTTTAGCTGCTATTGTGCATTTTACAATAAATTTTTATAACATCTGCACTATTGGAAGCCTTCTCTCTTTTTTCCTATACCATTTGGCTTCACAAAATTTTCAAAATCTGGATCACCATTGCTTCTCTTGTGCTGGAACACTTGTCACTGGAGCACCTGAGTGATTGCACTGACCATCGCTACAGAGGGGATAGATGGATAAAGGATCATTGCTGGAGGTCTCCACAGGATGCCATTCACGATCATCTGTATCTCTGCAGAGCCGTGAGAAGGGCGGTCATAGGCTAGCTGGTAAGCCTCCCCTTACATTCACTGGTGGTGGGTCTTCACATATTTTGGAATAACATTGGAGTAACACAGGATTACATCTTCCTCGCGGGAATATTTCCCATATGAACTTAAAGGAACACTAAAGGCAGACATTTTTTTTTTAAATAACAAACATGTTATACTTGCCTCCACTGTGCAGCTTGTTTTGCACAGTGTCCCTGAATCCGGTCTTCTGGGTTCCCTCGGCGGCTGTCTCGGCTCCTCCTCGCAAAAGCTTTCCACCTTCATGCGAGCGAGCTCGCATGGTGGAAAGCTTTTGCAAGCGCGCTCCCGTGATACAGCGGTGGGCATAGCTGCCAACTGTATCACTCGGCCCCGCCCCCCGGCACGCTGCGTCATCCGCTGTGATTGACAGCAGCGCTAGCCAATGGCTGCGCTGCTATCAATCCATCCAGCCTAGCCAATCAACGGCCAGGCTGGGAACCGAAGAGGATCACGTGGATGCGCGCAGGACTTTCGAGGGGTCAGGTAAGTAAAACGGGGGTTCGGGGGGGGGGGGTGGTACCGTGAAAAAAACATTTACCTTTACAACCCCTTTAATTCACCTTTATTGGAAACTATTTTTGTTATAATTATTTTTGAATCATTTTGGCAACGTGTGACTTTTTTCAGCGCTACACATTTTTTATCCACATCAGGACATCTACTTGGTGCCTCGAAATGACAAGAGCAGTCAAGGCAGAACTGTGAATTCCGGTGGGGAAATTGACAAAAGGGGTAAGAAGGCGATATTCAGCTAGTCACTGGCTACACAACACTGCCATCTGTAAATTTACATTTCCCAGCAAGATGCTGAGGTAACATTAATCTACACTAACTTTAAAACCAGGAGCCCAATCATGAGATCACTATGACAGCCAATTATAGCGCTTTTCCCACAGTGAGGCACACGGCTCATTGGCAGCCAGCTGGAGCTGGTAAAGTTGAAGTCCAAAAAGTTAAAACAAAAAAAAATAAGCAGGATGGATTTGATTTAAATCAAGTTGATTTAAATCACTAGTAAAAACACTTGATTTAATTCAACTTGATTTATATCATAATTTGGTAAAATAAATCAGAAAAAAAAAAAAAAATTTGATGCGCCCCGTCCCGCAAAGCAGCACCCGCATATGAAAAAGCTATTAATGTATTACTTGGGGAATAATTTAACATGATGGACTTACTGTGATCCAGCTTGGTAAAAGCCTATTCTACACAAGCCATAACTGTATGCAGTTCACTGTGGTAGCATTCACTATATACAATAAGTCGTTTTTTCTTCCGGAGAGGTAGGAGCGTCTTTCCTCTGCTGCTGGAAACCAAAGAGTATTGCCACTCAGGAACCTCCTTGGATTTTTGTCAGTGAATACTAGGCAGGCTCTGATTGGCCAAGGTGGAGACCTCATAACGTCATCCCGCCCTTCTTTTCCACCTCTAAAGACACAACTTTTTTTCCCCTCAAATGGGACTTTAAAAATTGCACGTAGACAGCATATATACCAATGTTTAAAAAAAATAGAAACGTTTTATACAATATTCAACAAGTTGATAAAACATTCATAGAAAATACGGCATGTATTTGGTAATCAATCACTGTTCTCCGATTTGATACAAGTGTCTTCTGTCACCCGATGCGTTTCAGAGAGAACAAATCTCCTTCATCAGTGGTAGACAGGATCAGATTCACTTTGTTGAACAGTAGAGAACAAAGCATAGCCGTACACGGATAAAAACATGCGTTGGTTCTTGACCCCGCCGAGTTACTCAGTTTAAGAAGCATCAAAGGGGGGGGAAAGGGCCACTGGGGCCGGAAATATCAGTCCCGTAGGGTTGAGGTTGTATCATTATAAGTAAAGATCACTTCTTCTAACGTCATGAATGGTATTAGCACAAAGAAGGTAATCCCCTAGATCTGGGTTTCTCAACTCCAGTCCTCAACAGGTCATGTTTTCAGTACCGCCTGTCAGTGCCCATCACAGCTGCCTGTCAGTGCCCATCAGTGCCGCTTGTCAGTGCCGCCTATCAGTGCCCATCAATTCTACATGACAATGCCTCCTCATCAGTGCCCGTCATTGAAGGGGAAAACAAAAATTTTATGACAGAAACTACGAAAAACGATTTTTCTTTAAAAGATTTGGGTCTTTTTTAGTTTGTTTAGCAAAACATAGAACTCTAGAGGTGATCAAATACCACCAAAACAAAGCTCTATTTGTGGATTTTTTTTTTTTTAATAAAAATGTAGTTTGGGTACAATGTTGTATGACCGCGCAATTGTGATTCAAAGTGTCACAGCGCTAAAAGCTGAAAATTGTCCTGGGCAGGAAGGGGCGCAAGTGCCTGGTTTTGAAGTGGTTAAAGGGTTTGTAAAGGATTTTTTTTATATCTTAATAGCTTCCTTTACCTTAATGCAGTGCTGTTTTCATGTCCTCCTTGTTCGTTTTTGCTCTCAAGTTGCTGTAATTCTTCTCTGATCTCCCCACTTCCTGGTTGTCTGTTTCCTGATAACCACAGTGCTGGGAGCTTTCTCTCTGTGGTCACTAATCAAGGAGGTGTGATTACTGTGTGTCTAAAACCCCTCCGCACCAATCAGTTTCGTTTTCCAAACCATCACTGCCCTGTATTGGCTCTGTGGCTCTGTGTAGCAGAGAGGCAGGAAACATGCAAAAACGAAACTAAAACTACAGGTACATTATATGATTGATTTTTATCTATTTTTTATCATTTTTAAAAGGAATCAGTTAACTATTATGTCTCTATACCCTGTAACCAGTCATTTCAGCAAAAACATTTTTTTCCTTTACAACTCCTGTAACAAAGGTATTCATATAAACTATCTTCCAAAGTGCCATTTAAGGTCCCATTTGGGGAAAACATTCTTGTGTCCATTAACAGATCTGGGATGTGCCACACATTAACAGAATATGGTCATCGCTTTTTTTTCTTCTCCACTTTGGCCAATCAGAGCCTGCCTAGTTCCCATTGCATGTGCAAGGCGGTTCCTGAATGGTGGAGGGACGGCAGACAGCAGAGGAAAGTCACTCCCATGCCTCTAGAAAAGAGACACAGTTTTCTGTATTGTAACAAATGCTACTACTAGTGTATTGTGGCTTCCCTAGCAGCCATATAGTTTCACCATGTGAGGATCAGTTTTAACTAAACTGGCCCAAAATCTGTTTTGTGAAATCATTCCTGGAGTTTTACTTTGATCTCTTTTGGACATCTAGGCTTCAATGACCTCTGGTCACCAAAGAGTTAAGAGGCAAATTTCTGCACATAATCAATTTATGGTAATATAGGGCCAGATTCACATAGGTTAGCGGATCTTTAGATCCGCGTAATCTATGCGATTTAAGATCCGCCGCCGCAATTTTTTAAAGCAAATGCCAATTCACAAAGCACTTACCTCAAAACTTGCGGCGGCGTATCTTAAATCCCCCGGCGGAATTCAAATTCTGCGGCTAGGGGGGAGTGTAGTATTTAAATCAGGCGCGTCCCCGCGCCGATGTAACTGCGCATGCGCCGTCCGCGAATTTTCCCGGCGTGCATTGCTCCCAATGACGTCGCTAGGACATCATTGGTTTCGGCGTGAGCATAACTTGCGTCCAGCGCTTTTGTGAATCGACGTACAATTTCAAAATTCGACGCGGGAACGACGGCCATACTTAACATTGGCTGCACCTCATAAAAGCAGGGGTAACTATACGCCGGAAAAAGCCGAACGCAAACAACGTAAAAAAAAAGCGCCGGGCGATCGTTCGTTTCGTAATCGGCGTATGTTCTCATTTGCATAATCGTCGGCGTAAATAAACCGAAACGCTACCTAGCAGCCGGCCTGGAATTGCAGCCTAAGATCCGACGGTGTAACACAGTTACACCTGTTGGATCTTAGGCATATCTATGCGTAACTGATTCTATGAATCAGGCGCACAGATACGACCGACGAAACTCAGAGATACAACAGTGTATCAGGAGATACGCCGTCGTATCTCTATGTGAATCTGGCCCATAATGTTCACTTGAATGAAATTTTTTTTATTCTATTCTCTTTTTCCTATCAATCCGATCAGTATTGATACACGAAGGCTTAAAAACAAATTTACATTTTCCTAAACCGCAGAGTATCAGTACTGCTTGGACCTAGGAGAATGAGGGTAGAGCTGCACTACACTACAGCCGCAATCACCTTAACCAGTTGAGGACACTAGACATGCTACAAAACATCCAAAAAATTTCATGATAGTACATTGTAGTAGACGTGTGAAGTACGTCCGGTTCTTCTGCCCCTCTGCTCTGTTGTGTTCCCCACCTTTCCACTTGCCAGCAATTCTCGGCTCCGAGAATGAAGCAGAGAGGGGGCTAGATTCAGCAACGATTTACGCCGGCGTATCCATAGATACGCCACGTAAATTCAAAGCTGCGCCGGTGTATCTTCTTTCTGTATTCAGAAAGCAAGATACGCCGACATTAGCCTAAGATACGACTGGCATAAGTCTCTTACGCCGTTGTATCTTAGGGTGCATTCTCACGCTGGCCGCTAGGTGGCGCTTCCATCGTTTTTGGCGTAGAGTATGCAAATTACGCCGATTCACAAACGTACGTGAGCCCGGCGGTAGTTTTTTACGCCGTTTGCGTAAGGCTTTTTCGGCGTAACGTTGCTCCTGCTATTAGGTGGCGCAGCCAATTTATGGACGTTGTTCCCGCTTCGAAATTTGAATTTTTTGCGTCGTTTGCGTAAGTCGTTCGCGAATAGGGCTGGACGTAATTTACGTTCACGTCGAAACCAATGACGTCCTTGCGACGTCATTTGGAGCAATGCACACTGGGATATGTACACGGACGGCGCATATTCGTAAAACACGTCAATCACGTCAGGTCATCACATATTAGCATAAAACACGCCCCCCCTTCCACATTTAAATTACCCGGGCTTACGCCAGCCCCATTTACGCTACGCCACCGCAACTTACGGAGCAAGTGCTTTGTGAATACAGCACTTGCTCCTGTAAGTTGCGGCGGCGTAGCGTAAATACGATAGGCTGCGCCGCCGTAAGAAGGGGCGCAGCAACCTGAATCTAGCCCAGGATGCTTTGTATACAGCAGCTCTAACTGTTAGGCCTCCACCAAATGATTTGGACCAGTGCACAAAGCAAGGTCCATAAAGGACATGGATGAATGAGTTTGGGGTGGAGGAACTTGATTGGCCTGCACAGAGCTCAACCTGATAGAACACCTTTGGGATGAATTAGAGAGGAGACTGTGAGCCAGGCCTGTTCATCCAACATCAATCCCTGACCTCACAAATGCACTTCTGGAAGAATGGTCAAACAGTCCCATAAACACACTCCTAAACCTTGTGGACAACCTTCCCAGAAGAGTTGAAGCTGTTATACCTGTTGGGTGGGCCAACTCAATATTGAACCCTACAGACCAAGACTGGGATGTAATTAAGCTCATGTGCATGTAAAGGTAGATGTCCCAATAATGTTGACAATATAGTGTATTTGTTTATGGAATGTTACAGGATAGTGCACCTTTTTTTTGTATCGACTATAAAAAGGAATAAAAAAAAAAAAAAATGCAGTTTCCGGTTTTGATTCTTTTGTCACTCTGGCGAGTTGGCCAGTCCCTGTAATGGAAATTCTGCTGGTTTGTGATGGCTCCACATAGAGCTGGCTCCCCAGGCAGTAAGTTCTCAGCAAAAGTTTGTGAAATGTTTTGCAGACTTCACTTCAAAATGACCAACTTTATCTTTTTCATTACGGCGTCTGTGCCAGGATATTAGTCTGAATTTCACAGCTCCAGCGGGTCAGTCCTCTGCTCTCCCGATCGTTATTAATATAGAGAGCAAAGTTCATTACATGGAGGACTGAACAATTAAGACAATACCGGCATCCTTGCTCCCGCTGCTCACCGCACACCATGGCAACACTGAACACACTTAGAGTTTCTCATTTCCTGTGCTGGGAACTAACCGGCTCACACCCTGGTTCTTCCCAGATCTCAACTCTTTGTTGACTGTTAAAGGGAACGGACTTGATCAACTTAATTATATGAAACCCCAATCACTAAAATCTCATAAAAACTTTACCATGTTCAAAGTTGTAAGCAGATGGGCTTAATGTTCCACATGTGGTGGTTATGTGGTAAGGTTTGGCGCTTCTGGATCAGACTCCATAAGTTAATATGCTCTGTGACCATGGTAAATGTTATCAAAGAACCCAAAATAGCTTTATTTAATGAACCTGTGGAGGGGATACTCCACCATGCTATCGCCACTGCCTGGAAGAAACCTGTGGCTGAAACCCTTGGATTCAAGATCTTCAAACTCCTGTATAGCGTGTCGGAGGTGTGGACATCTCAATTTCTAGTTCCAGGGTCACAGAGCGGGAGGAACAATGTCAGTTCCTTGCTCTCTTTTCCGTGCAACCATCGACGCCGGTTGCACCGCTCCCGGTCTACGCAGTCTTCAGCATGCATGCTCAGAATCAAGTCGATGCATGCTTGGAGGCATTGAACTTCGTTTTTTTTCAGCACGTCGTTGTGTTTTACGTCACCGAGTTCTGACACGATAATTTTTTTAACCGATGGTGTGTAGGCGCGACGGACCATCAGTCAGCTTCATTGGTTAACCGATGACAACGGTCCTTCAGACCGTTCTCATCGGATGGACTGATCGCGTGTATGAGGCTTTAGAATTCATCAGGGCAGTGAGGAGTTAATCTGTTTCCTTGTCCTGCCCTTTCTCTGCTCTCCAATAGGGTATTTAAGTGTTTTTTTGTCGTTCCCTGTGATTTTGATAAAGCGTAGGCACGTGAAACGCGTAGTCATGGCAACCAACAAGCCTGCGTTCCACGCTGGTTTCTGGTCTCTTTACCTTTCCACCATTTGGCAGGAATTGCCCGACTTCAACGCAAGCCCGTTCCATCAGGTCTTTCTGATGGTTGTGCCTACTAACGATCGGTTTTGACCTATCGGTTAGGAATCCATCGGTAAAATTTAAAGCAAGTTGGCTTTTTTTTTAACCGATGGTTAAATAACCTATGGGGCCCACACACGATCGGTTTTGACCGATGAAAACGGTCCATCAGACCGTTGTCCTCTGGTTAACCTATCGTGTGTACGAGGCCTAAACATCTATAATTGTATATGATGTCAAAGATTAAATAATACAGATAAAAGGGGATACCACACCCCACTTTTGGATTTCATCTGGACAACACAGTCATTGGTGCCCTCCGTGCCCCACTCTAGCACCTTGGATGTCGTGTTCTGCTTTGTTATCCCGTCTCATGGGTTTCCAGCGTAGACTATCCATTTGCATCTTGTCAATGTCGTACAAATCCCTACACTTGGCCATTTTTTTTCTGCTTTTAATGCATCAGCTTCAGGGACATGTCAAATATCTCTCTCCCCCCAGATTTATCCACCCCTGTATCACTCTGTTCAATCACTGAGCAGAGAAATCATTACCTATACCCATGTAAGAATTGCGTTTGCTTTTGGGTTTAATACCACTTTGAAGATTGCAGGAAATTAAATGCACTCCAACTAGACCGTTACAGCTAATCTGTGCAGCTTTAGTTCATAGTCGCTGCTTGTTTTTCCACTCATCTCATAGCTACATCTCTTCCATCTCAAGCTATTTCCAGCTTAAATGGGTAAGAGCCCCTAAAATAAACCAAAATGATCTTCAGCCCTCCCTTTATCCAGCACACTGTCTATCAGTATCTTCCGGAGAGCCGGCACCCAGCAGCTTCCATTAATCATTCCCACCAGGTGCTGCCAATCATTCTCCCCGGACCAGCGTCAATCACTCTCACCGGGCACTGCCAGTCCTAGAGAACTTTCCGTATAAATAAGCTGCCACTGAAACTTACTGGACTTATCTCAAAGGAACTGTCACAAAGAACAATGCCTATCTCTGAAGCCTCAGATGGACGTTGCTCTGTTATCCATTTCACTTGTTCAGGGCAGCAGCTTGAGTTTTTAAAGAGACCCTATTGGCAAAATAAAAAACTGCAAGTAAAAACACATAAAAATCAGGAAATGTCACTTACTTGCAGATTTTTCCTTTGCATAAAGTTATATTAACTTGCAACATGCTTTTGAACTCGGTGGAAAGATCGACTAGTTGATTCCATGACCGCGTCCTCCCTCCTTGCACTTTATAGCCCTCTTCACTACTGGGAGTGTTTAAATCACTATCTGTGCCGGCCCAGCTCCTGCTGTTTTTTTGTTGCTGCCAGGAGTGAAGCAACTCCCTCGTCACCTCATTTCATGCTTGCCTTCAGAACTTCTCCAGAGCCTCTCCCATCCTCTGGAATGCTGTACCCCAATCTGTCTGACTTCAGAGAAGCCTATCTGGCCCCCACCTAATACTTGTACTTTTATTTTCTCCATCAGTACATCTCTCACAGTTATTACCATATTTATCGCGGTATAACGCGCTCCCGCGTATACCGCGCACCCCTAAAGTGGCCCCCAACCCTGTGGAAAAAAAGTTTTTTTGTTTTTTTGTACTTACAGTTTTGGTGTCTTGCGCGGTGTCCATCAGCGGCCTCGTCGGGTCCGGCGTCCTTCTGCGGCTTTGGGTGTCCTCTTCGGCGGGTCCGGCGTCCGTCTTCGGCGGGTCGGGGGTCCTCTTCGGCGGGTCGGGGGTCCTTCTGCGGCGTCCTCCCCGCCACGAGTTTGAATACTGCGCCGGCATATACCGAGCGCAGTACACTCGTGAATCTTCGGGCAGGCTTGGCAACTATCGCACTGACGTCCTGTACGCTCAGGACGTCAGTGCGAGAGGCGCTGAGACTGCCCGAAGATTCACGAGTGTACTGCGCTCGGTATATGCCGGCGCAGTATTCAAACTCGTGGCGGGAAAGCGGGTATCGGCGTATATCGTGCACCCACGATTTTGCCCTGATTTTCAGGGCAAAATAGTGCGCGGTATACGCCGATAAATACGGTACCTCTTGCCTCTCTTGACCTTCCTTCTTAGATTGTAAGCTCTAAGAAGCAGGGTCCTCTGATTCCTACTGTATTAAAGTGTATTGTATTAGTACTGTCTGCCCTCATGTTGTAAAGCGCTGCGTAAACTGTTGGCGCTACATAAATCCTGTATAATAATGGGAAATGCTTTTAAATGTCACTATGAGTGTGCTGGCATCACATTCAAGATGGCAGCACCCAGCAGCAGTCTCAGGCTTTTTGGAAGTCTACACAAAGGAGACTTTTGCATGTATTCTTACAGGAAAATTATTGCTGACTTGAATGATCTGGTGACATGACAGGCTCTCTTCAAGATGCAGAATAGATTCAGCATTGCAGCCTCAGATCTAGAAGGTGGCTCATTCAATGGGGCTTCAAAAACAAGTAATTAAAGCGGGAGTTCACCCGAAAAACAATTTTTAACATTAGATTGAGGCTCATTTTGTCAAGGGGAATCGGGTAGTTTTTTTTAAATCGAAGCAGTACTTACAGTTTTAGAGAGCGATCTTCTCCGCCGCTTCCGGGTATGGGCTGCGGGACTGGGCATTCCTATTTGATTGACAGGCTTCCGACGGTCGCATACGTCGCGTCACGAGTAGCCGAAAGAAGCCGAATGTCGGTGCGGCTCTATACGGCGCCTGCGCACCGATGTTCGGCTACTTTCGGAAAATCGTGACACGATGTATGCGACCGTCGGAAGCCTGTCAATCAAATAGGAAGGCCCAGTCCCGCAGCCCATACCCGGAAGCGGCGGAGAAGATCGCTCTCTAAAACGGTAAGTTCTGCTTGGATTTTAAAAAAACTACCCCATTTCCCTAGACAAAACGAGCCTCAATCTAATGTTAAAAATTAAGTTTTTGGGTGAACCTCCACTTTAAAAAGAGTAACTTCACCCTCTCAATCAACATTGACTACTTTTAAAATGTATCCTTCTAGCATTAGTAAATGTATAGTCAAATACAGTGCCTTGAAAAAGTATTCATACCCCTAGAAATTTTCCACATTTTGTCATGTTACAACCAAAAACAGAAATGTATTTTATTGGGATTTTATGTGATAGACCAACACAAAGTGGCACATAATTGTGAAGTGGATGCAAAATGATAAAAGGTTTTAATTTATTTTTTACAAATAAATAATTGAAAAGTGTGGCATGCATTTTTATTTAGACCCCCCCCCCCCCCTTTACTCTGATACCCCAAACTAAAATCTAGAGGAAGCAATTGCCTTCAGAAGCCACCTAATTAGTAAATAGAGTTCACCTGTGTTTAATTTAATCTCAGTATAAATACAGCTATTTTGTGAAGTCCTCAGAGGTTTGTTAGAGAACCTTAGTGAACAAACAGCATCATGAAGGCCAAGGAACACACCATACAAATCAGGGATAAAGTTGCGGAGAAGTTAAAGCGGAGCTCCACCCGAAATTAAACATAACCTCAAAAATAATACTGCTGATCAACAATGCTTAAACCGATATTTTCAATGAAAAATGCTTTACTGTACCAGTTAAACTAGATGGGCTTCCGGTCTGCAGCCATCGGGTTTCTGTCGGGTTTTTCTGTGTTTCCTGTCCCGCACAGTGTCTTCTGGGAGCTTGCGTTATAGCTCCCTTGCTATCGTATTCTGCCCTGTTATACTAAACATCGCGCGATTTCGTGGGGGAGAAAGTGACACGCGATGTAAACAAAGGCAGAAGGGCGGGCTTTACAAAAATGTCCATTACAGGACAGATACTGCGACGCTGACACCGCTGCTCCCGGGTGCGAGTGCGCAAGCGCAAGATCGAGCGGTGGATGCTGGGATTACAGCATCACCGCATCCAGGAAGTCTCTGCTGGTGGGATTCATAATGCCCACAGTGAAGATGGCAACGGCTGACGAGGGATAATATAAGTTATTATTACAGACAGCATCAGATATGGACGGACCTTGAAAACGAGAAATTTGAGTTTATGTAAGCCTTGACAATAATTGTTTTACTACCCCCCCCAAAAAAAAAAAATTTGGCATGGGAGATCGGCTTTAAAAGCAGGGTTTGGTTCTAAAAAAAATATCCCAAGCTTTGCACATCTCACAGAGCTCTGTTCAATCCATCATCCGAAAATATAAAGAGTATGGCACAACTGCAAACCTACCAAGACTTGGCCGTCCACCTAAACTGACCAGCCGAGCAAAGAGAGCATTCATCAGAGAAGCAGCCCAGAGGCCCATGGTAACTCTGGAGGAGCTGCAGAGATCCACAGCTCAGGCGGGAGAATATTTCCTTCATTGTTGAAAGAAAGACATAAGAAGTCCTGTTTGCAGTTTGTGAGAAGCCATGTGGGGGACACGGCAAATATGTGGAAGAAGGTTCTCTGGTCAGATGAGACCAAAAATGTTACTTTTTGGCCTAAAAGCAAAACGCTATGTGTGGCAGAGAACCAACTCTGAACATCACCCTAAACACACCATCATGTCGTGAGAATGTTTTTCTTCAGCAGGGACAGGGAAGCTGGTCAGAGTTGATGGGAAGATGGATGGAGCCAAAAACAGGGCAATCTTAGAAGAAAACCTGTTAAAGTCTGCAAAAGACTTGAGACTGGGGCAGAGGTTCACCTTCCAGCAGGACAACGACTCTAAACATACAGCCAGAGCTACAATGGTATGGTTTTGATCAGTGGTTCTCAACCTATGTCCTGAGAACAGAGAGAAAAGAGAAGAAATGAGAGGGATATAAGAGAATCTTTGTATGGTGGCACCTGAGCCGAGTCAGAGCTCAGTGTATCCGTTTAGACACGGAGCCCTGACCTGGCCCGCCACCTTCTCCCCTGATTGGCTGACTGACTTTGATAGACAGCCTTCGGGAGCCAATGGTGTCACTGGTGTGTCTCCGCCAATCATGAGAAGTGTCCTGGACGGCTGAGACATTCGTGGACAGAGCTGGAGAGAGATGGGGTCTCAGGTAAGTATTAGGGTGGCTGCTACACACAGAAGGTTATTTTATCTTAATGCATTAAAGCGGGGGTTCACCCAAAAAAATTTTTTTTTTAACATTACATTCAGGCGAGTTATAATGACATTACGCTGTTTTTTTTTTTTAAATCCTTGCTGTACATACCGTTTTATATATATATATGTTCACCGCGCTTCCGGGTATAATCTGCGGGACTGGGCCTAATTGATTGACATGCTTCCGACCGGCGCATACTGCGCGTCACGAGTTGCCGAAAGAAGCCGAACGTCGGTGCGCAGGTGCCGTATAGAGCCGACTCGCAGTCCGGCTTCTTTCGGCAACTCGTGACGCGCAGTATGCGCCGGTCGGAAGCATGTCAATTAGGAACGCCCAGTCCCGCAAATTATAACCGGAAGCCGCGGTGAACATATATATATAAAACGGTATGTACGGCAAGGATTTAAAAAAAAAAAAAACAGCTTAATGTCATTATCATAACTCGCCTGAAAGTAATGTTGGGTGAACCCCCGCTTTAAGATAAAAAAAAACTTCTGCCTTAACAACTTGGGGAGAGAAGAATGGAAGGGGAGAGAAGAATGGACAGGAAAAGGAGAGAAGAATGGAAGGGGAGAGGAGAGAAGAAGGGAAGAGGAGAGAAGAAGGGAAGGGGAGAGGAGACAAGAATGGAAGGGGAGAGGAGACAAGAATGGAAGGAAAGGAGAGGAGACAAGAATGGAAGGAAAGGAGAGGAGAATGGAAGGGGAGAGGAGAGAAGAATGGAAGGAAAGGATCGGAGAATGGAAGGGGAGGGGATAGAAGGGGAGAGGAGAGAAGGGGAGAGGAGAGAAGAATGGAAGAGGAGAGGAGAGAAGAATGGAAGAGGAGAGGAGAGAAGAATGGAAGAGGAGAGGAGAGAAGAATGGAAGGGGAGAGGAGAGAAGGGGAGAGGAGAGAAGGGGAGAGGAGAGAAGAATGGAAGAGGAGAGGAGAGAAGAATGGAAGAGGAGAGGATAGAAGAATGGAAGGGGAGAGGAGAGAAGAATGGAAGGGGAGAGGAGAGAAGAATGGAAGGGGAGAGGAGAGAAGAATGGAAGGGGAGAGGAGAGAAGAATGGAAGGGAAGAGGAGAGAAGAATGGAAGGGGAGAGGAGAGAAGAAGGGAAGAGGAGAGGAGAGAAGAATGGAAGGGGAGAGGAGAGAAGAATGGAAGGGGAGAGGAGAGAAGAATGGAAGGGAAGAGGAGAGAAGAATGGAAGGGGAGAGGAGAGAAGAAGGGAAGAGGAGAGAAGAATGTAAGGGGAGAGGAGAGAAGAAGGGAAGAGGAGAGAAGAATGGAAGGGGAGAGGAGAGAAGAAGGGAAGAGGAGAGGAGAGAAGAATGGAAGGAAAGGAGAGGAGAATGGAAGGGGAGGGGATAGAAGGGGAGAGGAGAGAAGGGGAGAGGAGAGAAGAATGGAAGAGGAGAGGAGAGGAGAGAAGAATGGAAGAGGAGAGAAGGGAAGAGGAGAGAAGAAGGGAAGAGGAGAGAAGAAGGGAAGAGGAGAGAAGAAGGGAAGAGGAGAGAAGAAGGGAAGAGGAGAGAAGAAGGGAAGAGGAGAGGAGAGAAGAATGGAGGGGGAGAGGAGAGAAGAATCGAGGGGGAGAGGAGAGGAGAATGGAAGGGGAGAGGAGAGAGGAATGGAAGGGGAGAGAAGAAGGGAAGAGGAGAGAAGGGAAGAGGAGAGAAGAAGGGAAGAGGAGAGAAGAAGGGAAGAGGAGAGAAGAAGGGAAGAGGAGAGGAGAGAAGAATGGAGGGGGAGAGGAGAGAAGAATCGAGGGGGAGAGGAGAGGAGAATGGAAGGGGAGGGGATAGAAGAACAGAATGGGAAAGGAAGTGAGAAAGATGGAAGGAGTGAGTGAAGGAGATTGGGAGGATGGATTGGCATAAAGTAAAACAACCACATCAGGCAACTACTTCTAAAAACAACTCTTTTTGCAATGTGAAGACTGGTAGTTTTCTACGGAGGGGACAAAAAATGTATTTTAAACCTTAAAAAGTGTGAAAATGGAACAGTAATAAAACCGGCACACAGGTTTATCACAGCAACTGTCATAGCACATAGCACTTACCGGGTGGGGGGTCCTGCAGCTGTACCCACAGACACCTTCCCTTTGACTGACGATGTACATTCCCTGCTGACAAGCCTCACGCTCCCCCCGCTGCTCTGAACTTTCCTTAATGAAGCAGCTGCAACATCTTCTTTGGTCAGGTACCTGAGAGGAAAACACGATCAAACAAAACTACATATATGTGTCAGACACGCCATTAGACTGACTAATGTTTTGTGTGCCGCTCGCTATTTACACTTTATCATGGGCACATTATTGGGTCTGTTTTTGTGCTTTGCTCTGGTATTTAAATATTGATTTTTTTTTCCCATACAGAAATTAATCTCCATTTTAAAATTAGTTTATAAAAGGCAATCTTAAATTTTTAACTTGGAAGAAAGTGGGAAAGTAGGTAATGTGCTCCTAATTGGAAACCAAACACTTTCAGGTCTGGGTGTTGGAGGATTTGCGATACGTCATCTAGAATGTTACACGGCGGGGAGACAACGAACTGGCCGCACGCTGGGTCCATACACTGCAGAAATGAAGACAGGTCTCTCTGCGTCCTGTGTAGGCGCAGACAAAAAAAAAAATGGGTTTATAATGTGGTTCCTAACTGTGTAAGCCCAAACACAAATAAATATTGGGATATGCGCCATATTCTACTGTAAGGGGTATATTTATGAAGCCAGTAAATGGGATTTTTTACCAATCATTCACCATTAGGGACGATCTCATGTGGGTTCGGACATGAGCTAACCTGCTAAGAAGCTGTCCCAGCCAACAAACAGGCAATGATGGGCGGCACATGGATTCCACACCCTGCAGCTCCGCTAATACACAACCCTTGTATATGTGCAGCTGTGGGGCGAGGAATGCCTCCGCCATCTATGACCGGCTGACAGCTTTCTGGTGGTCTTAAAGCCAATGTAAGCCCATCGATTTGATGGTTAAAAAAAACAAACAGTTAAAGCGGTTGTAAACCCGCGATTTTTTTTTTTTTTTTTCACCTGAAAGGAAAAGTCATAATGAGCTAGTATGCACCGCATATTAGCTCATTATGAAATACTTACCTCGGAATGAGGTGAAGAGAACTTACCTGGTCCACGCCAAGCGAGATGTCATCTTGACTCGGCGTGTCTTCCGGGTATCGCCGCTCCAGCGCTGTGATTGGCTGGAGCGGCGATGACATCACTCCCGGGCATGCACGCGGGAGACTTCAATTCGGCAAGGTCCGGCGGCTGCCGGTCCTTTAGCCAAGGATCCCCGCTGCGCATGCTTCGCTGCAATCAGCGGCGCATTGCGGGGGGAATATCTTCTAAACCGTACAGGTTTAGGAGATATTCTTTATACCTACAGGTAAGCCTTATTTTATAGGCTTACCTGTAGGTAAAACTCATAAAGTGGGGTTTACAAGCACTTTAACATTCTGGTTATACTGGAAATGCTAGCTGTCACATTGGTTGCGCTCTCAACCAAACGGACAAATCATCCAATGGCTGGTGTCATAGCTGATCACATGTGCAGCATCATGGCAGTTGTAGATTAAACAGAAGCCAAGATGGCAGCTTCCTTGGCTGCAAATGATCGGAGGATTTACTCCCACTTTAAAACGCATCCAACTGGAAGATTCACCTGCAGTGAATGTTTAGTGAATGTCGGATTCACTGGTTTATAAATATACCCTTTAGGTTAGGTTCACACTATCGTCGCATGCGGCTCACAGCAGGGGTCCGGTGCGTCCCCCGTTCACCAATTTTTGGCTGAATTCGGACCTGAAATGGACCAAAAGCAGACAATGTTTTACGTGCAAATTTGCACCGGAGCCGCATCGGAGATGAGTGAACCGACTCCACAGAGAGCAGGTCAAAATCTCCTGCTATTGCGAATTAGATGCGGGTAATCCACATCCAGTTCCCAATAGTGTGAATCCAGCCTTAAAGAGCGACATAAAAAGCACTCTAATCAATTACATTGCTTTGTATACTCAATTGGGTTGATTTACTAAAGGCAAATAGGCCGTTCACTTTGCAAGGAAAACTGCCCCAAAACTTAGTGAATGAGGTGAAGCTCTGTTGACTTCAACCATCCAATCATGTGCAAGAAAGTATGGTGGGGTTTTATTTGAATTTTTAATTTTCCATGCACAGGATTGAGAATTCTTTGCAAAGTGAGACATTCTCTAAGCTCTGGGGAAAATTCCTTTGAAAATTGCGCCTGCCCTTGCCCTGCTTTTGCAGGTCCATAACCTTGCCTCCCCTCCTAAAGTGATTTACAGGAGCTCCCGTCTGGCACCTAGTACTAGACAGTAGGCTCATCTCTTCCTATTGGGTCTAAGGATCATTTTTTTCTATTGGGCCTCCAACCCTACCCTTCAAACTGTAAATAATGAAAGAATTAATTTAAATAAAGAATAGCAATCATGTAACTTATTTAAACCTGTAAAAAAAAAAAAAGGAATTTGGGAATTTTGCTCTGCATAGCATTAAGCAGCTTTCTGTATTACATTAAAGTCTTATTGCAGCATAAGGGTTTATGTTCACTTGCTTTGTCTTTAACACACTTTAGAGCGCTCACTGCTTTTTTTTATGTGTTTTTGAGGCTTCTGTGATACTTTTTTGAAGCTTGGCAAATGCCCTGGGTGTGCTGATATTCTATTTGTTTTAAGGGGCCCAGTAGAACCCTGGCTCAGTAGTTCCCCTACTCAGCGGATCTCGAGCTCATTAGTACCCCTGTTCAGCAGATCTCTAGCTTATTCATACCCCCAGCTCTGCTGATTTCCCACTCAGCAGTACCCCCAGCTTGGCCGATCCCCCACTCAGTAGTATCCTCCAGCCCTGCCAATCCCCCACTCCATAGTAACCCTCAGCTCTGCCGATCCCCCACTCAATAGTAACCTCCAGCTCTGCCGATCCCCCACTCAATAGTAACCCTCATCTCTGCCGATCCCCCACTCAGTAGTATCCTCCAGCTCTGCCGATCCCCCACTCAATAGTAACCTCCAGCTCTGCTAATCCTCTGTTTTGCTGATCTTCCCCTCTCTCCAGTCCCTGTTCAGCTCCTTCTATATTGCGCTCACGCTGCTCGCCGCCTGCGACATCTGCTAGTTCCTCCTGCTCCGGTCTCCCAGCTCTGCTGATCCAATCTTGCCGGTCCCCACTCACCTTCTGCTATAGCTTTCCCATGTTGCACACCACATGTGCCCTCTACTCGTTGCTCCACTTTAGCCTGGAGCCCCTCTCACTTTCCTGCTGGTCCATGCTGCACACCATATGTGATGTCTTCACCAGACGCTTCCAGAATATATGCACATGAACCAAAAGTTAAATCTTTTCGGTTTGCGTGTTGGTTTCCCAGGAAACCTGGGATATCCCATACTTGCGATACCTCCAAAACAAAGTGAAGCCAATGTTGAAAAAAAAGTCCCTCAAAAGCTTTAGGTTCTGTAAGCAAGCATTGTGATAGACTTCTATGAAGGCTTTGGAGATGCTTTGAAGCAGGAAAGAGACAAGGGCCCAGATTCTTGTATATCGGCGTCTTGTATATCAACTGTTTTTACTCTTTTAAAATCATAATGACAACAGAAACTACCCAAATGACACCGATCAAACGTTTACATACCCTGGCCTTGTTTGGCCTTGGTAGAGAGTTCCTTGGAGAGTAAGGAAGGGGAAATACCCCAAATAGTAGGCCAGCTGTAAACAAAGCAAAAAACTAAAACTAAAATAAAAATCAGCTGATGGAATACCCATACTTGCTCTATAAAAAATAAAAATCTGCTCTTATCTTATACATACTCATTTAATGGCATGTTTGTAAACAATTCGTTGAATTGCATTAATTTGTGATTTTTATACCTGCCTGGAATTCATCTTTGACCAAATGCCTAAAGTTGCGATTTAGGAGTTTTCCTTTTTATCCATCAATATAATGGGAAGTGTCCTTGTAAGCTCACAAAGGGCAGAGCTGGAACTGTGAGTAAACCTATAGTTGGATTAAGAGATTTGGAAGATTTGCGCTGTTCTTTATAGACCTGGAAAAATAGTCTCTCAGACTCTTCCAATGTACAATAATTCACTTTCTAGCATAACCTATATTTTGTTCCACTGCAAGTGACCTAATCCTTTCCTCACAAGGAGGTTAAGGTCTGCCTATGCACACATTAGAAGCTCACAGAGTGGGCACTGCCTGTCTGATGGGGCCAAGGCTCCTTTATATACCTCTTGGTGCTGGTGTGCGCTGACTGCTGTTTGGAGATCTCTCCCGTGGCCAGGACAGGGCTGGTAAAGACCAGACCACTCTTCCGGACTAAACGCTGCTTCATGGCTGTCAAACTGTTCCATTCTCTGACGAACCTCAGAATCTGGGAAAGAAATGTGAGTGGAGAGAGGGGAATTAGTACACAGTTCTTGGATGAACTCGGACACGTCTTGG
This sequence comes from Rana temporaria, assembly GCF_905171775.1. Classification (NCBI taxonomy): domain Eukaryota; kingdom Metazoa; phylum Chordata; class Amphibia; order Anura; family Ranidae; genus Rana; species Rana temporaria. Next base: position 202,289,801 of record NC_053494.1, read on the forward strand.
AGATACCAGAAATAATGCAATACATCAAGAGCCGTTAACATTTAGATGTCCACTGGTAGAAAATGGTGGCTGGAGAACCTGACAGCAAGGTTAATCAGTACAAAAACATGGACACTAGTACAGGGAAAGAGTCCACATCCAGGTGCTCTTCAGGTTTGCCCTTACTTCAGTTCAAGAATTGTTGCCTGTTGGCGAAATCCAACTGGGCTGTTGATTTTAGGGAATTCCAAAATTAGCAAATGATTTATCACAAAATAATTACTGGATTTGGATTCAGTTTGAACTGTAGACCAAAGTTAACATAAATATACATGTACTGTCTATCTGGTGATCCAGGCACCCCTTGCCAGACAGCACAGCCAAATCCACAAGCCCACGTTCCTTCCCACTGCAGTTATGTAGAATAGCTTAGTCACTGACCACCTATTCTACAGATTAGACAATGAAGTAGTATCATTGCTCTGACCTATCATGGATCAATATGATCTTTATGGACTAAAGCCATAGCTTGCTTGGCAACCTATAGCTCCTAACATGAGTAGGGACTAGGTGTGCAAGAGGGAAAGTGTGAAAAACAGAACATAAAAACCCCATGATTTCACTTGGGATAGTGCATCATAAAAAATCCAACACGTTTAGGGGGTTCAAAGGGTTCTCCAACATCTGGGTTTGGTACTAAACTGGATACAAATAATTAGTACGATCACACAGATATATGCCTGCTTAATCATTCCCTCCCCTCTTAAGACCAGACTAAAAATGCCCACTGCTTTAAAAGATCCAGCATCCCACACTCTCTGGCCCTCTCCTTTTATACAATAAGCCCAATGTGTTTGACTGACAAAACCTAGGCTTCCTACCCATGTCTTAGCCTTGCATTTTTAAGCATCACATGCAGCAAATATAAAAATATCTTCAGGTACTGACACCAACTGTGTTGAAAACACAGTTTTCTTAAAGGACATATAATAGACCTACAATTTTATTTTATATACCCATCTGAAATTCATCTTGGTGAAAACAGTGAACTGGTGAAAGACCAAAACCAAATAGTTTACAAATTTGGCATTGGATAGCAACATTTGCTATTCAGAACCAGTATAAATTGTTTACACACCTGATGGTAAGCATAGTTACTATTTTTTCTGAGGTGGACAATGTGCTACCAATCTATAACTTTATAGAAGTGGTCTAAGCTTGGATTCTTTTCATGTCAATATAGTGTGGTGAGCCCCTCAATCGCTGTACATGCACTTTTTAATCTACTTGGACTTCATCTTTGACGCATTACGATATTATATACATATCAACTCAGATTTTGGGTAAGCATTCCCCTTTTTTTATGTACAGGCTCTGATGAATAGGGGTTACTTATTACATCTCTAGCTTGGTCTATTCTGATATAGTGATGTACCCTCTTGCTAGTTAAAGAGGAAATAAACCCTGAAAACTAAGCCCACGATGTCCCCACTGGTGGCCGCATCCATGTTCACCCCTCTTCCTTCCTTCTGGGGCCGTGGACTCCTGCTATGTGACCACATGTGCGTGGGAGCCGATGGTCCAGGCATGTGCCCTTTAGAAAAGGCACGTTCGTGCCCTTTCTTTTTTATTATAGGCTTACCTGTAGGTAAAAGTTGTGTGGTAGGGTTTACAACCACTTTAATACCTTTACTTCTTTTTGGCTGATATAGTTTACCTGGACTTGATACTTTAACCTGATGGTTGTCCTCCCATGGGGCGGGAGGCAATTTTTTTGAGAACATTGACCCTTTTCCTTTCATGGACACCACGTATATTCTACTACATCCATTTTAGGTAAGTGTGCTTTTAGTCTTCCCAAAGGGATGCATTGATATGTCAATATTAAAGACAAACGAAGGAATCGGAAGAATAGTTATTATTGGATAAAACTTAATAATCTGACCTGTACCAACACTTTAATAATAACGTTCGTATTTTTTTGATATGATGTATGGTTTTCCTTGTTTTTGTTATAGATCCGTTTTGAAATTTTTTGATTCATCAATCTCAATGTGACTAACTAAACTGGTCCTGACAAAGCAGATGATCCGTGAAACGCGTTGACCCTTCTAGAAGACCTTATGCATAGACTTGTTTGTAATGTACTATATTGATATCAACATGTGCTTTTTATATTTTGTAAAATAAAGACAAAATAATTTTAGACATCTTGTATGTTATTAGTATTTGGTTATATGCAATTGTGCACGGGGGGGGGGGATTTTATTTAAAGCGGGAGTTCACCCATAAAAAATGTTTTACCCTTAGATTGATGCTCATTTTGTCTAGGGGAATCGGCTAGTTGTTTTAAAATCCGAGCAGTACTTACCGTTGTAGAGAGCAATCCTCTCCGCCGCTTCCGGATATGGGTCTTCGGGAGTGGGCTTTCCTTCTTGATTGACAGTCTTCCGACGGTCGCATCCATCGCGTCACGAGTAGCCGAATAAAGGCCGAACATCGGTGCGGCTCTATACTGTGCACCGGCGTTCGGCTATTTTCGGAAAATCGTGACGCGATGGATGCGACCGTCAGAAGCCTCTCGAAAGACGGTCAATCAAAATAGGAACGCCCAGTCCCGCAGCCCATACCCGGAAGCGGCGGAGAAGATGCATTTCTAAAACGGTAAGTACAGCTTTGATTAAAAAAAAAACTAGCCAATTCCCCTAGACAAAATGAGCAGGAATCTAAGGGTAAATTTTTTTATTTCCGGGTGAAGCTCCACTTTAAAGTCCCAGCACTCATTCTCCCTCTTTGCCAGTATAAATTGCATTAAAAAAAAATAATGATTTGCCAAGCTACCAGAAGTTGCAAATCGTCTGTGGCCAATTTAGACCGCATCAAGGTTTTGCAAATGTTTGCATAACACGGAAGAATGCAACCATAATTATTCCTTAATACCGGATAATACAGGATTTAGGGAACAACACAACCCAATTTGAAAAGAAGTTAACGTTTTATGACAATCGTTTCCTTTTGTAAAAAATTCAAGCCTTGAGCAGAAACTAAAGTGTTCCCGACTTTAACTCTTTTACAGAAGTCTCAGCAAAGCCATTGCCGACGCACTTTGAAAGCGCTTGCTCGGTTCAAGGAGTTAAATCACCAGGTTGCCGAGACGTGTCAAAGTTTTAGCGTCAAGTGCAATTTTCTTCATCGCTTGGGAGGAGGAGGGGAAGGGGGGGAGAACGTCACGTTATTTCTAAACGGTGTCATTCACGCTGGGTGTGAAAGTGTTAAAACACAAGGCTATGAATATTGATGAATTATCACAGTTGGTAATTCTGCAAATGAGAAGGGAAAAAAAAAATTTGCTTCCTTGGCCTTCACATCCACAGTAACATGTAGGTGTTAGAATTTGCAAGAGGAGCAGAACCCAAGTTTATTTTCAGCAGACGCTCGCACTACTGAATTTGCTATATATGATTGCTATATATATATATATATAGCAATGTGTGTGAATAATAACTCATTTCTATATATAGGGTCATTAAAGACATAATCCATTTATATTATTTTTCCAAGTTTTGCAATCAGAGCCTAAAAAAAATAAAAAAATCTTTGCTTTCCTCTTGGTTTATTGTGTTTTGCGCTAGAGATTCAATATAAGTGCCACTTAATTGTCTGCGATACTGAAGTATGATCAATAACGGCCATTGTTCAGGGAGCAGGTTTCCGCATCAAAGGAATAATATTTATTCAAAGTATATAACTATAGAAAATTTAATGTATACACAGTAGCAGAGACGGTGACTTTACAATATCTGGATGCCTGTTTTAATAAAAAATCTGTAGTTGCCAGTATAAATATTAGAGATGAAAATACATGATGGCACACAATGTATGCTCAGCCCCGGCCCATAGGAACACAGTCTCATTCTAAGGCTGCAATAAATAAACAGTAATTACAGCAGAATGATTTTATTTGTTAGGCCGAGTTGTATAAGATCTATTGGTCAGGTAATAAAGAAATTATTTGACAAATGATATAAAGAAATAAAAAAAAAAGTTGGTTATATCTTTGCAACCCCCCCCCCCTGTATAAAATGGTAATTTTTATTTATAAATGGTGTTATGTGGTTCTTCCTATTGGCATACAAAAATATAAAAACCAGAACTGTACATTTTTGAGATCTATAAAATATTCTTATGCCGCATACACACAATCGGAAATTCCGACAGGAAAACCGAGGATTTTTTTTAGACGGAATTTTGGCTCAAACTTGTGTTGCATACACGCAGTCACACAAAATTCAGACCGTCAAGAACACAGTGACGTACAACGCTATGATGAGCCAAGAAAAATGAAGGACAATGATTCTGAGCATGCGTCGACTTGATTCCGAGCATGCGTGTTTTTTTTGTGCGTCGGAAATTGCATACAGACGATCGGAATTTCCGACAATAACTTTTCCCGTCGGAAAATTTGAGAACCAGCTCTCAAATTTTTGCTGTTGGAAATTCCGACAGAAAAAGTCAGATGGGGCCTACACATGGTCGGAATTTCCGACCAAAAGCTCACATCAAACTTTTGTTGTTGGAAATTCTGATCGTGTGTACGCGGCATTAGAAGTAGCAATGGATTACAGATCACGAGGGTTATAAAAAATAAATCTGACAACACACCTTAAAAATGATCTGTATCCAGTAGTGTAGACATATTAAAGATTATAAGATCTATCTGCTTGTACAGGATAATGGAGTACTTTCATACCCAAATGGAAACGTTTGGCATGCCATCTGCCTGCAATGACCAACATTTGGCAGTGGGAAGTCTAGAATAAAATTGTTATTTAGGCCTTCAGCAGAAAATTCGAAGTAACTAAAGAATGCCTACCTGGTTCCCTTAAACCAGGGGTGCCCAACCAGTGTCCGGGGTACACCACACCGGCAGGATATAATAGACGTCTATGACAAAGTGCAGCTAACCAGTGGGAAAACCACAGGTACCAGTGTGGGTAGACCGCAGACCATCAGTGTAAAAGCAGCCTTTCACACGATTGGTCCGACCCAATCGGACCCTGCATTCACCTCTATGGAGCAGGAGATGTAAACAGACTTTTGTCCATCAACACCTGCCTTTCTCCAAACCGATTTTCTAAAAAAAAAAAAACAGAAGTGGATCCGTTCCCTTCCATCTGATTGGATCAGAGGGCCCATGAAGTAGATTGGGCTGTGTCTGCTTTGCACATGCAGACTAGACACAGACCTGTCATCTGCCCACTCTGTTCATTGTGGCCCGCAACTGGTTACTACGCCGCTTACGTGGCCCTCGGACTTCAAAGGGTTGGGCACCACTGCCTTAAACACATAAATGGTTGCAAAATCCCTGAGATATCTTAGTTAAAGCATAACTGATAATTGATCCTAGTTTACCCTTGGATTAACATTTACAAATTGTTGTCAGAACATGTTTTTTCCACTTGAGAAAGATTGCTCGGCTGTACACTGTAGCTGAAAAGCTGATCCAAAGAATTGTGACCCCCCGGCTTGACTACTGCAATGCCCTACTCGCATGTGTACCTAAATGCAATATTAAACTACTAAAATATGTACAAAATTCTGCAGCCAGAATCCTGACTAGGTCTAGTATCACTGGCTAGTATCTAGTACTTGCACTGGCTTCCCATCAGGATTAGCATAGACTTTAAAGTGGTTGTAAACCCTTTACAACCACTTTTACCTACAGGTTAGATTAAGGCTTACTTGTAGGTCCTCTAAATATCTCCTAAACCTCCACGGTTTAGGAGATATTTACAGAAATCACGAGCTCCGATGTCTACGACACATGCGGTGTAGACAACGGCACAGGCGCACTTTAGCAACATCGATCGTGCCGTTCCTAAAAGGAGCCCATGCCGTGACTGGCGGCTCCTGAGCGCATGGGCAGGAGTGACGTCATCGCTGCTCCGGCCAATCACCGAAGTAACCCCCGGGGGAGATGTCGGACGAGTGAGCAGTGTATGAGGACGGCTGCGGGGGCTTCGATCGGAGGTGAGCACCCCATTATCTGTCTGAACATTTATCAACTTACTCCCCCTCTTGTATCCTCCGCTCCTCGAAGTCCGGTCTTCTGTAGGAGACAGATCCTTCTCCTGCTATGCCTCAAAACTCTGTAATTCACTTTTTCAAGGCACTTTACCATGTGTATTACACCATGCCTTTTCAGATGGAACCATTTACACCAGCCCTTACCACTAAACAACTTTATTATCTAATGTACCTCACTCCTACAAATTGTAATCAAACATTATTGGCAATTTAGTCAGATTTCCATGATCCTATCAGCGTGTTTTTAGGTTGTGTGTGGAAACCTGAGACCTTAGAGGAAACCCACTTAACGAGAGAACATACAAACTCTCATCAGAAAGTCCCTCTGGTGAGATACAAACCAATGATCCCAATAGCTGCAAGACTAACCACTTATCACTGGCCTGCCAAAACAGATGTTCAATGAAATAAGATTAAGGAAAGTCAGTCTGGTGTGAATAATATGAAAAGGTAATATTTTCATGTAGCATTGCTAGCCCAGAATGTTTACTCGCTTAAGAATTTTTTCCTTTAAAAGCAAATCTTTCACATGCTTTTCAAACCAAGCAAGTGATAAAAAAGAAAAAAAATCTATAAACAGAGATTAGGATCGATGAACGACACATGTCAAAACAATTGGCAGATCCAGAGATGTAGACAGCTGAAGTTTTATGCAAACTCCAACTGTTCTTTTAAACAGAGAGTTGATCCCACCTCAGTGGAGGCTTCCCTTTAATTTTAAAGAGACCCTTAGTTGGATTCACGTCATCTTTAAGGCGGCGAAGCGTATCGTATTTACGCTACGCCACCTTAAGTTACTGTATTCACAAAGTACTTGCCTCCTAACTTACGGCGGCGTAGCGTAAATGGGGCCGGCGTAATCGTGCCTAATTCAAATTAGGCTGAGGGGGCGTGTTTTATGTTAATGGAGGTGACCTGACGTGATTGAAGTTTTTTACGAACGGCGCATGCGCCGTCCGTGTACATATCCCAGTGTGCATTGCGGCAAAGTAGGCCGCAAGGACGTATTGGTTTCGACGTGGACGTAAATTACGTCCAGCCCTATTCACGGACGACTTACGCAAACAACATAAAATTTTCAAATTTCGACGCGGGAACGACGGCCATACTTAACATTGGCTACGCCACCTAGGGGGCAGGTTTATCTTTAGGCGGCGTATCTCTTACGGAAACGGCATCTTTACTGCGACGGGCGGACGTACGTTCATGAATCGGCGTATCTATGCATTTACATATTCTACGCCAAACTCAATGGAAGTGCCACCTAGCGGCCAGCCTAAATATTGCACTCTAAGATACGACGGCGCAACCCGTCGTATCTTAGATCGGTTTAAGTGTATCTCAGTTTGAGAATACACTTAAACTTAGGACGGTGCAGATTCCGAGTTAGGTCGGATACGCCGGCCTAACTACTGATACGCCGGCCTAACTCTTTCTGAATCCACCTACCTGTCATCAACTCAAATAAAAACTGCAGGTAAAAGATGAGGGAGGTCAAGAATTTTAAATAAGTATTTATGTTTCCCTTTCTTTAATAATTTTTTATTCACTTGCATTGTGCCTTTGAAGTAGAAAATCTGTAAATCATGAAAAATCTTGCCAAAATTGTGGACACATTGCATCAAATCTAGTACCCTTAGTACACCCAATGTTATCCTCCAGGCTTTAATACCCAGCTACAGTTCGTACAATTTAACATTGGCGACACACACACACACACACACACACCATTTTCCCCTTCCTACCTCTAGCCCTTGTCTACTCTCCCCTTCATTCCTCAGGGGTTTGCGGAAGATTCATGGATTTGTCACAAACATGTACGTGAATCTGTCATTGTTAGGATACTATTGGCTATGAAGCTGAATGGATCCAAACAGCAGGTGACATATCCCCAGACATATTCAAGTTCTGTCCTGGAGATTCCCTGGGCAGACATCTGAATGTAAACCAAGAGGCAGGGATGCTAATGACGTCACTGACAATATGGTCATGGCGATACTCGGTCAACATAGTCACTAGAATCCTCTGTCTCTTTACATTCAGATGTCAGCTGGGGAATCTCCTAGCCGACACGTAAATGGGGCAGTTGACATTATTGGGATGCCAGCTTCAGGCCACTAGCACTGAGTGGTAAGCTGTCACATTCATATGTTCTCAGCTTAGACATGTAGTAAGGTCATATCTCTGTAAGCCAGCTCAGAGTTGGTCCTAATTCTTTAAATTTTTTAGTTCTTCAGAAATCTGTCCTAGGCACAACTGATTCTTACAGAATATGCCAACCCAGAATTTCATATTTCTGATATGTGCCTGCTTTACCATGTACTCATATGAAAATACGGCTAATGTGTAAGGTTAAGGGCTACAGGCCTGGTAAAGGCTAAATTCAGAAAGTAGTGGTTAATGATTCAAACTCTGAATGGTCTAAGGTTACCAGTGGTGTACCCCAAGGTTCAGAGTTGGGACCAGTGGTGGCCCGTCCATTAGGGGCGCACAGGCGCCACCCCCCTATACATGCGTCTGACCCCCTGATCTACATATAGGGCGCTGGACTATGAATATTTGCTATTTTCACACTAAATCTCCTCCCCGCCAATCAGGAAGTGGGTCGTGAGACCCGTTACCCGATTGGCCAAAACATCAGGCGATCCTATTGGATGCCTAGCGCTGAGGAGGAGGAAAGAGGAAACGCACGGCGTAAGCCGCCATGATGGAGGAGAGGACACCAAAGCTGATGACCGCCACCTAGATGGGGTACACCGTGCTGGAGGAGAGGACACTGGAGCCGCTGCCCGCCGCCCACCACCTAGATGGGGTCTGTGGTGCTGAAGAAGAGCACACCAGATGGGGAAAGTGCTGGACCGACTGACAGGCAGAGAGCGCGGGGGGGGGGGGTAGCCTTACTTTTTAATATATTTATAATATTATATAGGGTCTGGGATTAAAAGTACCATTTCAGTCTTTACAGATGACACCAAGCTATGCAGTGGAATAACGTCCTTACAGGATGTCTCCAATTTACAAGCTGATCTTAATGCACTAATTGGGCAGCAATGAGGTTTAATGTTGATAAATGTAAAGTTATACCCTTGGGGGCTAAGAATATGCATGCATCATACATACTAGGAGGAGAATAGCTAGGGGACTCAATGGGGGAGAAGGATCTTGGGGTTTTGGTAGATCATAAGCTTAATAGCATGCAAAGTCAAGCTACAGTTCCAAAGCGAGCAAAGTCCTTTCTTGTATTAAGAGAGGTATGGACTGCAGAGAGAGAGAGATAATTTTGCCCCCCTGTACAAATCATTAGTAAAACCTCATCTAAAATATGCAGTTCAGTTTTGGGCCCCAGTTCTCAAAAAAGGATATCGGGGAACTGGAGAAAGTGCAGAGAAGGGCAACCAAACTGATAAGAGGCATGGAGGAGCTCAGCTATGAGGAAAGATTAGAGGAACTGAATTTATTCTCTCTTGAGAAGATTAAGGGGGATATGATCAACATGTACAAATATATAAGGGGTCCATATAGTGAACTTGGTGTTATTCACTTTAGGGTAATCACAGAGGACAAGGGGGTACTCGTTACGTCTGGAGGAAAAGAGATTTCATCTCCAAATACGTAACAAAACATTTAAAGACTTAGGCTTTTCTTTCACTTTAAACCGTTCCCATATCTACATTTCATTGGCATTTACCTGGAGGCTTTAGTGTCATATTAAAAAATCCAGGAGGACCTCTGCAAATGACTAGAACATTTTAATGAAGTAATAGAGGAATTTATGAAAATGGGGTTGCCTAAAGTGTTACTAAACCCACAATAGTAAAATCAGTCTGTATATGCAGTATAGCATGCTTGTTATACTCTCTGTGTTACCTAAGGGGTTAATCCTTTGCATTGTGTAAAAAGGCTGTTTGATCTTGTCTTCTCTCGTCCTCTCCTTCTTTTACTGTCCACAATCCATCTTCTGATAGTACAGAGCCTTGGGGGTGCTCAGTTTGGTGTTTTTTTGGGGGAGAGGGTGCATGTGATCAGCACAGGGCCAATCAGCACTGTCCAGACAGAGGCTCAGGGGTCATGCAGCCTCATAGGAGAGTCAGATGAGAATGTAAACCCCTCCTAGAAGCTTTAGCAAGTGCTTGGCTGGACACTGATAGAAGTCACAAGACTGTTATATACTGCTGATAAGAAAAGGTATTTAGCAGTTTATGTTTCCTCAACTAATTGCATTTCTATGTTCTGTGGGAGACCAGATAGTGAGTCCTGGGTTTAGTAACACTTTAATTTAGTGAAACATTACATATAATTGCTCTGTTGTGTACAGTATTCATATATTGACCACTTTAAATTATTTATAAGCTATGTCCTACCCATGACAAGCTGATAAAGACATCCATGGTAACAAAATATCGACTAGTGCTGCAAAAATAGAAAAAAAAAAGCCATTGATCCGGCAGGTCCGCGTGTTGCCTCATTACCGGATTTTCAGTTTCTTCTGCATCAGATTTATTCCATGCCGTTCCTAGTCTTTGATTAAGATTTACCTTTTCGTGTCTCATAAGATCTTCTGGCGCTATCTATTCATAGTTCAATAAAGCCTTCCCGAAACCAGGAATTTTACTTTAGTTGCTAAATTCCACCTCCTGAACTCTAGATATTATATTATTACAATAAGTTTAATGAAGTGCATTTCCTTTAGAGAAATATTTTACAATTTCGTAAAGCAGGTGACAGCTGACAAGTCACATGACCCATCTGCTACTTCTATCTGCAGCACTGTTTCAGTTGCTTTACGCTTCAGCTGTTTTCCTTCTAATCCTGAATGACAGCTTTAGAATCTGTGTACAGTAGGCTTTGTTAAAGCGGGGGTACACCCAAAAAAAATAAAAAATTAACATTACATCTAGCAGAGCCAGCATACTAAGGACATTTACTTTCGGCAGGTAATTTTTTTTTCTCTGTACATACCTTTATATTCTGTTTTTGTCCAGGGCTCCCGGGTTCCGATGACTGCAGGACTGGGCGTTCCTATCCTTCGGTTCGATGATTGACGGCTTGTGAAACAGGTGACCTGTCGCACAACGCGCGTCACCAGATGTCGGGAAATAGCCGAGCTGCGAGTAGGCACTATACGGCGCCTGCGCAGTCAGATCTACACGGCGAGCGCAGGCGCCGTATAGTACCGTTTCGCAGCTCGGCTATTTCCGGAAATCTGGTGACGCGCGTTGTGCGACAGGTCACCTGTTTCACAAGCCGGCAATCATCGAACCGAAGGATAGGAACACCCAGTCCCGCAGTCATCAGAACGCGGAAGCCCTGGACCAAATCACAATATAAAGGTATGTACGGAGAAAAAAAAAAAAAAAGACCTGCTGAAAGTAAATGCCCTTACTATGCTTAGTCTAGTGTTAAAAATTAGTTTTTAGGGTGAACCTCCACTTTAACGTCAGAACCTCTTTTTTCCCTATACAAGTCAATGGTGATGCAAAGGCAGTATAGCGCAACTTGAAGTGATTGTAAAGGAAAAACTATATATATATATATATAAAAATTAAACACGGCATACTCCTTCCCCCTTGCTGAGTGCCCCTATCTTGTCACATTCGGTTCCCCATCACAGATTGCTCCGGAAGTGATGTTCCGTTACCACCATCTTGCTACACCCCACACTCCTGCACAGTAATGATGGAGTGAGAAGGGGGCAAGCGGACATCTTATTACACCCATCTGAGTTTTAGATTTCACAGTTATTTTCAACACAAAACGGAGCTTATATGCTTAACTACAGTATTTGGAAATCCGACTTACTGTTTACATGTTAAATGTGAAAATCAGAGGTGTCCGGTCACATTACCAACCATGTGAGGTTTGCTGCGGCTTTTAAAATGTATAATGTACACAGTCCGTCGCATTTTCAAATACTGTATTTAAGCATATAAGGTCAGTTTTGTGTTGAAAATAACTGTGAAATCTAAAACTCTGGTGGGTGCAATAAGATGTCTGCTTGCCCCTTCACACGCTATCATTACTGTGCAGGAGTGTGGGGTGTAGCAAGATGGCGGCGACGGAACATCACTTCCGGAGCAATCTTTGATGAGGAGCTGAATGTGACAAGACACCCCCATAGCAAGCAGCTTGATGTAGGGGAACTTGTGCATGCTCGCTCCCGAGCAGGTTCTCTGCGTCCATAAGACAGAGATCGTGGTTCAGTCCTGCCCCCTGCTGCCAATCACTAAAGAAAGACCCGGGAGAGCCTTGGGTCCCATGCACATCTCTGGATCGAGATCAGGATCAGGTAAGTATTAGGGGGGAGCTGTACACTGAAGAATTTTTTACCTCCATGCAAAGAAAGCACGAAGATAAAAAAATATTCTGCATTTACAACCACTTTAAAGTGGAACTAAACACATGGATTTAATGTTTTCAAAACATATTTACATTGCCAGCATTCCGGGATTGATAACTGTCACATTTGCGTGTGCTCTCAACCAAACCATCAAATGGCTGAAGTCATAAGACTGGGGTGGTGCGGGCATTAGCGGCGCTTTACCACTTTTCGGCCGCTAGAGGGGTGCTTTTTACCCCCGCTAGCGGCCAAAGAAAGGGTCAACAGCCCCCGCGTTTAACTTCAATGGGCAAGTCGTTTTGGGAGAGGACCATCCCAAAGATGCTGCTTGCATGACTTTTTTTTCCCTTCCTGCAAGCGCACAGCCCTAGTGTGAAAACACTCTGGCTTTACACTGGGGTTGCTTGAGAGGCGCTTTACAGGCACTATTTTTAGTGCTAAACCGCCTGAAAAGCGCATCAGTGTGAAAGGGGTCTAACTGGTCACCTGTGCAGTACCATGGCAGTTGCAGCTCAAACAGAGGCAAAGATGGCAACTTCCTCGGCTGAAGAAAAGGTTTTTTTTTTTTTTCACTTTAAAAGCATCAAATTCAGAAGGCCCTCTGAAGCAAGGTGCATTGAATGATCTCAGATTTATCTCAAATTGATACTAAATACATGCACACGAACATAGGCTGCATTTACCCATATACAAGTGCACACAAGCAGCAGGAATGTTGTCTTGCTTTGCAGAAGCCCTGGAGTAAGATTGTGTTCCAAGGATTACAAACGTTTAGAATTGTGCCCTTGCCCTCCCTTTCCTAGTCACGCCCTCTGATCTCTTCCTTCGTGGTTACTGGGACCTTTCCCTTCCACGTTTTCATAACCAACTAAACAGATCAACCCCTCTCACCAACATATAATGACTCCCTCCATGTCAAGATAGCAATGGGGCGAAAGCACTTAGCCTTGGACATCTGCAGATTTTCTAACTTATGTTTGTTACTAGGGTTGTCCCGATACCACTTTTTTAGGACTGAGTACAAGTACCGATACTTTTTTTCAAGTACTCGCCGATACCGAATACCGATACTTTTTTTTAAATGTGTCCCCAAATGCAGCCATGTCCCCCCACAGATGCAGCCATGTCCCCCCATATGCAGCCATGTCCCCCCCATATGCAGCCATGTCCCCCCCCATATGCAGCCATGTCCCCCCCCATATGCAGCCATGTCCCCCCCATATCCAGCCATGTCCCCCCCATATCCAGCCATGTCCCCCCCATATCCAGCCATGCCCCCCCCATATCCAGCCATGTCCCCCCCATATATGCAGCCATGTCCCCCTTACCTACATGCTGCCACATCCCCGCTGCCGCCGCCGCTTGGTTAATACGGGTGGCGAACATTACAGCTTTCATTTGAATAGCTGTAGTCTTTCGCGCCGCGCTGCGTATAGACACTCCCCCTTGCTCGGGATTGGACAGTTCACCCGAGCAAGGGGAAGTGTCTATACGCGGCGCGGCGGGAAACACTACAGCTATTCAAATGAGAGCTGTAATGTTCCCCGCCCGTATTAACCAAGTGGCGGCGGCAGCGGGGATGCGGCGGGATGCGGCGTAGCGTTGGCGGCGGGGGGAAGCATTCTATTTAGGTATCGGGGGCATTTGCGGGAGTACAAGTACTTCCGCAAATACTCGGAATCGGTCCCGATACCGATACTAGTATCGGTATCGGGACAACCCAATTTGTTACAATGGTTCAGTTTCTTGATTGTACTTGTTTTCATTGGTCCTGAATTGGTTCGTTGGTCCTGAATATTTGATCACAGTAACTCCCTTGATTAATGTAAACAGTATCTGTCTTTTATGTCATCAATAACCAAATTGCATTATAAAAAACAACAAAAACACATTGGAACTGTGGATGGAAGGTAAAACTGAACACGTGTACAGAACTAAACAACAATAGCACCTGCCTATTCTGTGTTTTTAAAAAGAATGTTTCTGAATCCCAAAATTACTCGCCTGACCCCACGGTCAACATGAACCTCCTCCGGGGGTAGACACAGTGAGGGAGATTTATTTAAACTGGAGTGTGCAAAATCTGCTGCAGCTCTGCATAGAAACCAATCAGTTTCCAGGTTTTATTGTCAAAAGCTTAAAGTGTTACTAAACCCACAACAGTAAAATCAGCCTGTATATGCAGTAAAGCAGGCTTGTTATACTAACTGTAGAACCAAAGGGGTTAATCCTGCACATGGTGTAAAAAGGCTGTTTGGATCCTATCTTCTCTGATCCCCCCCTTTTTCCACTGTCCCCAATCCATCTCCGGACAGCACAGAGCCTTGAGGGGAACCTTGCACATGCTCAGTTATTGCTGGAGAATTAAAAAAAAAAATCTTGGAAACGCCTCCTTCAAGCTTTAACCAGACACTGAAAGAAGTCTGAAGACTTCTATATACTGCTGATGAGGTATTTAGCAGTTTATATTTACTAACAATTACATTTCCATGTTCTGTGTACTGTGGGAGACCAGATATAGTGAATGGAGGTTCCCGGGTTTTAGTAACACTTTAATTGAACAAGCTAAAGTTAGAAGTCGCAGCAAAACTTAATTTTATTTAACCACTTCGTTACCGGGCCTATTTTGGCACTTTTCTCTTTTATGTAAAAATCACAATTTTTTTGCTAGAAAATTAATCAGAACCCCCAAACATTATATATTTTTTTTAGCAGACACCCTAGGGAAACAAATGGCAGTCATTGCAACTTTTTTTCTCGCACGGTATTTGCGCAATCATTTTTCAAACGCCTTTTTTTAGGGAAAAAAACTGTTTCATGAGTTAAAAAATAACAAAACAGTAAAGTTAGCCCAATTTTTTTGTATAATGTGAAAGACGATGTTACGCCGAGTAAATAGATACCTAACATGTCACGCTTTAAAATTGCGCACACTCATGGAATGGCGCCAAACTTCGGTACTTAAAAATCTCCATAGGCGACGCTTTAATTTTTTTTACAGGTTACTATTTTTGAGTTACAGAGTAGGTCTAGAATTGTTGCACACGCTCTAACGCACGCGATGATACCTCACATGTGCGGTTTGAACGGTGTTTACATATGTGGGCGGGACTTGCATGCGCGTTCGTTTCTGCACGCGAGCGACCGGGACAGGGGCGTTTTAATTTTTTTTTATTATTTTTTTTTACTTAATTTTTTTATTTTTACACTTTTTTTTACATTTTTTTTTTTTTTATCACTTTTATTCCTATTACAAGGAATGTAAACATCCCTTGTAATAAGAATCACTGTGACAGGTCCTCTTTATGGAGAGATGTGGGGTCAATAAGACCCCACATCTCTCCTCCAGGCTTACAAGCATGAAATCGGTGAAAAAAAAAATCACCGATTACATGCCGACAGCGGCTTTGTTTACTTTCGGGGACCGGGCGTGACGTCATAACGTCGCGCCCGGTCCTCCGACAGACATAGAGATGACTGTGACCGTCTGGTCACCAGTCATCTCTATGGTTCACCAACGAGCGCCGGCCGATTCGCTCTCCGGGCCCCCGATGGCACGGGAGAGCCTGGAGAAGCACCGGATGGCGGTGGAAGGGGGGGGATGTCCCCTCCCGCTGCCTAGAAGAACGATCGAGTGGCGAAACCGCCGCTTTGATCGTTCTTCTGGTGCACAGAATCGCCGGCTGAAGACGGCGATATCTGAATGATGCCTGTAGCTGCAGGCATCATTCAGATATCACCGCACAAAGCCGAGGACGTCCCAGGACGTCCTCTGGGTCTCAAGTGGTTAATTTTACATGGTATTGTGTGCGTCTCACATGAAGTTGCAGTGTAGTTTGATTTATTTCCATAAGATTTTAATTATTTATTGGTTTACGTAGAGCGCAGTATTTTAATTTTGTTATGAAGTTATAAACCGATTGGCTACTATGGACAGCTGCATCAGATTCTGAGTGCTCCAGTTTTTAGCAAATCTTCCCCAGTTGTTTGCTATCTGCTTCCTACTGCTCAGTCAAGCAGTCTTGTTGCTGCCGCCCCCTTCATGATGTCATAATGGCACGCCTTTAACAATAAAACTCCCAGTGGTGACCCCTGGTATGGACACTCGAATCAGTCAATGAGCAGCATCCACGTCACAAGGAAGAGACGTGGACACTTAAAAATGGACCCTCCCACACTACAGAGGAGCATGAAGAACCGGATATAGACCACAGTTTTTCCCTCATTTTTTTTGATAAATGTTGGTTATTAGCTAAAAGGGGTTGTGGAGTAGTAGGAAAAAAAGGTGCCTTTTATGCTGCCCAGAGTTGAGCTTCAAATAGATGAATAAATGGAAATGTTAATTAGAAATGCATGCACACCTATATCTCCTATCCCTTTTATTTTATATATTCTCATTACGTGCCTCTTTAAAACGCTGCACCATTTTTTCCTCGCCCTTCTTCAGATCTGCCATTCTGACAGCGAAGCTTCAAACACACAGCACCTCAAGGTCCTATATAAAAGACCATTCGGCACATCGCTGATCATTTATATTAAGCAGCATGCTTCTGTAGTGAAAATACTGTCTATCAAATCTTATTTAAATGCTGTTCTGGAACTTGGAGAATCTGTGTACTTCTGTGTGATATTTAAACAGCTCAGAGACTGAACGCTGCAGTCAAAAGTTAAATAACACTTCTTAGGGAAAAAAAAACACAATCAGTCTCGAAGTGCGGCAAACTTTTGGAAGGACTTCCAATCGCTGACGAGCTGTGCTGTCTCCTAGCAGACACTGTGATTTCTTCCGACATAGAAGATAAAGCTCAACGTGCCGCTAATTAACCCACTTTACAAATGACTTATCTTACCAAGGATCGGTTTGGTTTCTGCTGCATTGCTTCGGGTAAGTCATCCCAGTTTTCCAATTTAATATCCAAAGGAATGAAATTACAGTTCAGTGGTTCTCCATCCTAATGAGATAAACACAGGTTTACGGGTTTAATAAAGCAGTGCCGAGATATGATTTGCTGATAATTAAGATGTGTGTCGGTGCTCCTCAGATTCTGCAGCGCTGAGAAACGTGACAAAATCTCATTTACCAATTATTATTTTTTATTGACACAATTAGCATTTGATTAGGGACATATGCAATCATCTAAATAATTTAAAGAAGAGCGATGGTCTAATTAAATAAACAGGATATTGTTTTAAAATGAGTGGATTGTGAAGAACAACCAAATCACACTACTGCCTACAGCTAAGATTTAGCACCTTACTGTAAAACCCTTAAAGATGATGTTGGTGGCCAAACCCCAAGAGTAATGGTGAGGCGTATATGTCACATGGAAAGTCCTGCACCAGTTGCATTATGG
This sequence comes from Rana temporaria, assembly GCF_905171775.1. Taxonomy (NCBI): domain Eukaryota; kingdom Metazoa; phylum Chordata; class Amphibia; order Anura; family Ranidae; genus Rana; species Rana temporaria. Next base: position 202,307,558 of record NC_053494.1, read on the forward strand.
GAGGTGAGCTTTTCCCCTGGATGAGGCTCAGGATGAAAAAACACTATAATGGGAAAGTTTGAGGACACCTGCCCATCGCACCTACCTACATCTCAAAATGTATGTGGACAGCCCATTAAATAAAGTCCAGGTGTATCCAATGAAGGGTACAGTCAATGCTACAGCATACAAAGGGCCAGATTCACGTAGATCAGCGGATCTATAGATCCGCTCGATCTACGTGATTTAAGATCCGCTCCCGCAAGTTTGAGAGGCAAGTGGCTAATTCACAAAACACTTACCTCCAAACTTGCGGCGGCGGATCCTAAATCCCCCGGCGGAATTCAACTTCCGCGGCTAGGGGGAGTGTACTATTTAAATCAGGCGCGTTCCCGCGCCGATTTAAATGCGCATGCGCCGTCCGGGGAATTTCCCGGCGTGCATTGCTCCCACTGACGTCGCTAGGACGTCAGTGGTTTCGACGCTTACGTAAACGACGTCCATCCATATTCTAGAACGACTTACGCAAACGACGTTAAAAAATTCAAATTCGACGCGGGAACGCTGGCTATACTTAACATTGGCTGCGCCTGATAAAAGCAGGGGTAAGTATACGACGGGTACGCCGCTACGGAAACGTCGTAAGAAGACTGCATCGGGTCCGCGTACGTTCGTGAATTTGCTTATCTCGCTGATTTACATATTATTCAAGGTAAATCAGCGGGAACGCCCCCGGCGCCATTTTTAAATTGAAAAAAAGATCAGACAGTGTAACACAGTTACACCTGTCAGATCTTAGCCCTATCTATGCGTATCTGATTCTATGAATCAGGCGCATAGATAGGACCAGTGTAAGTCAGAGATACGATGGTGTATCTGTAGATACACCGTCGTATCTCTTTGTGAATCTGGCCCAAAGACTATCTTCAGGCTGAAGGTATACTATATGGGCAAGTTTGAGGACACCTACCCATTACACCTACCTACATCTCAAAATGTATTTGAACAATCCTCCAAAAAGAGTTCATGTGTTTCCAAAGGAGGATACAATCGATGCTACATAATACAAAGATTGTTTATCTTCAGGATGTAGATATACTTCCTCTATATAATTTTTGAGGACCTACTCACAGTGACTAAGTTTCAGCAAGGTCTCAATCTCAGGATCTTTCTACCCTCATTCATCTTCATACAGGGCAATTATCCCTTTCAGGGATAATAATGTCTCTGTAATGCACTGTTCATGTTCATAACCCAAAGATTAGTATTTTTGTCTACTTCTGTTATGCCCACATGTTCCACTGAGGCCTTACTAAAGACTTAACCAGTCTACAAGCTCTTCACCTGATGATTCCATACTCTCCTCCCCTTATTTGTTTTGTACCAGTTCTTGTTGTAGGATTCAGAGCATGCAAGGATTTTTTGCTGCTCTGCACAGTGTTCAATTAATCTGCATTTTCTTAAAAATACCAATAAAACCGATTGAAACAGGATGTAGATATACTATATGGGCAAGTTTGTGGACCCCTTCCCATCACAACTACCTACATCTCCAAATTTGTGTGGACAACCATCCTAATTGAGTTGGGGAGTTTCCAGTGAATGGTAACATCAATGTTACAACCTTTCATACAATTAAGTGCTTCCAACCTCATGGCAACTGTTTCTGCTCCAGCACAACTGTGCCCCTGTGCACAAAGCCAGCTCCATTAAGACATAGCCTGATGAATTTGATGTGGAGGAACTTAAATGGCCTGCACACAGCCCTGACCTGGAGGGTATAGAATGCTAGCTGATCATGAAGTATAGGGGAGCAGGATCATGGATGTATGAATTACAGTCACATGACAAAAGGATTAGACAGCCAAGAGGGACGTAGAAGTGCAAAAGATGCCAAATGTTGCATGTTGTGTTGGTGAGATTCAGTACTGGAGTACTTGGAAGTTCTTGATCTATGAACTGTAATTTTTCACCCTATACCCATTTGTCATATGGAAGAACTGCCATTTCTCCACATGACAAAATGCCCAGGCACTAGACACATAATCTCAGCTTTGAGGATAAGGGTCATAGTTCAAGCAGAGCCAGTCTCACAAATCTCTACGCATGTCAGCTAGGATCATGTGACCGATGCCTAGGTATCTTGGAAAGTGATCATCTGCCACGGGAGTCCTATGATAATTTTTGTAAAGATCAAAGTGCCATTCCAGTCAAAACGCAACTGATGCAAAACCTACTTCCACGCTCATTCTAAGACTATTTTATCTAACCCTGTAAAGAAAAGATTGCTATGCTAACCTATTCTGAAGCCACTCTGGTCTGGTCTCCAGCGGTGGCTTCAGTGTGCTGGAAAATGCCTAGGAGATGATGTAACCCATAGACATACTATGGTGCATCTGTTGTCGGCTGCCTCTCCTGCCACTGCTGACAGCTCAGCCTGGGATCAGAGTGGCTTCAGCATAGGTAAGTATACCTAATGGGTTAGAATGGGAGTCGATTTAGTGTTAATTATGACTGGAGTTCCACTCCAAGAACTCCAGGGTTACTTTTAAAATCTATAAAGTCGTATAGACTGGAAGGGAGGCGTTATTTCACTAGAACCTCACTTTAAAGTTCTTTTTCGTTTTTATTTAAAATTGTATTTAAAATCCATGCCAGCATGTGCAATAATCTCCTTGCCAGGTTCCTGATCATTGGGTAACACTCAACAGGAGAGCAGGCTCCATGTAAAACAGGGAGTCAATTTGGGTGGAGTGTAGCAAAACAGGCTGATTTAGCATATGCTGCTCTTAAATTTAGCCATTCTTGAGCAAGAAATCAAATTAAAGATATCACTTTTATACTGCAAAAAGGGATTGAAAGTAAGAGCCTGACCAGTAGCTATCAGCAATACAGAGAGATTTATTTTCTCCACCCCAGTATGTACAAGTATGAGCAAGCTTTATTTAGAAACATCACCCCCCCCCACCTCACGAAATGCTGCCCGGGATTGATATAAGGTTACAGAGAGTGAATGCGGAGCCCCAGATGTGTTCGGCGGGTCTGGGTAGAATTGAGAGCTCGCAATCAAAGTGTTGCGGACAGACCGCTGAGAGCTTGCCGTTAATCTCCTCTCTGGCAGAGAAGACAATATGGCTTTTTAATTCAATAAACTGCAATCCCAGCTGGCACCGGAGCTGCTCAAATATCAGTGAGACAATAAGCAGCTCTCCTCCGGACGTCTTATTTTATTTCCTTCTAATCTGCAAGCCTCTTCCATGTGTACATACCTTGCTATATAAATAGATGCGGTCCGTGTGCCTACTGGCACAGAACATTAATCCGTCATACGCTGGGAACTCAGTGGAGCTGTGACAATGCTCTGCAATGAAGCACAATATGTAGGACAGTGAGTATTTATTTGGGATGGTGTTTATAAGGCAGGCAGACACCAGGGAAAAGAAGAGTTTAATAGGAGATACATGAGCGAGGTGAGGAGAGTCTTTGGGGAAAGAGAGGAAGGAGAGGGGAAAAGGAGGTGAAATGCTCAGGTGGATGTAAAGAGGAAAAAAAAAGTAGGAGAGAATGAGATACGAGATGGTGAGAGAGCCAAACAAATTGAACAAGGAAAGATTATTGGGATCTGGAAAAGAAGGAACATATAATAAATGCAAAAGAGGTTGGGGAAAAAGCAAGAGCTAAAAAAGGGGACAGAAGATAACATGCTCAGGTGGATGTAAAGAGGAGAGAGTGTGGGATAATAAGAAAGCCATAAAGAAAGTGGAATAGGTAGAACATAAGAAGACTATTGGCATCAAGAACAAAAAAGAAGGAACATACAGTAAATGCTAAAGGGTTGGGGGAGAGGGAAAAAAGAGAGGTGTAAAGACGAGTGGAACAAGAAGAACAAGAAAACATTTATTGGGATCAGGAACAAAAAGTAGAAACATATAATAAATGCAAGTGTGGTTGGGGAAAAGCAAGAGGGGAAAAAAGGGGAACAGGAGGGGGAAAAAAAGGGAACAGGAGGGGGAAAATAAGGGAACAGGAGGGGGAAAATAAGAGAACAGGAGGGGGAAAATAAGGGAACAGGAGGGGGAAAATAAGGGAACAGGAGGGGGAAAATAAGGGAACAGGAGGGGAAATGCTCAGGTGGAAGTAAAGAGGAAAAAATGGAGATGAGAATAAGATATGAGATGGTAAGAGAGTCATAAAGAAAATAAAAAGGAAACACTATTGGGATAAAAACGACAAAAGAAGGAACACACAGTAAGGGGGGAAAAAAGAGGTGTAAAGAAGTAGGAAAGAATGAGATGAGATATCAACAGAACCATAAAGAGTGAAACAAGAAGAACAAGGAAATAATTCTTGGGATAAAAAATAAAAAAAAATCAGAAACATATAATTAGGGCTTTTTTTCTCAGAAAATAGGTACAGGAACTCTAACACAACCCCCTCAAAAGACCCACACCTTCAAAACCACATCAAATAGTGGGTGTGGTCAAATGTCGCTAACAGTGGGAGGGTCTTAAACGTGTGCATTACATAAAGAGTGTAGAGTTCAGGAAGGGGGGGTTACAGACAGAGTGCAGTGTTTGGGGGTGCACTACATACAGAGTGCAGAGTTCAGCCTTTTTCCACAGTTGCTTACCTCTACACCCCCCATCCACATCTAACTTTCACCCCTTTTCAGCTCTGACCACTGCATGCAATAACCCCCCCCCCCTCACTTCTATGCCCCCCATCTAACACATGTCTTACTTTTGTGTCTGTATTACGCTGAAGCACCAGTCTTTCGTACCTCCCCACACACTGTAGTTGGCTCTACGTGCCGGGAGATTATCCACTGGTGGTGTCAGCATCCGCACTGCACCCCCCGGGCAAATAAACTCCCTTGTCCCCATCCTGCATTCAGTGGGAGACACTCCGGAGATCAGGTCTGTGGGATCCATTGGGAGACAAGCTGTCACTTGTAAGCACAGAAGCCAGACTTCTGTGTTTACAAGTGATAGTAGTGAGCAGAGGGCCTGAGCTAGAGGTGGTGGAGTTCCACCAAGTTCCAGCTGAAAAAAAGCCCTGCATATAATAAATGCAAGCGTGGTAGGGGAAAAACAAGAGTGGGGAAAAAAAGGGAATGAGAGATGAAATGCTGAGGTGGAAGTAAAAAGGAAAACATGGAGTTGAGAATAAAATATGAGATCGTAAGAGTTATAAAGAAAATTAAATGGGTAGAACAAGGAAACACTATTGGGATAAAGAAAAAAGAAAACAACAAAAGAAGAAACACACGGTAAATGCTAAAGTTTTGAAGGAAAGTGACAAGGCTAAGGAGATGGAATGGTCAGACAGATGTAAAGAAGATAGAAACGAAGTAGGAGAGAATGAATGAGATATGAGATGGTGAGAGTGCCATGAAGAAAGTGAAATAGGTAGAACAAGGAAAGACTATTGGGATCAAGAGAAAAAAAAGTGAGAGGAAAAGTGAGAGGAAAAAAGAGTAATGTAAAGAAGAGAGAAAGAAGTAGGAAAGGATGAGATTGTCAAAAGAGCCATAAAGGGTGAAACAAGTAGAACAAAGAAAGATTTTCGGGATCAGGATGAAAAGAGAAGGAACATATAATAAAAAGGAAAAAGTGGTTGGGGAAAAGCAAAAGAGAAAGGAAAAAAAGGTGACAGAAGATGAAATGCTGAGGTGGATGTAAAGAGGAGAGAAATTACATATATGATGTTAAGAAATCCAAAAAGACAGTGAAATGGGTAGAACAAGGAACGATTATGAGGATCAGGGAGAGAAAAAAGGAGGAACCTATTATAAATGTATAAAGTGGTTGGAAAAAAGTGGGTAAAGGTGGTGAAATGCTCAGGTGAATGTAAAAAGGGGAAAAAAAAGTAAGAGAATGAGAATAGAAGATGGTAAGAAAGACATAAAAAAGTGAAATGGGAAGAACAATTGGTTCCACTACATTTTAGTATGGGGTATCAGAGTAAAGGGGGCTGAATACAAATGCACACCACACGTATTTGTAAAAAAAAATGGAAAACCGTTTATTATTTTTCTCCCACTTGACAAGTATGTGCCACTTTGTGTTGGTCTATAATATAAAATCCCAATAAAATACACTTACACATTTTTGGTTGTAATATGAAAATATTTGGAAAATTTCAAGGGGTATGAATATTTATTCAAGGCACTATACAGTAAATGCTAAAGGGTTGGAGGAAAGTGAGAATGAAATGATCAGATAGATGTAAAGAATATAGAAAAAAGTAGAAGAAAATTAGAAATGAGATGGTGAGTGAGCAATAAAGAAAGTGAAGATTATTGGGATCAGGAAGAGAAATAAAGAAAAAAAGTAAATAATAAAAGGAATACATAAAAGACATCCCACAAGTCGGAGAAAGAGAGATACTGCAGGAAGGGAAATTACTAGAGTACAGGGGGGGTAAATGGAGAGTCATCAATAACATTACTGTAATATTTAAGCTTGAAGTTTAAAGTTTATGTAAATTCAGACATGAAATATGGACAAAGCTTATAGGCCCAGATTCTCAAAGGCGTTACGATGGCGCAACACCATTTGCGCCGTCGTAACTCCTCATCTGGCCCTGGGTATCTATCTATGCCACTGATTCTAAGAATCAGTTACGCATAGATACCCATTAGATCTGACAGGCGTAAGGCTCTTACGCTGTCAGATCTTAAAAGCAATTTTTTTTCCCGCCGCTAGGTGTCGCATCGTCGTTTTCCCCGTCGTTTATGCAAATGAGGTAAGTACGCGAGATTCCCGAACATACGCGCGGTCGACACTGAGAATTTACGTTGTTTCTGTAGCGTACGCGACGCGTAATGTTGCCCCTGCTATTATGAGGGGCAACCAATGTTAAGTATGGCCGTCGTTCCCGTGTCGAATTTAAAAAAAATTACGTTGTTTGCGTAAGACGTCCGTGAATGGCGCTGGACGCCATTTACGTAAACGTCTAAGCAAATGACGTCGGGGCGACATCATTTAGCGCAATGCACGTCGGGTAATTTACCCGACGGAGCATGCGCAGTACGCTCGGCGCGGGAGCGCGCCTAATTTAAATGGTACCCGCCCCATTTGAATTGGGCGGGCTTGCGCCGAGCGATTTAACGATACACCGCCGCAAGTTTACAGGTAAGTGTTCTGAGAATCAGGATGTAAACCTGTAAACCTGCGGCGGTGTAACGTAAATCACATACGTTACGCTGCCCAGGAGCAACGTAAATGTATGAGAATCTGGCCCATAGTGTGTACTCGTCTCAATTAAGAGCCCTGAAGCCCTGTACACACGGCCCAGAATTCCTGGCAACAATCTCTTGCCGGCCGAGTGTACAGACACTCCATTCAAAAGAACTGCCGTTCTTTTGAATGGAAAGAACGAGGTGACGTCATCGACAACGACGAGCATGCGCTTGTCACATTCGATGGCATCACCGCCATCTTGCTACACCCTACCTATGCCTAGGAAGCTACCGCGCATGCGTCAAAGTCATTTCGAGCATGCGCAGGTTTCCACGGTGACAGGTAAGTATACACACACTCGGGTTTCTCGGCAGGAAAACACTGCCAAGAATCACAACGAGAAAATAGAGAGCAGATTCTCTATTTTTCTCGTCGAGATTCTGGGCAGTTTTCTTGATGAGAAACCTGAAAGCCTCGTACACACGCAAGAAAGCTCTGCCAGCAGTTTTCTTACCGGTTCTTGCCGAGAAAACCCGAGCGTGTGTACGAGGCTTAAAGTGGATGTAAAGCCACTCTCATCCTTTCTAAGCTACTGCCATAGTGCTGATCTATAAGGATATAGATGCCTCCTGCATGTATCCTTACCTGTCAAATGTCTCCCGTCTGTCTGTTATAAGATCTGAAAAACTGCAGATTCTGTGGGTGGATCCGTTGTCTGAAGCTCAGTGGGTGGAGCCGTGATGTCAGTAGACTCCCCGCCCTCCTCTACACTCCCCTTGTCAACATGCATTTTTTTCCGGTGTATTCCTTACACTGAATTCTGCTATGATCACTAACATCCAGCCAAAATCCAGAAAAGTAACCACATGACTTCAGAAAAGGAATGGGGTGGGAATTAAAAAATAATGCCCGTCTCCAGGCTAGTGCATGAGATATGTAGATAATCTGTCACTCACAGCAAGGGGGCGGAACGGACTAAGGTTTTTCTCTGTAAGTCCGTTTTATTTCACTGAACAATAAAAGAGGATTGCTCAGAGCTGGAATAACTCTGTGTGGCAAGACTGGGCACAGATGATAGGTAATCTTATACTGTACATTGTGACAAAAAAAAAATTCGGGTTTACATCCACTGTAATTTCTGTTTGCTGCCTCCTTTCTCTGCTATCAGCATAAAACACTTCTGACAATTTTTCCTGGCACCAAGAGAAAAATGGTGACAGGGGAAAGATTCACAGCCTCAGCTCTTTCCCTGTGTAATGGGGTGAATCAGCTGGATGGTGTGGAATGTATTATAACAGAGGGGTACACAGCAGTTGTGAGCACTGACTTTACTGCCAGTTGGAATAGAGGCCGGAGGGGAGGGGCAGGTTTGGAGATCGGCTCACACACAGGAGCTGAAAGGCAGGGAGGGAGGGGGAGAGGGAGAGCTACGTGATGACGGAGGCACGTAAACTGACCACGGTATCGTGGATCAGCAGCCATGATTATCGTGGTCAGCACACCTAGGGGGACACAGGAAGGATCAACCAGGTTTTTTTAAAGCATAGGAAAGGACAAAATGACACCACACAAGCACTATGCGATTAACAAGGCTTTAAAGCAGGGGTCTCCAAACTATCTAAACAAAGGACCAGTTTACTAGGTCAAAAAAAGAACATGAGCTTCTTTGGGGCATATTACAGGCGTTTTTCTGCTTTTTATATTGGTGACCTGTACAAAATCGCGGTAAAAATACGCAACTTTGAAACGCTCAGGTGTGAATGCAGCCTCAGACTTTAGGAGGCCGGACTGTGGCCATTGGGAGTAAAAACTGCCCTGGTATCAGTGGAAATAAACAACACATCTTTGGTATTAGGGAGAGAAATAGCACCCTGTTGATGTCATTTGAATGAATACTGCCCCTTTCTTTCCTGTCAGTGTAAGGAATAATGCCCCATTGTTGATGTTAGTGGGAGGAAAAGTGCTCCATCAGTGGTATCAGCGGGAGGAATAGTGCTCCATCATTGGTATCAGTGGGAGAAATAATGCTCCATCATTGGGATCAGTGGGAGGAATATTGCTCTATCATTGGGATCAGTGGGAGGAATAGTGCTCCATCATTGGTATCAGTGGGAGGAATAGTGCTCCATCATTGGTATCAGTGGGAGAAATAGTGCTCCATCATTGATATCAGTGGGAGGAATAGTGCTCCATCATTGATATCAGTGGGAGGAATAGTGCTCCATCATTGGTATCAGTGGGAGGAATAGTGCTCCATCATTGGTATCAGTGGGAGAAATAGTGCTCCATCATTGATATCAGTGGGAGGAATAGTGCTCCATCATTGATATCAGTGGGAGGAATAGTGCTCCATCATTGATATCAGTGGGAGGAATAGTGCTCCATCATTGGTATCAGTGGGAGAAATAGTGCTCCATCATTGATATCAGTGGGAGGAATAGTGCTCCATCATTGATATCAGTGGGAGGAATAGTGCTCCATCATTGCTATCAGTGGGGGGGAAAGTGTTCCATCACTGATATCAGTGGGAGGAATAGTGCTCCATCATTGGGATCAGTGGGAGAAATAGTGCTCCATCATTGGGATCAGTGGGAGGAATAGTGCTCCATCATTGGGATCAGTGGGAGGAATAGTGCTCCATCATTGGTATCAGTGGGGGGGAATAGTGCTCCATCACTGATATCAGTGGGAGGAATAGTGCTCCATCATTGGGATCAGTGGGAGAAATAGTGCTCCATCATTGGGATCAGTGGGAGGAATAGTGCTCCATCATTGGGATCAGTGGGAGGAATAGTGCTCCATCATTGGTATCAGTGGGGGGAAATAGTGCTCCATCACTGATATCAGTGGGAGGAATAGTGCTCCATCATTGGGATCAGTGGGAGAAATAGTGCTCCATCAGTGGTATCAGTGGGAGGAATAGTGCTCCATCATTGGTATCAGTGGGAGGAATAGTGCTCCATCATTTGTATCAGTGGGAGGAATAGTGCTCCATCATTTGTATCAGTGGGAGGAATAGTGCTTAATCATTGGTGTCATTGGGAGGATTAGTGTCCCAATTATTGACATTAGTAGCAAGAATTATGCTTCACTTTTGGTATCAGTGGGAGGAATATTGTCCCAAGGGTCGAATAAAGCCAAGCAAAGGGCCACATTTGGTCCTTGGGCCGCAGTTTGGAGACTATTTTTTTATTTTTTTTGGGGTTACAATCGCTTTAAGCTTTTTAAAGAATCAAACATCAAAAATGCACCTAGAGTCATTTAACCACTTTCCGCCCGCCCACTGTCAAATGACGGAGGAGCAGTGCGGCTCTCGTTCTGGGTGGATGTCAAATGACGTTACCCCAGAACAGGCGCGCAGCACGGTGATAATGGTCACACTGTGTTCCTAGGACACGGCGTGACCCCAAATTTCTTAAAAGAGTGATGACATGGCTCTTTAACCATGTGATCAGCTGTGTCCAATCACAGCCGGTCACATGTAAATGTGGAAGTATCAGTAATCGGCTCTAATCGCCTCACACTGAGGAGAGCCAATCAGCGGCATCTCCTCGCAGGGGACACCGGGACAGGTAATCAGGGCACTGATCATCAATGCCCGGATTACAGTAAAGCAACCAATCAGTGCCCATCGGTACCAACCAATCAGTGCCCATCAGTGCCCATCAGTGCCCATCAGTGCCAACCAATCAGTGCCCATCAGTGCCAACCAATCAGTGCCCATCGGTGCCAACCAATCAGTGCCCATCAGTGCCAACCAATCAGTGCCAACCAATCAGTGCCCATCAGTGCCAACCAATCAGTGCCCATCAGTGACAACCAATCAGTGCCCATCAGTGACAACCAATCAGTGCCCATCAGTGACAACCAATCAGTGCCCAGTGACAACAATCACTACTGCCTTTCAGTGTTTGGTCATCAGTGCTGCCCATCAATGCCGCCTCTCTGTGCCACCTATCCCTGCACCCACCAGTGCTGTCTATCAGTGTGGCATATTAGTGCCTCCTCAGTACCACCTAATCAGTGTCCATAAGTGCCGTCTATCAGCGACTATTAGTGCCCATCAGTGCCGCCCATCAGCGCACATCAGTGAAGGAGAAAAATTACTTCTTTACAACAGTTAGGGCCCTTTCACACTGGTGCGTTTTTGCCGCGTTTTCGCTGTAAAAATAGCGCTATTAAAACGCTCCCCATGCCCCTCTCCATTACTATACTATTATCCTATACTATCGCGGTGTTTTACCGCGATTTTGACGCTCCGTTTTTACCGCGGTTTTTAATTCATTTCAATGGAGGGGGCAGTTCAGTCTTTCTTTTTTTTTTTGCAAAAAAATTAAAACCCGGCAGTGATTAAATACCACCAAAAGAAATCTCTATTTGTGTGAATAAAATGATAAAACATTTCCTATGGGTACAGTGTTGCATGACCACGCAATCGTCATTCAGAAGTGTGACAGCGCTGAAAGCTGAAAAATGGCCTGGGCAGAAAGGGGGTGAAAGTGCCCGGCATTGAGGTGGTTAATGCATGTTACTGATCAACCCAAATGTAAACAAGCCCTATGGGCTAGTTTACACTTGCTTCAAAACAAGGCTTCGGACAGGCTTTGTTAAAGCTCTCCGATCGCCAGTCAAAGCTCCTGTCACTAAATAAAATGGTTAGCTTACAGTCCTGTTTACACCTTGCTTTTGCTTGGTGCTTTGAAGAGGCTTTGATGAGGCTTCAAGTGAGCTTTGCCATAGACTTTTATGGACACTTTGAAGCACCACTAAAGCTACAAGGGGTATGATTTTCAAAGCAAAAACAAGGTGTAAACAGGACTGTAAGCTAACCATTTTATTTAGTGACCGGAGATTTGACTGCCATTCAGAGAGCTTTAACAAAGCCTGTCCAAAGTCATGTTTTGAAGCAAGTGTAAACTAATGTTAATGTGCGTTTTTTTTTTATATATATAATATTTATTTATTATAACGTTTTATCATTACAGACCTAAATACATTATTATTGGAAAATATAGTAATAGTATAGTTAAAAGGGTTGCAAAGGTTCGTTTTTTATTTTCTAAATAGGTTCCTTTAACTACTTAAGCCACGGACCATTTTGTTGCTAAATGACCGGGCCACTTTTTGCGGTTCGGCACTGCCAATTGCGCGGTCGTGCGACGTGGCTCCCAAACAAAATTGACGTCCTTTTTTTCTTTTGGTGCTATTTGATCACCTCTAACTTTTTTATTTTTTTGTGCTATAAACAAAAATAAAGCGTCAATTTTGAAAAAAATAAATTCAATATTTTTTACTTTTTGCTATAATAAATATCCCCCAAAAATCTATATATATATAAAAAAAAAAATAATGTTTTCCTCAGTTTAGGCCGATACGTATTCTTCTACATATTTTTGGTAAAACAAATCGCAATAAGCGTTTATTTATTGGTTTGCGCAAAAGTCATAGCGTCTAAAAAAAAAAGGGGGGGGGGGGGAGTTTTATGGCATTTTTATTAATATTTTTTTTTTACTAGCAATGGCGGCAATCAGCAATTTTTATTGTGACTGCGACATTATGGCGGACACATCGGACACTTGTGACACATTTTTGGGACCATTGTCATTTTTACAGCGAACAGTGCTATAAAAATATACTGATTACTGAGAAAATAACACTGGTAGTGAAGGGGTTAACCACTAGGTGGCGCTCTAGAGGTTAAGTGTGCCTTACTGTAGGGGGGATGGGCTACACGTGACGACACTGATCTCCGCTCCGATTACACAGAGTGGTGATCTGTGTCATTGTCACTAGGCAGAGCGGGAAGATGCTTGTTTATATTAGCATCTCCCCGTTCTATCTCTCCGTGAGACGATCTCGGGGATTCCCGCGGCGATAGAGTCCGCGGAACCCGTGGTCGGGTTCACGGAGCTTGCGGCGTGTGCACAATGGCGCTTCCTTAAAAGGGGACACATATATATATATATATATCTCACGTCCTCCTGCCCAGGAGTGCCATTGTGTCAACGTATATGTGCGTGCGGCGGTCGGGAAGCGGTTAAGCTAGTGCATTGTTGGTTCACTAACCTTTTCCTTCAATTTCCCTTCTAAATGTTTTTTTTCTTTGTCTGAATTTCTCACTTCCTGTTCCTCCTCAGTAAGCTTGCCCCCATCATCCATGGGGGTTAGTCAGCCAGAACAGCTTACTGAGGAGGAACAGGAAGTGAGAAATTCAGACAAAGAAAAAAAACATTTAGAAGGGAAATCGAAGGAAAAGGTAAGTGAGCCAACAATGCACTAGCTTAAAGCAACCTATTTAGAAAATAAAAAACAAACCTTTACAACCCCTTTAATTGTGTTGAAGCTGACGCAAGTGTAAATGAGCCCCATAGGTTATGTAAACCAAATTACTCAAATTGTAGATAAGCATTAACACAATCATATTTTTAAAAGTCATATTCAATCTTTTTATATATGCAGCTTTTATAAAAAAAAATACCTGGTGATCCTGCCCTAAACATCCTTATCCAGGCCCTTCCTGTTTAAAGGAATTGTAAAGGAATTATTTTTTAAATAACAAACATGTCATACTTACCTCCACTGTGCAGTTCGTTTTGCACAGAGTGGCCCCGATCCTCGTGTTCTGGGGTCCCTCTGCGTCACGGCTCCTCCCCGCAACAACTACAGACAGAGAGGCGAGCAAGCTTGCATGGTATGTAGCTGTTGCGGGCGCGCTCCCGTAATACAGCGGCGGCCATAGCCGCCGTTGTATCACTCGGCCCCGCCCCCGAGCATGCCGCGTCATACTTACCTCCACTGTGCAGTTCGTTTTGCACACAGTGGTCCCGATCCACGTCTTCTGGGGTCCCTCTGCGTCACGGCTCCTCCCCGCAACAACTACAGACAGAAAGGCGAGCATGTTTGCATGGTATGTAGCTGTTGCGGGCGCGCTCCCGTAATACAGCGGCGGCCATAGCCGCCGCTGTATCACTCGGCCCCGCCCCCGAGCATGCCGCGTCATACTTACCTCCACTGTGCAGTTCGTTTTGCACACAGTGGTCCCGATCCACGTCTTCTGGGGTCCCTCTGCGTCACGGCTCCTCCCCGCAACAACTACAGACAGAAAGGCGAGCAAGCTTGCATGGTATGTAGCTGTTGCGGGCGCGCTCCCGTAATACAGCGGCGGCCATAGCCGCCGCTGTATCACTCGGCCCCGCCCCCGAGCATGCCGCGTCATACTTACCTCCACTGTGCAGTTCGTTTTGCACACAGTGGTCCCGATCCACGTCTTCTGGGGTCCCTCTGCGTCACGGCTCCTCCCCGCAACAACTACAGACAGAAAGGCGAGCAAGCTTGCATGGTATGTAGCTGTTGCTGGCGCGCTCCCGTAATACAGCGGCGGCCATAGCCGCCGCTGTATCACTCGGCCCCGCCCCCGAGCATGCCGCGTCATTGGATGTAATTGATGCTTTAAATCCATCCACTGCAGCCAATCAACGGCCGGGTTTAGACTTGGAGGATGACGGGGGGCGCGTGGGACCTTCGAAGGGTCAGGTAAGTAAAATAGGGGCTGGGGGGGAAGGGGGGAGGCGGCATCATCTGATGTTTTTTCAGGTGAAAATAGTTTTTACCTTTACAACCCCTTTAAGTATGAGAACACTCTAAGGCCCAGATTCACAAAGCACTTACGCCGACGTATAACAAGTTACACCGACGTAAGTGCAAATGTGCGCCGTCGTATCTGTGCGCCAGACCCACAAACAGATATGCGCCTAAAAACAGGCTACACCCCGCCGACGTATCTTGCTTACGCCAGCGTAGGGTGGGCGCACATTTAGGCTGGGCGCATAGTGTCGCTCCCATTGATTTTCCATTCCAACATGCAAATGAGGGAAATACGGCGATTCACGAACCTGCGTGCGCCCGACGCAGGCTACGAGAGGTGCGCGTAAGTTGTACGTCCGGTGTAAAGTTATGCCCCATAAAGGAGGTGCAACCCAGCAGCAGACATGCAAAGGTCTGCACCAGGGAACACAAGCCTGCATATTTTACATTGGACTGTGTCTGGCTGGGCGTAGGTTACGTTCACGCCGTACACAGAGATCCGGCGTAGTTTAGGCCGGGTGTTCCGACGTGATTGTGCGCAGGCGCATGCGTCCACGTGATACGTATCTGTCTCGCGCTCGGCCCATCATTTGCATGGGGCCACGCCTCATTTGCATGGGTCACGCCCACTTCCACCTACGCCGGCCTGCGCCTTCGAAACCTACGCCACACCGACGCAGCATTGGGAGCAATAGCTTGCTGAATGCAGTGCTTGCCTCTCCGCGCTGCGTCGGCGTACGTGTTACGGCGGCGTAATGTGCGCCCACCTCTCTGTGAATCTGGGCCTAAGTCTCCCAATTGTGCTCCTGGGAAGGACTGCTGAGTCTTGGGAAGTCAGGGTGAAGTAAATACCACGTAGGTGATCGGTTACTATCCTGTTTACGGGAATAAGTACTGTCCTTCCTTGAAAGACTTTTCCAAAAAGCTAAACATGGAAGTGTTTGGAAAGAGAGGCTCCTAAGACTACACCGTGAACAATATGGCAACACACTGGAAAGGCAGTAACATTGAAACACAGTAGGAACTCAACAAAGTGAATGGAGACATGAAGACCACAGCGGGCAACGGAATAGAACTTATAGAGAAAGTGATGAGAGCGCAGAGAGAAGACTGAGGCAATACTGTCAGAATAAAGATAGAGAAAGCCGCAGGGAAGAAGAAGCAGAAGGAATTGCCAGGACTAAACAAGAGTTAAGAAATAAATCCACTGCTATAAAGAGTAGGCCCATAAACAGCCGCAATGCTCCCGCTTAGTCCGAGAGCTGGATTAGCTGAACCTCTCCTGGCACATTAATAAAGTCTGGAGTCGTCCTGAAATGGCTTACCTGATGGGATGCAAAAAAAAAAAACCCTGGCGCCAAGTGGTGATAAAAAGACATTATAAAAAGGTTAATTAAACAAACAGAAGAACATTGAAAACCAACTCCCCAGTCTGATCCAACTCCCTCTTCATCCAATAGCAAGTCTCTGTGTCGATTAAACAGTCAGCGGCGCTGGTCATGGAGGGGAGCGTTCGATGAACATTACCTGGTTCAGTGGCTGTTGAGTTCTCCCCGGGGTGGCCTTCCAAGTTCTCGTTTTGGATGTTTGGTAAACGATCCCCTTGTAAGTCGCTCGGTGGAGCGGGGGGCGACTCCTGCTGAGCACAGTCGACAGGCTCATTATCCCCATCACTCCGGCTTTGATTTTCCTTCTCCTCTTCAACGCCTGGTACAGCGGCTGCCTCATTTTTGGAGCCTGTCGCTGGGCAAAGGGAAACAATAAGCTGTCAGTCTTCTGCAAAGCAACGTATTAAGGTCATGCTGAAAACCGCATTAAGGGATGTGATAGCTGCAGCGTGTTCCTGAACACCTGAGTGGCCCTCCGTGACCGGGCCCGCTACCTATGTACACAACACACATTACTTACACGGCAGGACGGCTCTTCTGGTTGTAGCAATATACGGACCTAGGCTTTCTTTATGGCTCAGATGTGCCGAGCTTTCCTTCTGCTTTTACCTTACAATAAATTGACAAGTTTTTCTATTGTCACAAATGGGCACGAAAAAAAAACAAAAGTTGATTGAGATTTTTCGTTAGGGCTTGTGAAGCACCAATAGGCCTTAAAAAATGAAAAAGTGCATTTTTTACTTTAGTTATTACATGTATTTTACAGCACTTTACAAATTGTGGGGCAGATCCACAAAAGGATTACGCCGGCAATTTAAATGCATTTTTTGCTGTGAAAATGACAATGGTCCCAAAAATGTGTCAAAATTGCCCGAAGTGTCTGCCATGATGTCGCAGTCACGAAAAAAAATCGCTGATTGCCGCCATTAGTAGTAAAAAAAAATAAAATAAAACTATCCCCTATTTAGTAAACGCTTTAAATTTTGCGCAAACCAATCATTAAAGCTTATTGCCATTTTTTTTACCAAAAATAGGTAGAAGAATACGTATCGGCCTAAACTGAGGAAAAAAATAATTTTATATATGATTTTGGGGGATATTTATTATAGCAAAAAGTAAAAAATATTGCATTTGTTTCAAAATTGTCGCTCTATTTTTTTTTTTAGCGCAAAAAATAAAAACTGCAGAGGTGATCAAATACCACCAAAAGAAAGCTCTATTTGTGGGGAAAAAAGGACGCCAATTTTGTTTGGGAGCCACGTCGCACGACCGCGCAATTGTCTGTTAAAGCGACGCAGTGCCGAATTGTAGAAACCCCTTGGGTCATTTAGCAGCATATTGGTCCGGTCCTTAAGTGGTTAAAGCTTCTGTTCTGAGGCGTACTCAATGTTAAGTATGGCCGTCGTTCCCGCGTAGAAATTTGAAATTTTTACGTCGCTTGCGTAAGTCGTTCGCGAATAGGGATTTGCGTAGAATGACGTCACCGTCGGAAGCATTGGCTTTTTCCGGGTTAATTTCGAGCATGCGCACTGGGATACCCCCCACGGACGGCGCATGCGCAGTTAAAAAAAACATTGTTTACGTTGGGTCACGACGCATTTACATTAAAACACGCACCCATTACATCCATTTGAATTAGGCGCCATTACGCCGGCAAAGATACACTACACCGCCGTAACTTACGGCGCGGATTCTTTCAGGATTTGGAAAAAAAAAAAAAAAGTTACGGCGGCGTAGTGTATCTTAGATATGCTACGCCCGGCGCATGAATGCGCCGCTGTACGAGGATCTGCCCCTGTATATTTACATCTAATATTAAATCTCACATGCATACACATACAAAAAAGCCAGTTAACCTACCAACATGTCCGTGGAGGAAACTCACGCAAGCAAACTCCATGCAGATACTGTTTTGGCCAGGATTTGAACTGAGGATCCCAGTGCTGCAAGGAAGAAGTTCTAACCACTAGGTCACCCTGCTGTATTTTTTTTATCTCCACATATGAAACAGCACATATTAAAGTGATATTCCAATCAAATCGCTAAAGGTACCAATGAAAGACATTCTACCTGATGAAGGATTTGCATTTCTATCCACCCACTCCTTTGGTTTACACAGAAATTACACACAGCCCCGTGTAAGGCAGGAGATCTGTTTTTTCTTTGTTGCAGTTCAGTAACCCTTGGCCACTTGGGTACCAGTAAAAACCCTTCAATACCAGGCCACTTTTTAGTGCTCTGATAGTTTGACTGACAATTACTCCATCATGAAACACTGTAACCACATGAACCATCATTATTATTATTTTTTTTCACTTTTCCATCATATATATATATATATATATATATATATATATATATATATATATATATATATATATATATTACACATACAGTACATATACACAGAAAAACTTTGGTTTTAATACATTTTGCCTCGATATACAAGCGATGTCTTGATATAAGAGTAGCGTCATGTCACAACGGAGTATAAAAAAAGAAGAGAGAGGAGCCTCTAAGTGTAGCAATATGGTTCCATTTAATGAAGGTACAACATTTACCAAATTGCTACACTTAGAGGTGCTTCTCTTCTCTTTTATACCCTGTAAAAAAAAATGCTTTGGATTACAAGCATGTTTCTGGAACGAATTATGCTCGCAAACCAAGGTTTTACTGTGTGTGTGTGTGTGTGTGTGTGTATATATACACACACACATATATACACACACACACACACACATACAGTTGTGCTCATAAGTTTACATACCCTGGCAGAGTTTGATTTCTGTCCCATTTTTCAGAGAATATGAATAACACCGCAAAAACTTTTCTTTCACTCGTGGTTAGTGTTTGGCTGAAGCCATTTATTATCAATCAACTGTGTTTACTTTTTTTTAAATCATAATGGCAACAGAAACTACCCAAAAGAGCTTGATCAAAAATTTACATACCCCAGTTCTTAATACCGTGTATTGATCTCTCTAACATCAATGACAGCTTGAAGTCTTTTGTGGACGAGGCTCTTTATCTTCTCAGATGGTAAAGCTGCCCATTCCTCTTGACAATAATCCTCCAGTTCCTGTAAATTCTTGGGCTGTCTTGCATGAACGGCATGTTTTGAGATCTCCCCAGAGGGGCTCAATGATATTGAGGTCAGGAGACAGATGGCCACTCCAGAACCTTCACTTTATTCTGACAGGTGACAGGTGGACTTGGCCTTGTGTTTAGGATCATTGTCATGTTGGAATGTCCAAGTACGTCCCATGCGCAGCTTCCTGGCTGATAAATGCAAATGTTCCTCCAGTATTTTTTGATAACATACTGCATTTATCTTGCCAACAATTCTGACCAAAATTCCTGTGCCTTTGTAGCTCACACATCCACAACCATCGGTGATCCACCTCCGTGTTTCACAGTAGGAATGGTGGACCTTTCATCATAAGCCTTGTTGTCTCGTCTCCAAATGTAGAGTTTATGGTTGTGGCCAAAAAGCTACATTTTGGTCTCATCAATCCTAATGACTTTGTGCCAGAAGGTTTGAGTCTTGTCTCTGTGCTATTTGGTGTATTGTAAGTGGGATACTTTGTGGCATTTGCATAGTAATGTCTTTCTTCTGGCGACTCGACCATGCAGCCCATCTTTCTTCAAGTGCCTCCTTATTGTGCATCTTGAAACAGCCACACCACATGTTTTTAGAGAGTCCTGTATTTTACCTGAAGTTATTTGTGGGTTTTTCTTTGCATCCCGAGCAATTTTCCTGGAAGTTGTGGCTGAAGTTTTAGTTGGTCTACCTGACCGTGGTTTGGTTTCAACAGAACCCCTCATTTTCCACTTCTTGATTAGAGTTTGAACACTGCTAAATGGCATTCTCAATTTCTTGGATATCTTTTTATGTCCCTTTCCTGTTCTATACAGTTCAACTACCTTTTCCTGCAGATCCTTTGACAATTATTCTGCTTTCCCTGGATGAAAGATGCAAGGGTCTGTCAGGAGTCCAGAAACTCATTGACCTTTTATACACACACTCTGATTACAAGCAAACAGATCACAGGTGAGGATGGTTACTTTTAATAGCCATTCAAACTCATTTATGTCAAAAAGAGTAAACATATTTAATTGATAAATGGCTTCAGCCAAACACTAAGGCCCCTTTCACACTGGGGCGGTGGGTGTGTTTGCGGTAAAGCGCCGCTAAAAATATTTCACAGCGTGGCGCTATTCGGCCGCTAGTGGGCGTTTTAAACCCCGCTAGTGGCCGAGAAAGGGTTAAAACCACCTGCAACCGTGAAATTGATGACAGGGTCACTTTATATCTGACCTCCAGCCTTCCCTTCAATCTTGCACAGTTTTTTTTGGCTCCTCGCAATGGGCAGGATAGATAGGTGGATGGGGGGCAAGAACGTAGGCAGGATAGGTAGGTGGATGGGGGGAGAGAACGTAGGCAGGATACGTAGGTGGATGAGGGGAATGGAACGTAGGCAGGATAGGTAGGTGGATGGGGAGAGAGTACGTAGGCAGGATAGGTAGGTGGATGGGGGAATGGAACGTAGGCAGGATAGGTAAGTGGATGGGGGGAGAGAAAGTTTTTAAGTATAGCTATAGCTAGGCTTGTGGGGAGGTGCTACGCCAGTAAACATTTGCAGAGAATAGAACTTGCATTAATGTTCAAGTTCAAAAATTCACAACAAACCAAGCAGGAAGGTGCCCGACCAGGAACACTTACAGAATGTAACAACAATGTGCAGTGGAGCAGATGGTCTCTGATATGCCCTAAGTGTCTGCCATGAAGGGGAGGAATGCAGCCTGGGTGGTCTGTGCCTAAATAGAGAAACCATAAAGGAACCATGTTCCTCTTGACTTCACCTTCAACTGCAATGCCGCTGCAGTCGAGCGCCACCTACCGTGGAGTAAATAGACAGCACCTGCCTACAGGCTTTTGTTACACTTTAAAAGAGTAAAGTATGGAAAAAATATGTATTGTACAATCCAACTTACCCAAGTTGATGCGGCATCTGTCCTCTGCTGCCTCTAAGGCTGGGAACTGAGCGACCACCGCTGATCGCTCAGTTCTCAGAGATCTGATGACTGTCAGTCACCGCTCTCTGCGCTGCCAATCCAGCACTCACCGGAGCACTGGGCTGTAGAGGGGGCGGAAGCAGCTGGCTCAGGCTCTCAGCAGCTTGCTGAGAGGCTGTGCCAAGTGCCGGTCCAGGCATGTGGGCAGATCCCAAACATATGGTCACAATCTTTCCCAAACCTGGTGCAGCTTGAAAACGGGTCACAGGAGGGCAGAACACACTGCACTCCTCACAGGAGAAGTACAGCCAAACAAGCTTTGGCTCTACTTGTTCTTTAAAACAACTGTGCAAGGTGAAGGAGATCCTGAAAATATGATCTGTTGAGGGTTATGAAACACTGAACTACTATGTTTAAAATAAAAAATAAAGGTGGGGCAAGAAAAACACAGTGTAGTGAACTTTGCAGAAATACAATGGAAGAAGGTATAGGTAAATAACTATAAAAAAGAAACTATAATAAAGAAAATACAACTAATAGGTTGTAGGAATCGGATTATTGCTGAACCCCAGGCACAAAATCATTTAAAGCAGAGTTCCAGCCACATTTTTTTTTCAAGTACTGTAGCTGCTGACTTATAATAAGGACACTTACCTGTCCAAAGAGCCAGTGGTATCCCCCCCCCCCCCCCAGGCCGATTCGTCCAGCATCTCGGGTGCAAACGCCGCCATTCCAACTAAGGGAAACTGGCAGTGGAGCCTTCAGGCTTCACAGCCAGTTTCCTACTGAGCATGTGCGAATCACGCGGCACTTTGTGAATGGCCAGCTTGTCTTCTGGGACACACACAGGTCCCAGAAGGCAACAGGGGAGAAGGAGGAGGGCTTGCTGTAGAAGAGGACATGAAGTCACCTTATTCTAAAAAGGTAAGGAAAAAATAGATATCCAAAAACAAGGGGTAGTCTTTAGTTTAAGACCACCTTGCAAAAGTGGGTGTAACTCCACTATAAGTATATTCCTCAAAAGCAATAAAGTATTAAAAGTAATTTTTTTTTAACCTTGAAATAGTAGCAATGACATCATCACTGTCGCGTACATAGTAGATATTAATCGCCAAGAATCGTTAACGCGGATGGGTAGGCTGGTGGACTCGTTGTGCTGCCGCTGTCAGCAGCACGATGGGGACCTTATACATCTCCTGTGGCGGTGCCCGAAGCTGCACAGGTACTGGAATGGGGTGGTGGGGACAATTAACTCTGTTTTCCAGACCAAGATTCCTATTGATCCTATGTGTTGCCTATTGGGGGTGCTGGAGGATGCAGTTCCCGAGGAGCTGACCAAGGTAGCAATCTCTAGAGTACTGTTCCAAGCCAGGAAATTAATCTTAATGGGATGGAAGTCTGCCTCTCCGCCAACCCATTCCTCGTGGATTACCCATGTGGGGAATGCGTGAATTATGGAAAGATATATCTATCAACATAGAGGGTGTCCTGGCAGGTTTGAGAGAATATGGGCGATGTGGCTGGATACGCCAGGTCTGAGTCCCAGGGAACTTGTCATGACTAGACTTCTAAGGTGTCTGTAAACGAGTGTAATACTGTTGTCATGAAGGAATGTGGGTTGCATTGACATATATTGTGGCGGGCTGGCATGTATACCTGATGGAGGGGGAGGAGGATGGCTGTGGGTGCAGGGTGGGGCAAATGTTTATTCATGTATGCTGTAAGTTTTAATGGATCCAACATCTGTCTGTGCATTGGAAAGTTGTGCTGTTTGTTCTTTCTGTCTGTCTATGTTCAATAAACACCTTTCTGATTTAAAAAAAAAAGAATCGTTAACGTGATTTTTTCCCGTTGCGATCTTGACAAAGTATTTTTCTTTCTATGCAGAGAATTCTCTCTGCTCTTCTGAAGCCACAGCTGTAAAATCCAGCAGTCTACCAAGTATCAGAACATTCTTTATCAGTGGAACATTAAGTCTAAACATTGTAACAATTTGTCTTTTACATCAAAGGAATAGACTTCTGTGTGTAAATTAGGAAAGTTTAACCATAAATATATATTAGCAGAGACCATAGACAATAAAATTGTGGTTGTTGCAATATTTCATATCGCACGGTATTTGCGCAGCGGTATTTCAAATGCAATTTTTTGTGAAAAAATTACTTTAAAGAATTAAAAAATAAACAAACTAAACTTAGCCCAAATTTTTTTGTATAATGGGAAAGATTTTCCTTCGCGACAATCGTGATCTTTATTCTAAGCAAAAAAATGCTCATTTTGGCCAGAATCATGCAGCTCTAGTTCATAGCATGTACAGATAGAGCTGTGGGAGGGACCCAGCAAGCCCCACCCACAACACTATGCCTGCAGAAAACTACAGGAAGGGGCGGAGACCAGACCAGTCACTCTGCACAAGGAGAGAGAGCAGCAGTGAGCGGTCTTTATTACAGGAAGGCAAAGTCTCACACTGGATTCCTGCACAGATCTGGAAGAAATACACAAAGTACACTCAATTCAAGAAGAATACACAGGACGACTCTTGTATACGGACAATATTTGCTAATCTCCCCGTATAGCTATAATAAAAAATAAACTAAAGAAAAAATAAAGTAATTGGGACCCAACAAATCTTATCCCGCGACACCGACTTTAAGAAACTTTCCTGGAATGCGTCAAACTTTACCTCGCAGGATCTGGCAAACTGCAAGCTAGTTACAATGTAATGCAAACGCAGCGTCATTAGTCAGTGAAAGAACTAAAAATCTATAATTTCATTGCCCTTTTCATCATAAATCTCCAGACGGGTGAAAGAAAACAGCGGGGCAATGAATGTTAGGCTTATTTGCTGCCATGGCAACAGGACCTCCGCTCCTGCCCATTGAATTCGCATCCTGCTGACATTAATCAGAAATGTCCATTTGTGCCAGCATAATGCCATGCCATCGCAGTTCTCAACATACGTTCTTGACAGAAATTGGCACCTTTCACTTTGTGAGGAGACGCGTTCACAGATTGATGCTCAGGTGGGATCTCGGGTTGTCGCCCCCCCTTCCCCCCCCCCCATGCTGACTTTTCAAATCTGCATAACCTCATTTGCCTCTTTTAGACGGTGAAATTTGCTGTTAAGCGTATTATAACATTTAGAAGGCTGTATACAAATTACCCACCGCTGTAGCATCTAATTGTGTCGCTTACCCGGTCTCTTTTATTGGTGGAATTAATCCCCTAAATACCAGGGGGAAAAAAAATTGCCGTCAAAGCTAAATGGTGGTTTGCAGAAAATAAAATGCCTTTGGAGTGTATTGGGAAAGCTTGGAGCAGAGAAAACCGCCGCTGCAATGCCCGCAGACGACACAAATGTCAACAAAGGACTGAAACATGTTAGGCAAGCTTCTGTAGAAGAGCTTGAATGTCAAGCTTCTGTATGAGGAGGAGGTTTATTCAATATTTTACTGTCATACAGCCGCTGCAAACATTGGTGAAGGGAGGTGGATCCCACTGCATAGCGTGCACCTTGTGCTTTGGATTCGAAAGTTAGATGATGTGAGGGGTTAGCTCGGTAGCGGGGTGTGTGACCCCTTGGATGGGTTCACCACACACTGAATTTATACAGACTGGTAGTCGAAGACGGTTGAAAACAACGTTTCTGGTTTATTTTTCCATCTTGTTGGAAAACAATTGCAAGCATCCAAACAGCATAAACCAAAATCAAACATAAAATAACTCCTAGCCACTCTGGGCGTCTACCTTCCACACAGGAACCTATCTATGAAGTCTAACACAGCCTACTGCTGGGTAGACAGTGCTGGTCATACAGCACAAAACAATAGTCTTTTGATTTTGTTTCACACATAACAAATCAATCCTCTCCTCACCTCCACAGAAGACCTTCTGGCACTGCTCTCCTACTCACACAGCCTTAGGAGTGATGCAGCCAATTCAGTGGTAATCCATTGGGCTACTTATATACTTATAGAGGCCTTAATTGCCTCATTCTGAACAGCTGGAGTCTTTCAACGCCCTTAGACCTTGTCTGGCTATTTCTCGCAGCCGACGCCTAATAATGATTAGTGTATTGTCTAAGCAAGGCAGAAATGTATGTCACGTTTGTGACAACACCCACAGATTTACCCGACTTCCTGTCACAATGATAAGTACCGAAGTTCCTACGGGGTCTTCATGAAAAGGGCTGCAGAGAAAAGTATAAATGCCAATATCCAAAGTCCGAATAAAACAATGTTTTTTTCTCTTTTACCAACACATTTCGGGAGGTTAGAGTACCTTCATCATGGTTTAAAGCAGAGGTCCACCCCAAAGTGGACCTTCCACTCATCGGAACCCTCCCCCCCTCCGGTGTCACATTTGACACCTTTCAGGGGGGAGGGGGGTGCAGATACCCATCTAAAGGCCTGTACACACGGTCTGACTTTTTGCCAACAAACTTCAAAATCTGCAAGTTTTCAAATTTGTCCGATCGTGTGTACGCTCCATCGGACCAACTTTTTCAGGATTCATCGGACAAAAAGTTCGGTCTGCAAACGGACAAACTTTTCGACAACAAAAGTCTGATGGTGCCTAGTCCGACCGTGTGTACAGCAAGCCATCAGACTTTTGTACAAACTGCAAATACGCATGCTCAGAACCAATGTTAAAATCAACCAACAATAGCAGAAGTTAACCAATGGGTGGCGGTAAAGAGCAAAAAAACCATGTGATGTTGGGAAATTTTTTGAAAAGTTTGCAGAAAAGTCAGAGCGTGTATATGCTATGGGTGTGACCGGACAACTCGCTTCTGACAAAAATCCAAGGGAAAGTTTGTTTGATGTCCGATCGTGTGTACGAGACTTTAGACAGGTATTTGCACCCACTTCCGGGAGTCCTCTCTGCGGGGAGTCTACGGGTAGTGCGTCACTTCCCACCCCAGCCTGTTGTGTTCTGGGAAACGCACGGCTCCCAGAACACAGCAGGGACCAGTGAGGAAAACGGCACTGTGCAACTCGCGCATGCGCCGCAGGGAATCGGGCAGCGAAGCAGGAACGCTTCACTTCCTAATTCCCTCACCCAGGATGGCGGTGGGGGCAGCAGAGTGACCGGCGATCGCTCGTCTTCTGCTGCAGAGGTCGCTGGACTCCAGGACAGGTAAGTGTCCATATATTAAAAGTCAGCAGCTGCAGTATTTGCTGCAGCTTCAAAGATGCGGCTAGCAGGACTTTTTTTTTTTCGTCCTGCTAGCGCAATGCTCCAGTGTGAAAGCCCTCTGGCTCAGCTGTTTGAGGGCAGATTGCAGGCACTATTTTTAACGCTATATCGCCTGCAATACGCCCTCAGTGTGAAAGGGGTCTTATAGTGCCATTGTACGTCTTCTTGTACGTGACCGTGTTCTTGGCGTTCGGAATTTCCAACAACATTTGTGCGACAGTGTGTATGCAAGACAAGTTTGAGCCAACATCCGTTGGAAAAAAAGCCACAGTTTTGTTGTTGGAATTTCCGATCGTCTGTACGCAGCATGAGTCTGTACGGTTCAATATTGAGTTGGCCCACCCTTTGCTGCTATAACAGCTTCAACTCTTCTGGGAAAACCGTTCCCAAAATTTAGGAGTGTGTCTATGGGAATGTTTGACCATTCTTCCAGAAGCGTATTTGTGAAGTCAGGCACTGATGTTGGACGAGAAGGCCTTGCTCGCAGTCTCCACTCTAATTCATCCCAAAGGTGTTCATCGAAATCTTGCACTAAACTGAGCTTTAATCGTCAAATTCAGTATTTAGAAGTTCGTGACACTGTTTTGATGTTACATTTTAAAAGCAATGGCAAGCCTGCTGATCTCAAATCTTTGCTAATCTGCAGAAGACCGTTAATTTTAAAATTCAACATTAAGGCCTCGTACACACGACGGGACCCGTCCGATGAAAACGGTGCGCGGACCGTTTTCATCGGACATGTCCGCTGGGATCATTTGGTCTGATGGCTGTACACACCATCAGACCAAATTCCCTGCGGACAGGATACGCGGTGACGTGGCCGCGCCGTGGCTGTGACGATGACGCGGCGACGTGTGCGACCCTGGAAGGTCAATGCTTCCACGCATGCGTCGAATCACTTCGACGCATGCGAGGGCTTTCGGCCGAGCGGACGTGTCCAGTGAGTCATACAGACGACCGAACATGTCCGACGGACAGGCTTCCAGCGGACATGTTTCTTAGCATGCTAAGAAACATTAGTCCGCTGGAAACCTGTCCGCTCGGCCAGGAATCCGGTCCGGTCTGCCGTACACACGACCGAACATGTCCGCGGAAACTGGTCCGCGGACCAGTTTCAGCAAACATGTTTGGTCGTGTGTACGAGGCCTAAAACAGCGTCACATTTTGTACAACTTATAGCGGAGATCAGAAGGATGGAGTTCCTTACAGCCACTGTTCAGGACACGGTTTCTCAATTTAACAAAATTTGGAGGCCCTGGGACCAATCGGATTATGGGGACCATATAAATTGATTGTATTATTGGAGTCTGTCTTGGTGTAATTTGTATGTGTCTTCCGTTATAATGCCCCTCTGTAGATCCCTTTACTATGAGATGACACTCAAATATATATGCCCTATACTGTATACTTCTGCCCTTTGTTAACCTTTAAAGCCATTTTCCGTTTTCATAGCAAGATGAGAATGTTCTGATAATGTGTCATGGCCATTTGTTCTCATGCCCTGATAATTTTCTGTTTGATGTACATGATGCTATGTACCCGTTTTGTTTTCTATTGTTTTCTGAACTAATAATAAAAATACAATTACAATTGTCACAATACATTGTCACAGATACTGTATTTCACGATATAAGCTCAGTTAAAAGGGTGTTCCAGTCATTTTTAATGTTTATTAAAAGTCAGCAGCTACAAAAAGTGTAGCTGCTGGCTTTTAATAAACAGACAATCACCTGCTCCACGTTCCAGCGACGCGCCGGCCAGGGCTCCGCTCCGCTCCCCCCCCCTCTCCGGCCAGCGTCTTCATTCTAAGTGTGGGCACCCGACCGTGACAGCTTTCGGCTTCACGGCCGGGCACCCGCTGCGCCATCCGATTGGACAGACGATTGCCTGGGACCTGTCACGTGTCCCAGGCGATCGCCTACAGGGAGGGGTGATCTGACTATTCCCCTTAGCAGCCCCTCGGCGGAAGGAGGAAGTGGGAAGTGTACCAAGATGGCCGTGACGGAACATCACGTCTGCTGCAAGTTTTGACAGGTCACCAAATCTGACGGAAAACCTGTCCACACCATGAGTACCAAAATGGCTCTTGGGAGATGTAGTTCTAAGGGCGTGCCTGAGAACTAACCTTCACCAAGCCTTGTGATGATGTCAGAAGGAATAATCAATGTAGTTTCTTGCTATACATGCTGGCACATGATATAGAGGGGGAAATGGAGGCTTGGGGTTAAATCTGAGCAATGCCCTGACATGCCCTTTAAAAAATCATAGCTAAACAGTCTTATTAGCCTCTCATACTCACATTTTTTGCTCTTGGGACTTTCACAGATCTCACAGTAAGGCAGCAGGGCATTATTGGTGTAGGTACAACTCTCACAGTTCCAGTGTTTCTCAGAGAGTGGAGGCCTCGGAGGTGTGGACATGGTACCTTCGGAAAGACCACGTGTTTTAGGCGAGGAGAACAAAGCAGAAGGTTTGCCACTCCACGACTTTCTTTTTCCAACGCGTGGGGTTTTTGGGGTGGATTTGAGAGTCTGTGTACCCGTGGGCCGAAAACGCTTGGCTTGTTGTTCAAAATCGTCATCTGTAAAGAGTGCATCAATGTCTATCACTTCAGTGTCTACTGAGACTTCTGTACCCACATCAGACACTTCCTGCACAGCAGGTTCTTCTTCGTGTTCCTCGTGTAGCTCCATAGTCTCGGCGTCTTCCTCTGTTCTCTTGCGTTTTTTCTCAGAAGCAGGGTTAGGTGAGAAGAAGTTCCTGATGTCATGTTGCTTCTCTTTTTCAAACTGTGCAAAGAAACAAAAATTCAGTTCGTTTTTTCTGGCGTTTAACTTCACACTGCCCAATTCTGCACTCTTACTCTACAAATTGTACAATCCCACCCCGTTCTCTAATTGTACAGCCTCTCCATTCCATTGTATACTCTGGATGTATTATCCAGCACTTTCAAAGCCACAACTTTTTACTATTCAACACAGTTGTACGATTTAGACAATGTGCACTTCATGCGACAACTGTATTATCTTTAAAAATATGTTCAAGAATTCTGTCTAACAGACATTATGACTTAAACTTAAAGCGGGAGTTCACCCAATTATATATATTTTTATCTTTTTCCCTTAGATGGATGCTCGTTTTGTCTAGGGGAATCGGCTAGTTGTTTTAAATTATGATCCGTACTTACCGTTTTCGAGATGCATCTTCTCCGTCGCTTCCGGGTATGGGTCTTCGGGACTGGGCGTTCCTTCTTGATTGACAGTCTTCTGAGAGGCTTCCGACGGTCGCATCCATCGCGTCACTAGTAGCCGAAAGAAGCCGAACGTCGGTGCGGCTCTATACTGCGCACCGACGTTCGGCTTCTTTCGCAAAATCGTGACGCGATGGATGCGACCATCGGAAGCCTCTCGGAAGACTGTCAATCAAAATAGGAACGCCCAGTCCCGCAGCCCATACCCGGAAGCGGCGGAGAAGATGCATCTCGTAAACGGTAAGTACGGATCATATTTTAAAACAACTAGCCGATTCCCCTAGACAAAACGAGCATCCATCTAAGGGGAAAAAGTGTTATGTGCGGGTGAACCTCCGTTTTAAGGATTGACCAGTGACTATGCCTGAGAAAATTCTTAATTATGAAACATTATGGTAAATTTTATCTCATCTACATAAAAAAAACTGAATATGTGACTAAATTGCTTCTTTATTATTCCCATAACCATTTAGAATCTGAAAACCCTAAATTTCATCTAAATGTAGTGAATTGTACAGTTCAGTTATAATACATATAGCAATCACACTACAATGAAATCCTATCAAGAAAAAGAAAATACTTAACTACCTACCCAATCATATTTTGTAGCAAAAGAATTCTATAACTATGAATGGTGTACTGTTTGAATGCGTTTCACAGATGTCATATAAAATGTTCTGAGACTGGTTAGAACAGCCTTTCTCAACCTTTTTACCCCAGGGGAACCCTTAAAATAAAATGTCAGGTCTCATGGAACCCCTGATAAAACCCATTCATTGGCGGTCAGTGTGGAACAATGCCCCTTACTTTGGTGGTCATTGAGAAGAATGCCCTTTTTTACAGTGGTGGTAAGAATGGCCCCCTTAGGCCCCGTACACACGGTCGGACAAAACCGATGAGAATGGACCGAGGTTCAGTTTCATCGGTCCAAACCGACCGTGTGTATAGCCCATCGGTCTGTTTTCCTTCGGTCCAAAATTTTAAAACATGCTTCAAAACCAAACCCATAGACCGCTGCCCAATGGTTAGTACAGAAAGCATCGGTTCAAAACCCACGCATGCTCAGAATCAAGTCGACGCATGCTTGGAAGCATTGAACTTTGTTTTATTCAGCACGTCGTGTGTTTGACGTCACCGCGTTCTGACCTGATCGGTTTTTGGAACGATGGTGTGTACGCACATCAGACCATCAGGCCGTCGGACCATTCTCATCGGTTTGGTCTGACCGTGTGTACAAGGCCTTACAGAGAGCGATAAAGATCCCCGGTGTCATACCACCGGCTCCTCCAAGTGAAATTGTCTCAGAACTATGTAGGCACCATCAAACAGGAGGTAAATCAGCCACAGCTCAAGGAACCCCTAATCACCTCTGGAGGAACCCATGGAACCCTGGTTAAGAATGGCTGGGTTAGAAACTCCCCAAAGCTCTCTTAAAAAAAAAAAAAAAGGACTAAATATAATAATAAATGCACATTTTCACAGGCAAAAAATATCTGTAAATTGATGACTCGGCTGTGGGCTGTGTGGGCGGAGCTCCACAACAGCTGCATTTTTTTTATTTTAATGATGACAGCAAGGGGAGAAGATCCCCACCTTGCTGTCACTAGAGGCAATGTTTCGGGTAGCGGCTGCAGGATTGGGAACATGTTATATGTTCCACCCTAAAAATCAGTGGAACATGTAACATGTTCCCAAGGGTGAACTTATCCTTTAAAGATAAAAAATATTTGAAAATCCCCAAATAAAAGCATACATATTTATTTAGATTTGTACATTTATTTTTTTATAATTGTAGGCTGAAAATTGTGTGATTAGGAAAACCTGGTCTAAAGAAGTGGAGTTGTATTAATTTGTATTACATTGAAATATAGCAAATCAGGATTTTGTGAATTTTCTAAATGAATATAAGAATACCTTGCTGCTACAGCTGTACAGTGGCAGATTCCTTGCAAGGTAGTCATGGAGTACTGGTTCTCATTTTTTTCAACTGCTCCTGAACGCTCCTCTACGTTATCTCATCAGTACATGTATACAGGGTCATTTATAGTCGTTTCTAGGCAGTTGAGTTTAGAGACTTTTGTGGAACCCCCAAAAAAAAATGCATCCAGAAGCTGTGTCTAGAGGCATTTCAAGTGCAAAACGCGTTCCATTTACAGACATTTTTAACTGTAACAAAAACAAAATATATATATATACACGCCGTATTTATTGGGGTATAGCGCGCTCCCGCGTATAGCGCGCACCCCTAAAGTTGGGCAGAAATTCCTGTGGAAAAAAAGATTTTGTACTTTTGGTGTCTTACACGGTGTCCATCGGCGGCCTCGTCGGGTCCGGCGTCCGTCTGCGGCTTCGGGTGTCCTCTTCGTCGGGTCCGGCGTCCTTCTGCGGCGTCCTCCTCGCTCGTTTCCCGCGCCGAGTTTGAATACTGTGCCGGCATATACCGAGCGCCGTACACTCGGGCAGGCTCGGCTACTGTCCTGGACGTACAGGACGTGAGCGCGGAAGGAGCCGAGACTGCCCGACTATACACGAGTGTACTGCGCTCGGTATATGTCGGCGCAGTATTCAAACTCGGTGGCGGGAAAGCGGGTATCGGCGCATATCGCGCACCCACGATTTTGCCCTGATTTTCAGGGCAAAAAAGTGCGCGGTATACGCCAATGCGTTATATATATCTACATATAAATATATATATATATATATATATTTTTTTTTTCAAACGTTTCTAGACGCAAACGTGGCATGTAGACGCGGCTAAATGGCTGTTTGTTTGTTTTTTGACACCGGTTTTTAGCTGTCAAGTTCAAACATTCAAGAGAGGTTGAACAGCGTCCCGTGTACATGAAGCCTTAAATTAACCAGCCAAAAGTCTGCACACAGGGACTTCTATTTTCATACTGGTGTGGGTTGGTGGCCAACTAGTCCAACTGGGGGGGGGGGGGGGGTACAGGTTAGGGAGGTTATAAAGCTTTTCCATTTGTGTATCTGTTGGAGACATTCCCTCTTACTCCTTAATCTTGGGTCAAATGGACAGCAGCCGACAAGGAAGCACAGGAACAGCATGGCAATCATCAATAAGGACAGACACAGCTGTATACAGCGCTCCCCAAATGTCCCTACCCATTGCAATGAATGGGCAGCGATTGTAATGCGCCTGAAAAGCCTTTTGGAAGAACCGCAGCACAGGAGTTTTTAACCCCTTTTTTGGGGTTAAAAGCGTCCCGCTAGCAGCTGAAAAGCGCCGCTTAAACAGCAGTAAAGTACTGCAAATGCACGGGCTGCCCCAGTGTGAAAGGGGTGTTACACAGAGAAGGCAAGTATAACCTGCTCTGCTTATTTAACCACTTGCCAACCAGCCGCCGTTGTTATACGGCGGCAGGTCAGCGCAATCCCACGAACCACCATAGCTGTACGTCGGGATAGCAGGCGTGTGTGCGCCCGCAGCATCTCGGGGGTGCCGATGATCATGACTGGCGGTTGCGATGACCGCCGGCTGCGATCGATTGTGGGCACGAGAGGCAGAACAGGAACGTGCGTGTGTGTGTGTGTGTCTCTACACACAAATCCCTGTTTTGTGAGGACAGACAGATCGTGAGTTCCTAACAGCTAGGAACCACAATCTGTAATTTCCTCTAGGTCAGTCCCCTCCCCCATTGTTAGAAACACACTAGGGAACACAGTTAACCTCTTGTTAGCCCCCTAGTGTTAACCCCGTCCCCGCCAGTGACATTAATACCGTAATCAGTGCATTTTTATAGCATTGATTGCTGTATAAAAGCCAATGGTCCCAAAAGTGTCCTTTGTGTGCGCCATAATGTCGCAGTCCCAATAAAAATCGCAGATCACCACCATGCTATAAATCTATCTTCTATTTTGTAGACGCTTTAACCGTTGCGCAAACCAATCAATATATGATTATTGCGATTTTTATTACCAAAAATATGTAGAAGAATACATATATCGGAGAAAAAATGTGCTTTAAAAAAAAAAATTGGGATATTTATTATAGTAAAAAGTACGAAATATTGTGTTTTTTTCTAAATCGTCGCTCTTTTTTTATAGCGCAAAAAAATAAAAAACTGCGGAGATGATCAAATACCACCAAAACAAAGCTCTATTTAATGGGAAAAAAAGACGTCAATTTTGTTTGGGTACAGCGTTGCATGACCGCGCAATTGTCACTTGGCAGTGCAGAATCGCAAAAAATGGCCCGCTCATTTAGCAGCCAATTCTTCTGGGGCTGAAGTGGTTAAAGAAAATATATATGCATTTACAATCACTTTAATTAAAGGATACCTGTACTTTTAACATTTATCTTTTAAAACCTGGCTAGCACCCCAAGGTTTAAACAAGTGCACCGACCCAAAATAATTGTTTTTCAGAATTGGACACCACATTGTACTTGAGTTGAGCTGAACATTGCATAAAAAACTGGCTGCACTATCCAACAAATGTGACATAGGCTGTACGGCAGGCATGTCCAAAGTACGGCCCGTGGGCCAATTGCGGCCCACATTCCAGTTTAATGTGGCCCCCCTGGTAATTTGGATATACATATCTTTTGTGGCCCCCAGGGCCACAAAAGATATATACTGTATTTATCAGCGCATCCTCGGAGGGGGCGGGACGAGGGCCATCAGATTACATACAGGAGAATCTCCTGTTTACTCGGCGGCGGCTGTAATTAAAAGTCCTGTCTCCTGACTGTTCTGTCAATCATAGGAGGCAGGACATTGTATTAAAGAGGCCGCCATGTAAACAAAAGAATTCTTGTGTATGTAATCTGTCGGCGGTCGTCCCGCCACCCTGCCTGTCCCCTCCAAGGCTTCAGATGGAAATTAAACAGGCTGCACTGATGGCAATGGTTAGGCTGCATTCATGGCAATGGTTAGGCTGCATTCATGGAAATGGTGAGGCTGCAGATGGGCACTGATTAGGCTGAATTGATAGGCACTGACCCATATTTTGCTTCACAGTTATTTAAAATTTAATTTTTTACCTGAAACTTCCCTCTTAAAGTGAAGGTGCGTGTTATGCGCCGATAAATACGTTATATCCAAATAACACGCCCAAGCTCATCTCTTCACCACACACAGCCACAAAGGCAAGATAATTCTTGTTGGGCCGTGTATTAGTGCTCTGATGAACACACTTAGACTGCATTTTAATGGTTCAAAGAATTTCGGGCAAAATGGTCGGCCCTCACGCATGTTCACTTCATCAAATCTGGCTCTCTTTGAGAAAAGTTTGGACACCCCTGCTGTACGAGAACTGAAACAACAAGGTCATAGACATATCACTTTATCCTAGTTGGTGTGCCAATGTACCTGTGATAAGAATAAGCTCCGATATACACGACTCCACGTACATTGTAAACTGCTGCGGAACATGTTGGCGCTATATGCATTCCACTTTAGATGTATCTGGTTTCACTGGTCTTGCGATTTAATTGCTTTAGGTATAAATTCATGGGCCCATGTGACCCCCTTTCCTATACACTGCTCCTAACATGTGAGCACTAGTCATTGTGACAGATGGCCACCACCATTACACATGAATTATACCTTATGCTGACCTTTGTTGTGCTAATTTACGATGACAGTCTATGATATAAGGCTGCCATTAGAAGATGTTGCTAAGAAAACACACGAATTGAACACAATTGATAGTACAAAAAGTACAGATACAAAACTAATTTATTAAGCAGATCAGATTGCTTCTCTCTATCGTATGTAACCATTAATAAGAGAGAAGGCAAATAGCCAGATTCACGTAGAGTTACGCCGGCGTATTAGTAGATACGCCGTCGTAACTCCAAATCTGCGCCGTCCTATATTTAAGTGTATTCTCAAATTGAGATACACTTAAATCTAGCTAAGATATGACCGCCGGCGCCGTCGTATCTTAGCTGTCTATTTACACCGGCCGCTAGGGGAATGTACGTTGATTTACGCCTAGAAGGCAGAAATCAGCGAGATACGCCTATTCACGAACGTACGCTTGCCCGTCGCAGTAAAGATACGCCGTTTAGCAAGGTGTTTTCAGGCCTAAAGATATTCCACCAAAAAGATGGCGCAGCCAATGTTAAGTATGGACGTCGGAAGCGTGTCGAATTTTTAAATTTTTACGTAATTTGCGCAAGTCGTCCGTGAATGGGGCTGGGCGTAATTTACGTTCACGTCGAAACCAATAAGTCTTTTTCGGCGTAATTTGGAGCATGCACACTGGGTTACATCCACGGACGGCGCATGCGCCGTTCGTTCAAAACGTCAATCACGTCGGGTCACGATTCATTAGCATAAAACACGCCCACCTCATCACAATTTGAATTCTACCTTGCCAACGCCACAGACCAGCGGGACCGGAAGTTACGATTGGTGCGTGCGTGACCAGGTACCGCCTCGACTTACGTTTCGTATTCTACGTCTTCTGGAAGCGT
Source organism: Rana temporaria (assembly GCF_905171775.1). Classification (NCBI taxonomy): domain Eukaryota; kingdom Metazoa; phylum Chordata; class Amphibia; order Anura; family Ranidae; genus Rana; species Rana temporaria. The sequence goes on from NC_053494.1 coordinate 202,343,597, forward strand.
ACCTGGCCACGCACTGATAGGTCCTTAAATGGGTCAATCAATTAGGCTAAGGGGAGGGGTTGAATGACAGCCTCTGTCCCGGTTTCAGCGGCAATGTCGTATATACAACATTAGCTCCGCATATATTAATCCACACAGAGCGGATGGATCTATAGTCGTGTGTCACATAGTATAAAGATTAAATGCCTCGAATCGAGAAGCAAACTAGGAACTCAATACAAATGCTAGTGATAAATGCATTAGACCAAGTCGATACATGATAATAATAGAAAAATATAAAAATTTAATTATAAATTTATATATAAAATTCCTCTATGAATAAAACCCTGCTTTATGAAAATACTTATGGTTAAAAACATTATATTATAAAGTTCCCCCCTTAAAAAAAACCCTAAAAATAAAATGGACTTCCCATGCCGGTGTTACGGCTTCACTCAAACAGCATCAATAGAAAATGCAGTCACTTGGCTTTCCTGGTCTCCCAGACCATAGACTCTTTAGGCTCACTCAGCCTATGCTTGTAGAACTTCACTTCATGGACCAATTCTTAGTCTCTGGACAGGGTTCTCCCAGTAGCCTGGCCCTCCCACTTCTCAGGAATCTGTCCAGCCACCTCTGTAGACTCGCTAGTCACTTCAGCTTTCCCGGTCTCTCCAGAACCATGTTGCTGTCCTGACTTTACTAGTCCTATGAGCAAGAAATACCCCCAATATAGGGTCTTGTTTCCCGAGAAGGTCACCCCTCTGGGCTGGAGCTCACCACTATCTTTACACAGAGACACTCTCTCCAAATGGCAGAAACTGCCTTGAGTTACGCCAAGATATGATTTATATTGAACCCACACACCCGTGCACTCGCACAGGCGGCAGTTGTCTAGCAAAATCGGGACCCAGATTCAAAGGTTCCACCCTATCCAAGACTCTTTGGAACCTTCAAACTCCAGGTCCCGATCTGGGATTACAAAACCTGCAGAAAGCTCGGAACACATATTTCTCCACTCACAACACACACACTGCAGCCTCTCAAACTACAACTTTGAGAATCTGGTTAATCTACACGTAATAGCCCACCCCATTGTATTTAGCTGGTTAGTGGGCATGGAGGATGAGGGATGGATGAGGGATGGAGTGGGCTGTCATTTACCACTGTGTATACACCCACATATGTGATTCTATAGTCACATGGGCTGCTCAGATGTGATAGGGAGGAAATGCTCAGCATAGAAGAAACTCACTGAAAACTGAGCATGTGCAAACCTGCTACCATACTTGCAAAATTGCTAGCTGCATTGGGGACATGAACAGAAGGAGGAGATAGAGAGAAGAAGGATCAACCAGTTTTTTTGCAGAATACAGAAAATGAATCTCATAGTGACTGAGGGAGTAGAAACAGCATCTAATACACCATTTATTGATAGTTTTATATAATGTGGGTTTACAGACACTTTAAACACTTTATACCCTGCCCATAGTAATATGACGTCCGCAGAAGGGATCTCCCATCCTGGGTGGGCATCATATGATGTCCTGGGCTTCCCGGCCATCTAGGGGGCGCCCGCGCGCAAGCCACTTCTCTCAGGAGCCGGTGGGCATGCCCAGCGGCCGCGATTGCCGCTGAGCACCCGCGACTGCCCGATAACAGAGCAGGACCATGGATCTGTGTGTGTAAACACATAGATCCACGTCCTGTCAGGTGAGGGGAGACCAATGGTGTGTACCCCTCCCCCTACAGTTAGAATCACTCCCTAGATAGCACAATTAACCCCTCGATCTCCCCCTAGTGTCAACCCCTTCCCTGCCAATTACATTTTTACAGTAATCAGAGAATTTTTATAGCACCAATCGCTGTATAAATGCCAATAGTCCCAAAAATGAGTCAAAGTGTCCGCCATAATGTTGCAGTCCTGCTAAAAATCGCAGATCGCCGCCATTAATGATTAAAAAAAATAAAAAAAATGCTATACATCTATCCCCTATTTTGCAGATGCTATAACTTTTGTGCAAACCAATCAATATACGCTTATTGCGATTTGTATTACCAAAAATATGTAGAAAAATACATATTGGCCTAAACTGAGAAAAAAAAATACGCTTTAAGAAAAAAAAAAATGGGAATATTTATTATAGCAAAAATAACAAAATAGTGTTTTTTTTTTAAATTGTTGCTCTTTTTGTTTATAGCGCAAAAAATAAAAAATTGCAGAGATGATCAAATACCACCAAAAGAAAGCTATTTGTGGGCGGTAAAAGGAAGTCAATTTTGTTTGGGTGCAATGTCGCACGACCTCACAATTGTCAGTGAAAGTGACGCAGTGCTGAATCGCAAAGAATGGCCTGGTCATTGAGCAGCCAATCCTTCTGGGGCTGAAGTGGTTAAAAGATAATCTTATCTACGGGTAACGAGCTCCCCAGCTTCAGAATCCCCAAAAAATTGTTAATAGGTTATATTTAGAGATCTAAACGACTCGGCTGCTAGAAACTGCAGAGAACACTTAGTTCAGATCTTTCATAAAATTTTTACCCGCGGCTAGATTTATCTTTGAAACAAATGTGTTAATGTATTTGTAGAAGCTGCACCCCTTGCTTCCCGGTGACATTTCCGGATTTGGCTGATCGTAAGAGAGGCCTCTGTATATCACGCACGCCATCTGCTCCACAAATGTTTATTGTTGTTATTTACCTATCAATCTGTCTCGCCCTCCCCATCACTGGTTGCCATTCCCTACAGTCAGTGGCATTTCATGTAAATGACTAGCAGGAGGCAGGTTCAACAGGAGGTTATTAGCATAAAAAGGAAAAAATAAAAAAAAAGTCTTCTTTGGGAGCAAAACATCAGAAAAGTTATTTTTATGTAAGTGTCATCGGTTTAGACAAGACTCGGCTCTGGTACCATTTATGAAAATTCTGAAGAAAAACTTTAGGAAATATGACTATGGTCACCAATCAGATACTTTGTTTCATTATCCAAACAAGTAAACCACCAGGGGTAACGAACCATTTCTTTTTGTGCATCTTCTTTTTTTATACTATAGGGAAGTGGTCTCCAAACCGCGGCCCAGGGGCTGGATGGTGCCCTTTGCTTGCTTTTATCCGGCCCTTGGGGCACTATTCCATTCACTGACACCAACAATGCGGCATCATTTCAGTCAATGATACCAGGAGGCCACTATTAGTCCCACTGACAATAACAGTGGTGCATCTTCTTTTTTATACTATAGGGTAGTGGTCTCCAAACTACGGCCCAGGGGCTGGATGAGGCCCTTTGCTTGCTTTTATCCGGCCCTTGGGGCAATATTCCATTCACTGACACCAACGATGCAGCATAATTTCAGTCAATGATACCAGGAGGGCACTATAAGTCCCACTGACACCAACGATGGGGCACTTATCCACTCACTGATACAGACAATGAGGCACTATTCCACCCACTGATACAGACAATGGGGCACTATTCCACCCACTGACACCAATAACCCTCCAGGAGGTCTCACTCGTTCTGTTAGGGTCTTTAGGGATGTTTTACTCAGAGACTTGGAGAAAATAAACAAGTTAAATAATGCTTCGCAATCTGGTTTAGACCGGTTATGTGAGAATAAAAATATCATTATCCACCCCGCTGACAAAGGGGCGGAATGGTTATCGTTAGGGTTGTCCAGATACCGATACCAGTATCGGTATCGGGACCGATACCGAGTATTTGCGAGAGTACTCGTACTCGCGCAAATACCCCGATACCTAAATAGAATACTTTCCCCCCCCGCCGCTGCCGCCGCATCGCGCCGCCGCATCAAGGGACATGGCTAGAGGGACATTGCTGCATATGTGAGGGACATGGCTAGAGGGACATTGCTGCATATGTGAGGGACATGGCTAGAGGGACATTGCTGCATATGTGAGGGACATGGCTGCATATGTGAGGGACATGGCTAGAGGGACATGGCTGCATATGTGAGGGACATGGCTAGAGGGACATGGCTGCATATGTGAGGGACATGGCTAGAGGGACATTGCTGCATATGTGAGGGACATGGCTAGAGGGACATTGCTGCATATGTGAGGGACATGGCTAGAGGGACATTGCTGCATATGTGAGGGAAATGGCTAGAGGGACATTGCTGCATATGTGAGGGACATGGCTAGAGGGACATGGCTGCATATGTGAGGGACATGGCTAGAGGGACATGGCTGCATATGTGAGGGACATGGCTAGAGGGACATGGCTGCATATGTGAGGGACATGGCTAGAGGGACATGGCTGCATATGTGAGGGACATGGCTAGAGGGACATGGCTGCATATGTGGGGGACATGGCTGCATATGGGGGGGACATGGCTGCATTTGGGGACACATTTAAAAAAAGTATCGGTATTCGGTATCGGCGACTACTTGAAAAAAAGTATCGGTACTTGTACACGGTCCTAAAAAAGTGGTATCGGGACAACCCTAGTTATCGTGAATAAAATAGATTACATTAGAGAACTGGATCATTGGTTACTCTATAGGAAAGTTTTGAAATCTATTGTTGAATCTGGATTCACTTCCGGTATTTCTCATAAAAAAGGAAAAAGCATTTGTGGTACCCGCTTCATCACGGATACCTGTCATATACTACCTCCCAAAGATACATAGGGACCCGGTATATCCCCCAGGCCACCCTATTATCAGCGGGATAGATTCCATTATCTCTAGGGTATGGAAATATATTGATGGATACCTACAACCTTTGGTTAAATCCTTGACAGCCTATATCAAAGATAGCAAGCAGATCATTAATCTCCTGAGCGCTTTTCAATATGAGGAAGGTCTTTGGATGGTTACAGCAGACGTTACGTCGCTTTATACAATCATCCCCCATCAGTTGGGAATCTCCTCAGTCAAATACTATTTGGATAGAGACTCGAGCCTATCTACCAGTCAGAAGGAATTTATTGTAGAACTTTTGAAGTTTGCTACAACACATAACTTCTTTTGGTTCAACAACAGGTTCTACCTACAAAATAGGGGCGTGGCTATGGGGGCAAAATTTGCCCCCAGCCTAGCCAACCTATTTATAAGTAAATGGGAGGAGGACATCGTGTATGCTGACCACAGATCTGAGCTTGCTCTGTGGGTCCGATACATAGACGACGTCCTCCTCCTATGGAGGGGACCCAGAGACTCGCTTGATCTTTTTATGGAATCCCTAAACAATAATGATAGGGGGATACATTTCAAATACGAGGCGGATCAGCATTCTATTCTCTTAGATTTACAGATACGAGTAGAGGAGGGATAATTCTTAACATCTACGTATTTTAAGTCCACTGACAGAAACGCCTTTATGTTTCTTCTGTTTATGTATCCCCTCTATTGCCTTCCTTGTGAGCCAACTCTTGTTACCACTTCAATGCTAGCCCCTGTTAGGGTGTAACATTTGCGTGTTAACTATTTTTTAAAACCAAATAAAAACTATTGAAACAGAAAGGGTGAAATCCAAACAATCAATGAAAAAATAAATAATAATTCTCTACTCCAAGATGACAAAAGCTTTTTTGACCTACAAAAGAAGCAGCACAATCGCACGTATTGGTGACAGGTCCCAACTTAATGAAGTCGCATCACCAAGCAGATCACACAATGGCTTGTTGACAGAACATGAAATATTTACATTCATTCCAGATTGATATCAGCTGCTGCTTTCCCAGCCCCCCTCCGACGCATATAGCCCTTGTGCCATTCCGAAAAAAAGAGGATCCTTTGTAGTTTCAACCAGCTCAGCGACTAGCATTCGAGAGTCTTCCGGCAGCACTACATTACTATCACACTTGGCACACCCTGTTGCGGTGTTTGTTGTTCCAGTCAATTAACATCATGTCCAAATACAACATGTAACATACATTTTATTAATTGCCAGTGTTGCTGGCTATTTAGGAACTCTACAGGCTCATTGCTGGTGGCAAATGCTTGCGTTGCTTTTTTTTTTATTTTACTACAAGCGACAACGCTGCTATATAAACTTGGCTGCAGGACCATGGACAGCAGATCCCACTCGACGGTAGCTGTCTGGTACATTAAGGAGCTCTCGGTTTTCAATTTCAGTTTCTGCAGGGGGAACAGACTTCAGTAGGCAGCACAAAGCGAGGAGGACCAGGACAGGTGCCCAAAACTAAATATGTCAGCAGCAAAATATGCTCCCACTGCAGTCACCCCCCCCCCCCCCCCACACACACACACCATTTCCTTTCCAAAGCCATACAATGCTCTTTAAATATTACAGTTGTGCCATGCTTCTCAAGCACAGAAATAGCCAACTGATTTAATTAGGTCTTCTATAGTGCCTTTCTCACCCAGCGTAGCCCGGGGCACTTCAGCTGAGCTGCTAATGAGAGCCAGCCATCATGCAATGCCCTGGAAGCACCAGGGGGTCAGTCACTACCGCAAGAGTCGTGCGGGGAAGGCGGCGACAATAAATGCTTGTATGTAGGTTAGTGCGGGGACAAGCGTGTGCTTTATGCTTATCTTGCAAACATAATTTAAATCCAGCAATAAAAAAAATAATGCATCGGCTCTAAAAATGTTATGTTTATTTGCCAAAAGAAAAAGAAAAAAAAGTATTAAAAAAATAAAAATAAAACACCATCTGTATCCTTTGATTGTGAATGGCTTTTTAAAACGTCCTTTTGAAGCAATTTCTGAAGCCATCCACCTTCCTCCTACACACTTAGCTAGTGTGATAATCGAACAATTACAGCTTTAGGCTGCAGTGTAAAAATATAAAATCAAAGTGTAAAAATAAAAGGTGTTGCAAGCAGCAGAAAGCCATAACAAAAAAAAACAGGCAGTTACAGGTCACAGCGCTTAAGAATAAATGTAAAGAGGAGCAATGAAAATATTGTTAAAAAATATATATATTTTCATCGATATTTATTTATTGATATATCTATCTAGCAAAATAAATATATATATATATATATATATATATATATATATATATATATATATATATATATATATATATATATATATATGCCCCCAATAGCAAGTTTCTTGCTATGGAGGCACTCGAGCAGGCTCGCTTCTGAGCCGCGCTCTGTGTGTCCATTCATAAACAGAGTGCTGCTTGGCCCCCGCCCCCCACTCTCTTTTCATTGGCTGTGACTGACAGCAGCAGGAGCCAATGAGGAGAGAGAGACCCGGGAGAGCTGCTGCTGCTGCTTTCATGAACATCGCTGGATCAAGGTGGGGCTCAGGTAAGTATAAGGGGAGTAAGCTGCTACGAGAAGGTTTTTTTGTTTTGTGTCATGAACCGGATAGGTGAGAATGTTGTTTTATTTATTTTTTTATACATAGAATGCATTAAGGGGTAAAAAAAAAAAAACCTTGAGCCTTTAGATCCACACTGGAGGCATTTTCAGGTGCTTTGCAGGCGCTATTTTTAGCACTAAAGTGCTAAAAAATGCTTCATCCGCTAATCCCAGTGTGAAAGCCCAAGTGCTTTCATACTAGGGATGCAACGGATCAAAAAACTCACGGATCGGATCCATCCTCGGATCAGGAGTCACGGATCGGATCGTTTTTCGGATCAGCAATTAAAAGAAAAAAACCTTTAGTGACGCTGTATGTGTGAACACTATAGCTTGTAGTCTGGGGTGGCCATAGGTAACTTTTTTAGGAATGTTTTTTTGCATTACACCTTGGAGAAGGGGGAGGTATAGCACCAACAGAGGAGACTGGTTTTGTTTTTAGTGCACCGCAAAGGTACGCAGCTTTGGCGCAGCAGAGCACTAGAACGGCATTCAGGACATTTGTGTAGCCTACTGTCATACAGCAGCGAGGTGTGAAACACCCCACTGATGCCATTGCACAGCACTGAGGTGCACAATTATGCAGTTTAAGCAATATATTCTTGTAGTATTCAGTATATAAAAATGCATGTGAAACTCACCTAGCTGTGAACCCTCCCTATGTGAACTTGCAAATGGGAGGATCTTTGAATATTAACCTTCCTAATGTAACGCGGAAGCGGCGGTGACGTGGCACGGCAGGGCTGGCAATCAGACGAGAGGTGGGGAGTGCAACAGGCTATGCGCTCGGGGCTCACAGCTCCTTCTACTGGCCTGGCCGGGTGTACCAAGATGGCCGACCGCTCCGGAGCTAGGCCGAAGCCGCGGCCTTTCCTAAGGCCGAGGCAGCGCTCCGCGGATCGCGTTGTGTGCCGATCTGAACAGGTCGACCTGTTCGGATCACGGATCGGTCACGATCCGTTGCACCCCTATTTCATACTGTGGCGCTGCGCTGGCAGGATGTTAAAAAGTCCTGCAAGCAGCATGGTGCTTTAGGAGCGGTGAATAGACTGCTCCTAAAGCGCCCACGCCCATTGAAATCAATGGGCAGCGCCGCCAAAGTGCCTCGGCAGCGGCCAAAAAGCGCCTCTTAAACGGCATTAAAGCGCAGCTAGTTTTAATGCCGCTGCCCCTGTGAAAGTGCCCTTAAAACCACTTTCGTCCTGGTAAACATTGGTGCAATTTGACATGCGACTTGACATTTGCCGGCAATGGCACCATCCCAATCAGTGCAACACCACATCTGTGGCGCTGCACAGATGTCTCTTGTAATTGTGGTCGAAATCCAGACTGACAAGTGGGAGCGAAATCGTGCGAGTTCTTCACTCCCGCAGCCCAGCGTGAACCTGGGCTTAAAGCGTTAAAAAAAAAAAAACAGCACATAATATTGTAACTTATCAATCCTTAGATGTGGTTGCTGAATTTGTTTTCTTTTTTTTACCCTCTGACCAGCAACCCACCTCTTGCACCCCCACCATGCATGAAGGAGCACAGGAGGCACCTTTGCACAGCAGCATTGTTTACCTGTGGGGAGTGTTGATTAACTAGCAGATTTATCAAATGGAAGCCAAACTCTAGCTACAGCTTTTTTTATTTTATTTTTTAAAGTGTATTTTGTGCGTGTTCTCGAGAGAGGAGCCGGACTGCAGGAGTTTGGAGTAGGCAGACCTCCCCCAGAGGCAATCTGCCACTTTTCTCCATGCCCCGGGTGGCAATGGTGGGTGTGTGAGGGGGTCCTCCCACACAGCCCGCCCTACCTGCTCCGCTTTGAAGCCCATCGGGGCAGAGGGACTCCCTATAAGAGGATCTAGCCCGCTCAACCAGCCCCGTTAGTCCTTTGCCTCTCTTCTTAGAGACCGCGTGGTCAAAGTGCGTGTGTGTTAACCCAATTTTGAGTGCGTGTAAGTGTGGTGGTTTTTGTGGGAGGGGGTGGGCGTACTAAGCGCAAGCTTACCTCGCATAGCACACCCACCGGGAGCCGGGCTGAGACCACCAAACTCAATTCACATGTAGCCGAGACCGGGATCCGAACCCCTAGCTGCAGAGGTGAATGGCTTGTCAGCGCAGTGCCAATCGCGTTGAGCCACCGCAGCTCCCCTAGCTACAGCTTTTGAAGAAGTTACAGCAACAGTTTTTTTTCCCCTTTTGGGATAAAGGTTTTACACAAATAATAAAAAAAAAAAGATCATTGTAAACACCCCTGCCAGTGGTAAATGGTATGTCTCATCCTTGTAACTAATGAATTTTAATGGAGAGCTTGTTCTTTTGAAGAAATAAAACAGACTTACTGGCTGGATCACCAAATGAAAAAAAATAAATAAATAACGAATACACCTAAGAATTGGCAAGCTTCAATATAAGAAACGTTTTCTTTGGGGTTAATGCTGTAGTTCAAGATCTTGTAGTAATATATAAATCGCGTTATTTGGTGGTTTCTTAATATCTTCCTAGAGTTCACCTTTAAAACAAGATATCACAAGCCAGCAGCTCATTCAAGCCGCCTTTGCCTACTCAAAGCTGAAATATCAATTATAAGTTATTGTGGCAGCTTCAGCACGCCAGTATTATTTGAAAACAACATGGTGCGAGCGCAAATCCCCCACTAATGCGAAGATATACTGAGCAATGACATAGATCAAGCCAGCCTCTCTGGATCTGCTATGCTGGGAAACATTCAGGAAGCCTATGGAAGTAATCTATTACACCAACACACACTGCTACCTATACCAGGAATACTCCATGTACTTGACAGCTTGACTTGCAACCATCACAATGTAAAAAATAATACTTCGCCCCTCTAACAATCCCCGTACATTCCACAAGTCTTTCAGTAAAAGAGTGAATTATTACTTCCTTCTCTAGAAAATAACAGTACAATTATACAGAGCTCCATGGCAAGTGCAGAATAAATACATGATAATCCATTTTAATAGACAGACTCCGTTCCTGCCAGCCCTCCACTTTTATGAACATGGGCTGCATTGTGCCAGCCTTACGGTCACAGAACATTCTCACAACTCCATACTAATACCTTTCATAATACGCCATTATTCTCACCAAGGGAATTAATGGAATTCACCTTTAAAGGTCTGTACTCGCCATGGACGGGCGCTCCGTTTAAAGGAGACCTGACACAAGAAAGAAAAATTACAGGGATGCCACTGATGGACACTTTGGAAAATATGTTGGTGACGGGATATTCACTGAGTCTGTCCTCCGCCACCCTTCACATCACAACTCCTCTTTTCAGCATAGTAGGAGGCAAAGGCTGGACGGCACTGGATCCAGCAGGACGGACGGTACCGGATCCAGCAGGACGGACGGCACCGGATCCAGCAAGACGGACGGCACCGGATCCAGCAGGACCGACGGCACCAGATCCAGCAGGACCGACGGCACCAGATCCAGCAGGACCGACGGCACCAGATCCAGCAGGACCGACGGCACCGGATCCAGCAGGACCGACGGCACCGGATCCAGCAGGACCGACGGCACCGGATCCAGCAAGACCGACGGCACCGGATCCAGCAAGACCGACGGCACCGGATCCAGCAAGACCGACGGCACCGGATCCAGCAAGACCGACGGCACCGGATCCAGCAAGACCGACGGCACCGGATCCAGCAAGACCGACGGCACCGGATCCAGCAAGACCGACGGCACCGGATCCAGCAAGACGGACGGCACCGGATCCAGCAGGACGGACGGCACCGCATCCAGCAGGACGGACGGCACCACATCCAGCAGGACGGACGGCACCACATCCAGCAGGACGGGCGGCACCGGATCCAGCAGGACGGACGGTACCGGATCCAGCAGGACGGACGGTACCGGATCCAGCAGGACGGACGGTACCGGATCCAGCAGGACGGACGGTACCGGATCCAGCAGGACGGACGGCACCGGATCCAGCAGGACCGACGGCACCGGATCCAGCAGGACCGACGGCACCGGATCCAGCAAGACCGACGGCACCGGATCCAGCAAGACCGACGGCACCGGATCCAGCAAGACCGACGGCACCGGATCCAGCAAGACCGACGGCACCACATCCAGCAGGACGGACGGCACCACATCCAGCAGGACGGACGGCACCACATCCAGCAGGACGGACGGCACCACATCCAGCAGGACGGACGGCACCACATCCAGCAAGACCGGCGGCACCGGATCCAGCAGGACGGACGCCACCGGATCCAGCAGGACGGACGCCACCGGATCCAGCAGGACGGACGCCACCGGATCCAGCAGGACAGACGCCACCGGATCCAGCAGGACGGACACCACCGGATCCAGCAGGACGGACGCCACCGGATCCAGCAGGACGGACGCCACCGGATCCAGCAAGACGGACGACACCGGATCCAGCAGGACGAACAGCACCGGATCCAGCAGGACGGACGGCACCGGATCCAGCAGGACGGACGGCACCGGATCCAGCAGGACGGACGGCGACCGGATCCAGCAGGAAAAACGGCACCGGATCCAGCAGGAAAAACGGCACCAGAATCCAGCAGGACGGACGGCACCGGATCCAGCAGGACGGACGGCATCGGATCCAGCAGGACGGACGCCACCGGATCGCTGACTGGACTCAGATAATTGTCTAGGGGAGAGGGGGCAGTTAGTGGGGAGATTCCCCTAAATTAAAGTAAAAAGAATTCTTAAGCTTTAGAACCACTTTATTGTTACTAGTATTGACAGAAAATATATAATTTTAACATCGGTTTGTGACTGTTTCTCATACTCAGAATGTCACAGTCAAAAATGTATGAATGAGAGAAAATAAAAATAGCAATTGGGGAAAAAAACAAAAACTGTTGTGCTCCCACTTAACTGCTTAAGCCCCGGACCATTTTGGTGGTTATAGACCGGGCCACTTTTTGCGATTCGGCACTGCGTCGCTTTAACGGACAATTGCGCGGTCGTGCGACGTGGCTCCCAAACAAAATTGACGTCCTTTTTTCCCCACAAATAGAGCTTTATTTTGGTGGTATTTGATCACCTCTGCGATTTTTATTTTTTGCGCTATAAACAAAAAAAGAGCGACAATTTAAAAAAAAAAATCTTACTTTTTGCTATAATAAATATCCCCGAAATATATATATTAAAAAAAAACATTTTTTTCCCACAGTTTTTTCCGATACGTATTCTACATATTTTCGGTAAAAAAAAAAAAAAAAATCGCACTAAGCGTTTATTTATTGGTTTGCACAAAAGTTATAGCTTCTACAAAAAAGGGGAGCGTTTTATGGCATTTTTATAAAAAAAGTGTTTTACTAGTTATGGCGGCGATCAGCGATTTTTATCATGACTGCGACATTATGGCGAACACAATGGACACCATTTTGGGACCATTGTCATTTTTACAGCGATCAGTGCTATAAAAATGCACTGGTTACTGTAGTGAAGGGGTTAAACACTAGGTGGCGCTGCAGGGGTTAAGTGTTCCCTAAGAAGTGATTCTAACTGTTTGGGGGGCGTGGCTACACGTGACACGTCACTGATGACCGTTCCCGATCACGGTCATCAGTTACAGTGTCACTAGGCAGAATAGGAGAATGCCTTGTTTACAAAAGCCTTCCCCCGTTCTGCTCTTGCCGACCGCAATCGCGGGACTCCCGGGAACATCGAGTTCCAGGGACCCGCAGCCACTGGGCGGCAGATTCAAATGGACGTACCTGTACGCCAATCTGACTGCCCGTGCCATTCTGGCCGACGTACATCGCCGTGCGGCGGTTGGCAAGTGGTTAACCACTTAAGGACCGCCTCCTGCATATATACGTCAGCAGAATGGCACGGCTGGGCACATGTACGTCCTGTACTAGTACCCAGCCGTGTGTCGTGGGCGCGCGACCGGGACCGCGGGACCAGCGGACCCGATCGCCGCTGGAGACCCGCGATCGGTCCCCGAAGCTGAAGAACAGGGAGAGCCGTGTGTAAACATGGCTTCCCCGTGCTTCACTGAGGCGGCTGCATCGATCGTGTCATCCCTTTTATAGGGGGACACAATCGATGACGTCACACCTACAGCCACACCCCCCTACAGTTGTAAACACACTTCAGGGAACACATAACCCCATCAGCGCCCCCTTGTGGTTAACTCTCAAAATTTGAAATGCATTTTTTGCTCTGAAAATGACAATGGTCCCAAAAATGTGTCAAAATTGTCCCAAGTGTCCGCCATAATGTCGCAGTCACAAAAAAAATTGCTGATCGCCGCCATTAGTAGTAAAAAAAAAAAAAAATTATAAAAATGCAATAAAACTATCCCCTATTTTGTAAACGCTATAAATTTTGCGCAAACCAACCGATAAACACTTTAGATTTTTTTTACCAAAAATAGGTAGAAGAATACGTATCGGCCTAAACTGAGTAAAAACATTTTTTTTATATATTTTGGGGGGATATTTATTATAGCAAAAAGTAAAAAATATTGCATTTTTTTCAAAATTGTCGCTCTATTTTTGTTTATAGCGCAAAAAATAAAAACCGCAGAGGTGATCAAATGGCACCAAAAGAAAGCTCTATTTGTGGGGAAAAAAGGACGCCAATTGTGTTTGGGAGCCACGTCGCACGACCGCGCAATTGTCAGTTTAAGCGACGCAGTGCCGAATCGCAAAACCTGGCGGGGTCCTTTAGCTGCATTTTGGTCCAGGTCTTAAGTGGTTAAAAAAAAAAAACCTTTAGTGATCTCAAACTATTTTATATAAATCAATTTGTACAGAGTGGTTGTTAGGTTTTTAAAAGTAAATTGTTGGATTGGTTAAAAAAAAAAAAAAAAAAACCTTTTCAACTGGAAAACTTTTGGTTTTTGGAAAAGATATCATTGGAGGTCCTTGCCTACTTTTATACATACAAAGACGGGTCAGGCCAGAGCACTTTCTGGAAGGGAGTTCTAACTGGGAGGATCGGTCTTTACTATAATAAAATAAATCAGTTCCAACGTTATAATAAGAAACATTGCACTCTCTCCACATCTCTCTCTCATCTCTCTGTAGATGAAAAGCTCCCCGCAGTGAAGGACATTGCTGGGGATGCCTGAAATTTCTCCTCAAACTCTAAATCCGGCCTCTTAGTTAGGCTTTGCGAAGCAACATTTCTACAGAAATAAAGTACAGATATATAATTGCTGGTTTGCCACGAATGACTTAAAGTGGATCCACCATCTGATAGTTTGTCATTGTTAGTTCCATGCATGCTAAATATTGGGGAAATGTAGCACTTTCAGAGATTTATTACCTCCCACTGAGATCACAATACTTCCCCTGGCAATGCACTCATCTGCCTTTCTCTCCAGAAAGATGGCGCCATCTTTGTTCAGCCATCAACCAGGGGGGGTCACCAGCTACTTCCAGGACTAATGCTGGCTATACACTCTACGGAAAAGCGTCCGAACAAACTTTCGGCCGTGAGCGCAAATGATAGTGCCATCATGTAATGACCAATAAATCGTTCAGTGGACATAAATAAAAAAAAAAAATTGGTTCGTTTTTTTACATATACCTAGTGCAGAAAGTTCGGACGGGAAACCCATTAACCTTCCAATTTATCGTTCATTGCTGAACGAACGATAAATCGGCAGGTTAATGCGTTTCCCGTCCGAACTTTCTGCACTAGGTATATGTAAAAAAAACGAACTAATTTCCAAATGTGTCCTTCGTTTTATCGGCCCAAAAACATCCTAACGATTATCGATTTTGTGCCCATTAACTGTTCGAAAAACGAACAAACTGTCTGAACGACTGAATTTCGGCCGATTTTTCATATAGTGTATGGCCAGCATAAGATGCCAGCTCACAGCTGACACAATCATGTAAAACCTTGTACTTGTGTTAAGCCCCGGCTATAGCCACTCACCTTGTGATTTGCTAGTTACAGTCGAGCAGTTTCATCTGAAAATGCTTCCTTCCCACCTGCAACTGACTGATGATGTCATCTCACAGTGAGCAAAGCAACCTCACTTGAATCGGCAGATTTGTTTATTAATCAAAGTTGGGGAAAAAATATGTGTGTGTGTGTGTGTATGTGTATATATATATATATATATATATATATATATATATATATATATATATATATATATATATATATATATATATATATATACACACACACACACACACACATACATACACATACACACACATACACACACACACACATTGTATTTATCCGCGTATAACACAAACCTTAATTTTAAGAGGGAAGTATCAGGGACATTTTTTTATTTTAAATAAAGAATTTTGAAGCAAAATAAGGGTCAGTGCCCTTTTGTAGCCTCACCATTGCCCATCATTGCAGCATGATCAGTGCCCATCATTGCAGCCTGATCAGTGCCCATCATTGCAGCCTGATCAGTGCCCATCTGCAGTCTTGCCCATCATCGCAGCATGATCAGTGGCCATCTGCAGTATTGCCCATCATTGCAGTCTGATCAGTGGCCATCTGCAGCCTTGCCCATCAATTGCAGCCTGATCAGTGCCCATCTGCAGTCTTGCCCATCATCGCAGCATGATCAGTGCCCATCTGCAGTCTTGCCCATCATTGCAGCCTGATGATCAGTGCACATGCAGCCTTGCCCATCAATTGCAGCCTGATCAGGGCCCATCTGCAGCCTTGCCCATCATTGCAGCCTGATCAGTGCCCATCTGCAGCCTTGTCCATCATTGCAGCCTTGCCCATCACTGCAGAATGATCAGTGGCCATCTGCAGTCTTGCCCCTCTTTGCAGCCTGATCAGTGCCCATCTGCAGCCTTGTTATTGCCCAAATAGAAAAAGAGACAGATCTCCTGTGTACTCAGCTCCGCTTACAGTCACGCCCAGTCCCGCCTCCCAGCATTGATGTCCCGCCATTTGACCGGTGTTATGTCAATCATAGGAGTCGGGGCCAATCACACGCCTCCCTTATGGTATGGCATGATGTACAAGTATCTGCCTGTATTTCTCAGTATTGAAGACACCATTGATCCTGACCAAATCGCCAACTCCAATTACAGAAATGCAGATTGAAACTTGTAAGGAGCCTCCACCACATTTCACAGTTGCCGGCAGACGCTATTATTTTACCACTCTCCAGCCCTTCGGCCAACAAACTGCCTCCTGCTACAGTCACATTTTTTACATTTGACTCCTCAGTCTAGATGATCTGCTGATATTTTTTCAGCACCCGGTTCCTGTATTTTTGCATTGGACATGGAAACCAGAATAAGCGACCTTCAAAGATTTAAGCAACTACTTTGTATCTGGTTTCTTCTCCCACCTCTTACAAAACTGCATCGTAAAAATTGTTTTTGACACATTAAGGGCAGCACTTTTGTCTTTGTCGCCTGGTCGGGAATGTTATTTTACCCCACTGATGGGGTAAAAGCGCACCACTGGTTTGCGTGCCCACACAGATGTGCCGCAGGGCTTCAGAACCCACCAAAGACTTGTGGCATGCCTGTACGCAGACAGGAATTTTCTCTCGTATGGCTAAAGATGACAAAGGTACGAGGTCCTGGATCTCAGGCCCGTGACATCACCGCGGGGCTCCCTCCTCCTCCACCGGCCGCCTGGCCAATAGGAGAGAGGATCAGGGCCTCGCACATGCACAGTAGGGTTCTCGGCGTGAAGCCGAAAGGCTACACTGCCGGGTTCCCTTACCCGCAATGGCGGCGGCAGCACCCAACAGCTGATGGAAACAACAGCTGCGGTGCCGACATCGAGGGACTCCAGGATAGGTAAGTATCCTATTATTAAAAGCCAGCAGTATGTGTAGCTGCTGGCTTTTAATTTTTTTTGGGGGCCGGAACACCGCTTTAAAAGAACATACTTGAATTGGTTATTAAAAATAAATGAAAATAGAAATATTCTGTGACATTTGCAATAACAGTAATACAGGTCTGCCGCAATTTCATATACTGTAATGCCTTCTAACTACTTGAGCTTGCCACAGACATTTTCTATTCCCAGATCCTGCAAATTCAAGGTTTCACCCAACACCTTTGATTTTGTAATCTATGACCTTGTTATGTATAATGTGAAAATCCTGCCATTAATTTGACAATTCCAAATAAGCAGAGATGTCAAATAAGGATTAGGCAAAAAAACGGAGACAGCAGAAGCTCGAGCTGACCGGCCCCATCGTTTCATGTCAAAACTGATGGCTTGTCTACAAGCTGGTGATCACCTCGTGTTCAGCAGGCCGTCAGTTGAAAATACATTTCCCATCCTACCAGCTACATAAAATAAGGTGCGCTGCATACCAAAGCAAATCGTCAGAAACCTTTCAAGCCCACGATAACGGGAAAGAAAAGGATGAATGAATCAATGCCAGATGACAAGGAGAGAAAAACGACCTTCGCAAGCTAAGGCGGTGTCATTGTCTGACAAACTATAGGGTGACATAAAAGGATGGGGGAGCCAAAAGATCAAGAGTAATTCCATTCTTACAATAGTGTGATTTCCTTGGATGCGCTAACGAACAAAGGCTGAGTTGCAGAGTACTGAATTACTGGAAGCTGCACTATTCTAACCTAATAGCAAAAAAAACAAAGCAAAAATAGAATGCAAAAGTTATATGAAAAGTTATAACCGTCTCCCATTCACTTAAGAGCACTCATTACTGCAACGACACAATGTACACAGCAAAACCATAAAAAATTCTGGTAGTAACCAATTGGGCTCTCAGCAATCTTGCATCTCATTAGGTCTCCAGGCATAGTTTTCATTCTATTATCAAATTTCCTTTCTTCCTCTCTTAGTCCTAAACTTAATAAACAGAATATTACACAGCAGAAACATCTTTTTGATAGAAATATTCAATCACATGCAGCAGTTTAGATATATATTTATCTGTTTATCCTTCATTTAGCTTTACTAAGTTGGAGTGTCAAAGAGCCAAAGGTCACCTTGAAGGGCATGAAAAACCCAATTGCTTAAAGTGGAGGTTCACCCTAAAAACTTTTTTTTTACATTAAAAAGAACAATCTTAAGGACATTACATTTCGGCAGTTTTTTTTTTTTTTTTTGCTCTGTACTTACCTTTTATATACGGATTTTGTCCAGGGCTTCCACGTTCTGACGACTCCGGGACTGGGCGTTCCTATCCCTGCTTCAGGCTTCCGATGCTTGCGGGACTGGGCGTTCCTATCCGTTCGTTGGATGATTGACGGCTTGTGAAACAGGTGACCTGTCAAACAACGCACGTCACCAGATTTCTGGAAATACCCGAGCTAAGAGTCGGCACTATACGGCGCCTGTGCCCGCCGTGTAGAGCTTACTGCGCAGGCGCCGTATAGTGCCGACTCGCAGCTCGGCTGTTTCCCGACGTCAGGTGACACGCGTTGTGCGACAGGTCACCTGTTTCACAAGACGTCAATCATCGAACGGAAGGATAGGAACGCCCAGTCATGCAGTCATCGGAACCCGGAAGCCCTGGACAACATAAGGATATAAAAGGTATGTACCAAGAAAAAAAAAATGCCGAAATGTAATGTCCTTAACATGCTGGATCTGATAGATACAATTAAATTTTTTTTTTTTTTTTGGGTGAACCCCCGCTTTAAATCTTATATCAGCTTTACAATGACTTTAATATTTTTGAAGCTGTAGCTCTCATTTAAAGAACACCTAGTGACTCTGCTATGTATATGAAACCCTTTTATATACTCGAGTATAAGCCAAGTTTTTCAGCAAATTTTTTTGTGCTGAAAATGCACCCTCGGCTTATACTCGAGTCACCTTTTTGCGCCTGATCTCCTGGACTTTGGAAACCCGGTACCAAACCAAACTTGGCACACATGTAGCCCCACTCTTCCTCTACAAGTGTGCAAAGTTTGTTGTCCAGGGGACCTACGGTCGGGGAGCTCAGTTTTTTCAGCCGGGCACCCCTTCCATAGACTCCCATGTTAAACGTCAGTCTAGTCATGGACACAGTGAGCCATGGGCACAGGGAGGCATGCAGATGGACACCCTAGGCTTATACTCAAGTCAATACTATTTCCCATTTTGTGTGGTAAAATTAGGTGCCTCAGCTTATACTCGAGTATATACGGTAAGTTTGTATAAAGTAACTTGAATACATAAAAGTAAAAATGACATAAGTATATACATACAGTATCATTTTATATTTACTTATGCATGAAACTTATACAATTTTTTACCAGGTCTACTAGATCTAGTTCATTTTTGTTTTCAGTTACTCTCCTGAAGAAGCAGCGTTCATCCGGGAAACGCGTCAAGAGTTGCAGATACCTAGTCCACCACCTAGTCAACAATATGTTTGTAATTTTTAAAATCCAAAATCAAGTATGCCAATCTATGCAACTTAGATGTTGTCCCTTTTAGTAAATCGTCATCGGCCAATTATTATGCAAATTAGGTCGATTAATAACACATCGGCGTGGCCGCTACACTACACCCAACCCGCGATCGTTCCGGCCCACGGGGATAAGTGTCCTGAAACTCCTGACTGTCCTCTGTGTTTTATAATAAAACAAATCAGCAATACAGCTCTGACCTCATAAGAGCTTCACTTGGCGCTCAGGAGACTAGTCACTCGCCGCCTCTCTCCTCCTCCCAACTGATGTCATTCTCGGCTCCGCCCACTACACTTGTCGGATGAGGACAGCCACCTATATGTAGTGTAAGCCCCCCCCTCCACAGTCACCTCTCTGTACCACCCTCCTCCACAGCCACCTCTTTGTACCACCCTCCTCCACAGCCACCTCTCTGTACCACCCTCCTCCACAGTCGACAGTACGATGGGTTCTTTTTTGTTTGGTCATGCTCCAGGCTACCTGTTGATTGCAGGTGGTCTCTTTTTGGTGCCCAATCGCTTTCCTACTCACTGAGTGACATCGGAAGCGTGGAGAAGCCCTAAAATCTGGAGAGGCGCTCAGGCTGGGTTTTAAACCACAGGAGCACAACAACGTCCTGTAATAAAGGGTCTACAGGAGCTGGTAGTTTCTACAGCTGGTGGTGGATTCACTGCCGTTTTTGGTGATGGATGGTGGACCCTGCCATTAAGGAGATTGACCTATTATCACATTTCTTGTGGACATATTTGCACAGGATACATATGGATACACCTATGAACTTCACATTTAATGTTTAGCATGATTCTTACTTACTTTTTATTTACCAGCTGTAATCTCAGTAGTTAGAAAGCAATCCTGCCCCTTGTCAGTGCAAATTAATATTAGCTGATTCAGTCTCAACTGAATGCCTATAAAATGGTGTCTCATTACCAAAGGTGTCACACGAGAAACATCTCATGATGGGTAAAAGCAAAGAGCTCTCTCAAGACTTTTGTAGCCTTATTGTTGCAAAACATACTGATGGCATTGGTTACAGAAGGATTTCTCAAACTTTTGAATGTTCCAGTGAGCACGGTCGGTGCCATAATCCGAAAGTGGAAAGAACATATTTACCATAAATCAGACACAACCAGGTGCCCCTCACAAGATTTCTGACAGACGAATGAAAATAATTATCAGAAGAGTTGTCCAAGAGCCAAGAACCACTTGTTAAGAGCTTCAGAAATACCTTTTTCAAAAAAAACAATAAGTAATGCACTCAACTGCCATTAGAAAGAAAAAAAAGTTGCGCTAAACCTTATATACAACTATGATATGAACAAATATAAAACAAACGTGAATTATAGTGATCAACTAAAACATAACAATCATCATGTGAAAATAAACCATGTGAGATACTACATAAAGCCTTCAGCAAGAGTCCAAGTATAAAAATTATTAAACGTTGGATCACATCTGTGACCACAATGAAAAGATAAAGTAGGATGCTCCTTCACCAGTGAAGAAAAAAAGTCCTCAAAATGTGTAATCGGATGAATCACCAATACAGAGTGACAACCAATCAGCTGAAATCCTCCACCGACTAAGCATGTAAATCTGCTTACCAGATCCCGGCGGTCCCTTGATTATAGGGGACCCCAGGTAGTATGAAGGTATAAGGGATTACAAAGCCAAACGCTGGATGGAAGCAGCCTAATAGGAGTCATCACCTTGTTTTATTAGCGCAGTTCCCCCCCCCCTTATTCACACTCAACCGCCATTGCCTATGTATGCACGCTCATCACGCAAGACGCCGTTGCTGAAGAGAAAGCATGTTGAAGATTATTTAAAAGAGATTTGGATTTTTTTTTTAAGAATCATACTTTCCTAGGTGGATGCAGCATCAGTCTGATGCTGCATCTGTCCCCTGGCGCTTCTACCCTGAGAACCGTGCGATCAAAGACTGCCGATTGCTTAGTTTTCAGAGCTCCGTGAGCAGAGAGCTATAGACTGGATGAATAGAAAAATGTACCAGAACACATTTTTGGGGCCATTGTCATTTTTACAGCGATCAGTGCTATAAAAATGCACTGATTACTGTGAAAATTACACTGGCAGTGAAGGGGTTAACCACTTGGTGGCGCTGTAGGGGTTAAGTGTGCCCTAGTGAGTAATTCTTACTGTTGGGGGGGATGGGCTGTGTATGACAAGACAGTGATCGCCGCTTTCGTTTACAGGATTAGGGTCATTGTCACTAAGCAGAGCGGGGAGATGCTTGTTTACATCAGCATCTCCCCGTTCTTCCTCACCGTGACACGATCGCGTGTATCCCTGCAGTCGGGCTCATGGAGCTCGTGGGGGGCGCGCGTGTCCACAATGCCGCTTCCTTAAAAGGGATGTATATATACGTCCTTGTGTCCAGGAGTGCCATTCTGTTGACGTATAAGTGCGTGTGTCGGTCGGCAAGTGGTTAAAGCGGATCTCCACCAGGAAACACTGTTGTCCTATCGACCCCTCCTCCCCTTGATTAGGGCAGTTACATATCCCACGAGGCATAGCGCTTCATTCATAAAGGAGGGGGTGTGGCCTAGTGCTGCATCATCAGGTGGTGTGCTAACTAAATCAGGAATTCAGCAGGCTTCTTGATGTCGTAATAAGCAATATTGTGGCGCGGGACCAAGGGGTGGCAGAGAACCAGAGGATCTCAGCGGGACAGTGCTGGATCCTCTGAGCGGGTGAGTAATGGAGAAGCAACAGACCATATGGTAAGCGAGGGGGTGGGGGGAGGCGAGCGAAGAACCACTGAGGCCGTCCTGTGAGTGCAAGGTGTCACGGAAGGGCCCCTTAATAGGGCATTACCACAGCACCATGCACGCACATTCAGCGCAGAAAGCGACACCAACATTATCAAACCACCACAACCCTCTGCATCGTTAAGGACCACCCAGTGTTGGAAGAAGATCCAGTGAGAAGGAGGGTACTGCATATCCATTGATTGGCCTTTAATGTATATCATTTTATGTTCTTTTGATCTTGCCTCTTTGCTTGTTACTATACTCTAAATGCCCATGGGGCAGCCATATTTGTTAAGCACATATGTGTATTCTGCTTCCTGCTTCACTGTGCTACGACTGTAGCAAAGACATTTTTCTATCTCCAAAGGGTCAGGAGTAACCTAACTAAAAACAATATACTCCATAATAACGTTTTTGTAAGTGTAGTGCCCTGCTCCTGATGACCAGGCACTATGTTCAAATTTAGTGGGTGTCTGAGCTGATAATTAGCTCAGACTTTGTTAATTAAGGCTAAATCAGCCTCTGTTCTGGCTTTGGTTGTGCTTGGAGGTATTTCCCTTTGTTTGCCTATAGGTGGTGTTACCACCACAGGCCAATGTTGGAACTCAAGCAGGTCAGGGTGTATTGGGTGTCTCTCTCCGGGAACAGCCCAGTGGGAGTGGTCTCCCCGCTGGGCATGCTGGGAAAGGATACTTAAGGGGCAGACTCCATTTTTTGGGGTCCCTTTTCCGCCTCGTGTCCCTCCTGGCGCGAGGTATGTGCTGCATGATTTCTGGCCTCTGGGCCATGTTGGCCTGAGGCTGCGTTCCTGCCAGATAGGCCCAGTTGTCCTGACTGGGGCCTACGCTTTGAAGGTGATCCTGTGCTGTCTGTCCTGCGGGAAGAAGTCACTCATAGGAGGAAACCAGGGGAGGACCTGTCTAGGAAAGGACCATGCAGAAGGCTGGTACTTTGGGAGAGGCCTGGTAACCTTATTGGAGAATGCACCGTATTCTACGAAACCTTACAGTGTGCCGGGTTGGCTTAAAGGCTCTAAGACTGTAAGGCTGGATATCCGGATACCAAATCCTGTGGCAGAGGATTCCAAAATCGTTCATTTATGCTTGCAACCAGTTTGTGGCAGAGACCGATACTATTTTTGTTCGTGCATCATCCCGGCTGCTAGGCCAGGCGAGAGGGGCCTATCCGGGAGAGAAATACCCATTCGAGAGGAAGTGGTGTGTGACCTTTTTGGAACTTAGAAGTTTTCCCCAGTGATCTGTACTATGCGCCTGAACCTTCCCCTGCTCCTCCTTCCTTTCTACTTTCTTGCAAGTTATGAGAAAAATAAAACCTAACAGCTGAAGGTTTTACAACTTGTGTGGACATTGGAGTTCTTTACAGACTTTCTTCCCCTAGACAACAAATGTTAAGGTAAAATGCAAGGCGCATATCTAATCCAGCAGCTCCTACATGGGTAGTGCTACATAAGCCACACACAAAACTCCAGGACACCCGCGTTAAGAAGTCAATATGAAAGCTAGAAAACCACATCCATCCTGGAATGATTAAACATAAGTTCTTACATGCGTAAAAAGTATCTGATCTTTTAGGTCATCCAGTTCTTCATTCGGAGTCCACGACTTGGCAAAACTTAAGAAGCCCCACTTTTCCTGGTCATCCTCTTCAGCGTTCATTTTATCCTTCTTCCCATTTAGCGTGCTGCCTGTAACTTTTGCCTGAAGAAGTAAAAAAACATTTATGAAAAGGGATGAAAAAAACTATACGTGGCATCAAAAGATACTCCTCACCAAAGTCAACAAATCAATAGGTTTGGAATGTACTAGTACAGCCTGGTTCCTTTCTTGGCTTATTCTAGGTCTAAAAAAAACAATGGAATAATCTCTGCATCTAGACTCCCCCTCTATTGTGCCCGACACACCTTTGATGAGGAGGCCTTAATCTTACTGCATGTGGCCAGAGGTGTAGGGGTGCAACTCGCAAAACAAGACGCTCGTGAACTGCTACTTGCTATACGAGGTATTACTGTATACATCTATAAACAGGATAATAAATCATGTTGACATTTAAAACTGACTGTGTGTGTGTATGTATATACATGTATAAATATATATATATATATATATATATATATATATATATATATACACACACATATACATACACATATACATACACATATACACACACATACATATATATATATATATATATATACACACACACACACACACACACACATACGTACGTACACACACCATCATGTCCAAAAATATTGGCACCCCTGCATATGTCAGATTATGCACCACTTCCCACAGAAAACTATTGAAATTGCAAATTTTGGGGGATTCTCATGTTTTTTTTCTTTTGTTTGTACTGGTATGACACGCCAACAAAAAGGTAAATCTGACACTTAACCACTTAAGGACCGGACCAATATGCTGCTAAATGACCCAAGGGGTTTTTACAATTCAGCACTGCGTCGCTTTAACAGACAATTGCGCGGTCGTGCGACGTGGCTCCCAAACAAAATTGGCGTCCTTTTTTCCCCACAAATAGAGCTTTCTTTTGGTGGTATTTGATCACCTCTGCGGTTTTTATTTTTTGCGCTATAAACAAAAATAGAACGACAATTTTGAAAAAAATGCAATATTTTTTACTTTTTGCTAGAATAAATATCCCCCAAAAACATATAATTTTTTTTTCCTCAGTTTAGGCCGATACGTATTCTTCGACCTATTATTGATAAAAAAGAAATCGCAATAAGCGTTTATAGATTGGTTTGCGCAAAATTTATAGCGTTTACAAAATAGGGGATAGTTTTATTGCATTTTTATTAAAAACATTTTTTTACTACTAATGGATGGGATCAGCAATTTTTTTCGTGACCGCGACATTATGGCGGACACATCGGACAATTTTGACACATTTTTAGGACAATTGTCATTTTCACAGCAAAAAAATTCTATAAAAATGCATTGTTTACTGTGAAAATGACAATTGCAGTTTGGGAGTTAACCACTAGGGGGCGCTGAAGGGGTTAAGTGTAACCTCATATGTGTTTCTAACTGTAGGGGGGCGGGGCTGGATGTGTGACATCATTGATCGTGTTTCTCTATATCAGGAAACACAGGATCAATGACAGCGCCACGGTGAAGAACGGGGAAGCTGTGTTTACACACGGCTCTCCTCGTTCTTCAGCTCCGGGGACCAATGGCGGGACTCCAGCGGCGATCGGGTCCGCGGGTCCCGCGGCCCTTCGGTTGCGCGCCCGCGACCCGCGGCTGGGCACTTAAAGAGGACATACAGGTATGCGCTTGTGCCCAGCCGTGCCATTCTGCCAACGTATATGTGCAGGAGGCGGTCCTTAAGTGGTTAAACTGACCTGGTTTGCAGACCGAAGTTCATCCCTTTGATCTAGAACAACTAAATGTTACAATATTTATAGTTATCTCTGAGAAATGTTGATAAACATTTGTCTGCTTTTTTTTATTTATTTTTTTGACAGCTCTGAGCAGAAAACGACTCTACATTTGTTACATAAAATCATGGAAATGCCGGATAAAGATTGTGAGGGGGGGTTGAATCGAGATCATGTTGTTTTTTTTTGGTTTTTTTTTTAACGATTAATCGTGCAGCTCTACCATACAGAAGCAAAAAAGAAAAAAATATATATACAGCAGTTCCCTAAAAAAAAAATTAAAATCGTGCTCCTGCTGCTGACTGTACAACAGTGGAAAATGAGTACCTGTTGCTATTGCAAAGAGCTGCATGGAGCCAGAGCTCTCAACACTGCTCTGCGTCTTGATGCATCACGGAATTATTAAACACGGCCAATCCAAGACTGAATTTTGTATTTACGATGTTAACTGACAGGCTCGGAGGAGAAATGTTACTTGGTCTAATTAGTGATATGTTACTTGGTCTAATTAGCATAGACCAAGCATTCATTTGTTGGAGACAAAGTGGAACCAGTTCCTGGAGCGCTGGTGTTATATAATAACGGGTGTCATCATGTCAACCTCTAAAATAAAACACACAACCACCTTGACACCTACTACTACATTTTTATATATATATATATATATATATATATATATATATATATATATATATATATATATATATATATATATATATTTTTTTTTTTCAAAGTGTAAGAATGTGATTGTGGTACAGTGGGCTCTTCTATTCGCCAGTCAACCCCCCACCCTTCCCATTGTCTCCTCTACATTGAATGACAGAGCCACCAAATTAATTGAAGCAGCGAGAAGATCCGGAGTGGGTGTAAGGCTATGAAAAGATGACATCTTGTGTGTGACTCAGTCTTCATTAAAACTCAGGGCTTTTTTCAGCCTTTTTTTTTTTTTTTTTTTTTTTTTTTTTAATATCAGTCAATCTACTGGGAGGAAAGACGATGAAGATTTTTATTTTTTATTTTGACCTTGAAAAATAAGAAGGAAAAAAACATAAAAAAAAGGGTTTTTATGCAACGTAAAAGCTAAAGGAACACAACACAGAGCGTGTTTTTGTTAATATTTAATAACCGCGCTTCAAATTGGATCCCCTTTGTTAGGGGAGGGGGGGGGGGGGACTGATCCAATTCATGTCCTGGAGGTAAAATGAGCATCTTTCTACATTTTATAAGCCGATGTGCTGCATAACAACCTCTTTTCCTTCGCAGTTTTTTGTACACATTTGTAAGATATAGCTGCGGCATGGAAAGGTTAGTCTGTAGAGCAATGTGTACAGCAAGCATTCACAAAGACTTCATAAAGCTTCATGCGGCTTGATTCCTTGTAGTCCAAGTGCAGGTACTATCGTTTCTATAGGGGGTTAATTAATGTGGTTGTAAACCCTTACAACAAACTTTCACCTACAGGTAAGCCTAGATTAAGACTTACCTGTAGGTGCTGTAATTATCTCCTAAACCTACACGGTTTAGGAGATAATTACAATTCCCCTGTACGAGGATTTCTTCTGCACATGCACACCGTAGAAGGCTCACGCCGTGCCGTTCTGGGTAAAGGTCATGCCATTAATGGTGGCTCCCGCTCGCATGCGATGGAGTGACGTCACGTGGCTCCGGCCAGTCACAGAGCCAGAGTCCACGACCCCGGAAGGAAGATTGACGCTTCGAGCCGCCAAGGAAAAATCGGGGACATTGCAGGCTTCAGGGTTTACTTCCTCTTTAATTAATTTAATTCATATTAACATAGCGCTTTTCTCCTTGGGAACTCAAAGCACTTTATACGTTGATGTATATAGTAAAGCAGCAGCCATCTTGGCCTCACTCAGTCTGGCTCCTGATGACGTCCCGTATTTGACGAAATGATTAGGGGCGGGGACTTCCAGTTTTACTCCACTTCCGCCTAGTGGAACGCACGCAGGCTCCTATGTGGAACAGAGCAGCATCGCTCCTAGTACCAGTATTGTTAGATGATTCTGGGTGTTCGTTCGGGCACTACTATGTAAGCGTGATTCTTTTGCTTATTTGTGGTTTTATTAAACAGCGATATGCTAGGACAGGGGTCTCCATACTTTTCAAGCAAAGGGCCAGTTTACGGTCTTTGAGACTTCAGGGGGGCCGGATTCTGACCAATGGGGGTAGAAAATTCCCCAGGGCCAAGCATCAGTGAGAATAAACATGGCCCAAGTGTTGGTGGGCAGTAGGAGGAGGAATAGTGCTTCATCATTGCTATTAAAAATAGAGCCCCATTGTTGGTGTCATTGGGAGAAATAGTGCCTCATATTGTTGGGAGCAAAACTGCCAAGGGCCGGGTAAAGGCTAGCAAAGGGCCACATCCGGCCCTCGGGCCGCAGTTTGGAGACCCCTGCGCTAGGAGATATAGATCTCCTCCTATTTGAGCATTGAGTATATGTGAGCAGTGATCAATGGGATATCGCCATACACAGCAGGGCTGTGATAGAGCACATATTGACCTACTTCAGTGTAAACTTAGGAGGACAACATCTTTTGTCGAGTTCGTCCCAGAAGGGGACGGGAGTGACGAAGCACAGATTGGAACGAATCACTAGTCACTTGTATTTAAGAGGAAAAGGGACAAATATGTTGCACTAAATAAATAAAAAAACACAAAAACTCAAAAAAAAAAAATCCTTGTTAAAGTGAAAAAACATTTAGTACTCCACAGAGTCTGGAGGTCACAACCTGCATGGTAAGTTATTCAGCGTGGACAAGCTACCTTGCCTTTTTATTACATGAAAACTACAATGTGAAAAAAGGAATCAAATTCTGCCAGTGTGTCTCTGCAAGACCTCAATGGTGGCTACATCAAGGCTCTTGTGACCTTCCATAATTAGAGGGTCCACACACTCTGGGGTAAGAGTACATCTTAACCTTTGTTGTCAATGGCATGTCACTTGGTGGAGGATTGTCTACTGGATCTATATTACGCACCCCGAGATGTATTTATCGTTTGTTTCATCCATCCTTTGCTATTCATAAGCCATTGTGGTTCTGGACTATAGAGACTTAAATGTTATTTCACTTTTTTACCAAGAATTTTTTTTTTTCGTTATTTTATTTATTTAGCGCGCATATTTGTCCCTTTTCTACTATTTTGTTGTGTTTTTAATCACACAATTGTTATGTTGCAGCTTTTTCATATGTTTCGAGCACTTATACACAAGCACAGTATTTTGTTGATGAAATATTGACTTGTATTTAAGACTGGTCCCAAAAATGTGTCAAAGTGTCTGATGTGTCCGCCATGTCGCAGTTCCGATAGAAATCACAGATCGCCGCCATTACTAGTAAAAAAATTAATACTAAAAACGCCATAATTCTATCCCCTATTTTGTAGACGCTATAACTCTTGCGCAAACCAATCATTATAAACTTACTGCGATTTTTTTTTTTACCAAAAAAAGTAGAAGAATACATATCAGCCGCGATCATTAGCGACGCAGTGCCAAATTGTAAAAAGTGCTCTGGTCAGGAAGGGGGTAAAATCTTCCGGGGTTGAAGCAGTTAATATTACAGGACAGTGCACATAAGTTACAGGGACACTATGGGCCAGATCCATGAAAGAATTACGCCGGCGTATCTCTTGACATGCCGCGTAATTTCAAATTTTGCGCGTCGTATCTTTGTTTTGTATCTACAAAACAAGATCCGACGGCATCTCGGATCGATCCGACAGGCGTACGTCTTAGTACGCCGTCGGATCTTAGGTGCAATTTATCGGCGGCCGCTAGGTGGCGTTTCCGTTCAATTCCGCGTCGAGTATGCAAATTAGCTTGTTACGGCGATCCACGAATGTACGTCCGTAGGGGCATTTTTTTACGTCGTTTACGGTCGGATTTTTCCGGCGTATAGTTACCCCTGCTATTATGAGGCGTACTCAATGTTAAGTATGGCCGTCGTTCCCACCTCGCATTTTGAATTTTTTACGTTGTTCGCGAATAGGGATTTGCGTAGAATGACGTCACCGTCTTAGAACATTGGCTTGTTCCAGTTTCATTTCGAGCATGCGCACTGGGATACCCCCACGGACGGCGCATGAGCCGTTCAAAAAAAAAAAAGTTGTTTACGTCGAGTCACAACGTATTTACATAAAACACGCCCCCATTACATCCTTTTGAATTCCGCGCCCCTACACCGCCAAAGATACACTACGCCGCTGTAACTTACGGCGCAAATTCTTTGAGGATTTGAAAAAAGTTACGGTGGCGTAGTGTATCTTAGATACGCTACGCCCGGCGGATATATGCGCCACGCTACATGGATCTGGCCCTATGTGATTATGTCTGGCAGTATCAACACGTTTTTCTTTACGGTCAAAAATTTACAGTATTTAATCTAAAAAAGAAAACTAAAGAAACCACCACAATGAAAGGCTAGTAAGCTACAATATTTAAAATGTTTTCTCTTCAGTTTAGAAACACTTTATTTTCTTTGCGACAACTCATTTTTAGTAGTTTAACCTTGCTTAAAAAGGTTGTAAAGGTACAATTTTTTTTTCCTAAATGGCTTCCTTTACCTTAGTGCAGTTCTCCTTCACTTACCTCATCCTTCCATTTTGCTTTTAAATGTCCTCATTTCTTCTGAGAAATCCTCACTTCCTGTTCTTCTGTCTGTAACTCCACACAGTAATGCAAGGCTTTCTCCCTGGTGTTGAGTGACGTGCTCGCCCCCTCCCTTGGACTAAAGGAGAGTCAGGACGCTCTCTACGTTGCAGATAGAGAAAGGAGCTATGTGTTAGTGGGCGTCCTGACTCTCCTGTAGTCCAAGGGAGTGGGCGAGCACGACACTCCACACCAGGGAGAAAGCCTCGCATTACTGTGTGGAGTTACAGACAGAAGAACAGGAAGTGAGGATTTCTCAGAAGAAATAAGGACATTTAAAAGCAAAATGGAAGGATGAGGTAAGTGAAGGAGGACTGCACTAAGGTAAAGGAAGCTATTTAGGAAAAAAACATTGTACCTTTACAACCCCTTTAAAGCTTTCCGTTACAATTTTTAAACAGTTTTAGATTTGGTCAGTTTTGTAGAAAATCTCAGCACTGGTGAGATTACTTTGAACACTTTTGCTGACTTGCCCCTCCCCTGTCAAACTTTTGATGGTAATAAATTAAACAGACAGCTTGCAAACTTCTCCCTCTGTGCCGTTTTAGACGCTTGGTACCTTTCTGTTCAGCATCCCCCACATCAGTGTGTCCATGGTCCCTTTGGCGATCAAATAATGAATATGTACGGAGTTACTCTGTCCAATCCGGTGGGCTCGATCTTCAGCTTGGTTTATGTGGCCGGGGTCCCAGTAGAGCTCAGCAAAAACGACGTGAGTGGCAGCTGTGAACGTCAGTCCCTGAACCAAGAAAATTAAACAAACACAGTGGTCTCTAAAGGACATAATGGAATAATAATGAATTCAGAAACAACAAAACCAACAACCTAATTATGCACTGATGTTCTCATTTGCTTTGTTATACTAGACAACACGGCAACTTAAAACAGACTTTGTAAAGAAAAAAAAACAGTCTTAGGTTTCATGTACATTTAAGTCTTCTTTGACCGCCGGAAAATGCAAAACGTGGCAAAATCGCAGCGTAATTTTACCGTGTTTTGGAGCCGGTGAACCCGACAGCGTCCTGAAAGCTATTCTTCCACATTTAGGAGAGGGCAGTTGAGGGAAGTAGAACCTCTCCTAACAGCGGCAGCTCCGAAACAGTCCTAAAAGCCTATATGTACACGGATACATAGGCTTTTATAGAGTTGCGTTTAGGAGCTCAACTTAAGTTTAGCAGCTGTAGCGTACATGAAACTGAAGAGATTGGCCACCGTTTTGCTGGATAAACCTGGCTATACACTGTTTGAATTTCGGCGGATTCCTGAGGAACCAACCAACATCCGTACAGTGGGTGTACCTGCTGGTGTGACAAACGAATACCCGAAATGTCCACGGCGCAGGACTGTGGTGGTAAGTCACCCAGCCATTCACACTCAAGCGTGTTCAGACACGTTCTAACATGCACTCGCCTGGGTCACAGACCAGTTGACTTTTTACAAAGTAGTAGAAAAATTAACATGTCTGTAGGGTGCTTTTGGCAACAAATGAGTGTGAGGAGTCTGGAGCAGAAGATTACCATCAACAGATGCATAAAAATTGGCACTTTGAGTACTGCTTGGACCTTAAAGAAGGGGGGTACACCCCGAAACCTCATCCATGAAAAATTATATGTTAGTGCAAATAAAAAAAAAAGTATCACGGACACTACTCAATTTTCTCCATGAAAATTGGCAAAAGTGCAAGTGAATCTTTAGCTCTCTTACAACGGGCTTTTGGTGCACATCCCATGAAGAAATCAAGTGTTTTTGAATAACGTAGGCATTTTAAGAAGGAGCGGGAAGAAGACGCAAGTGGGCAGTCAAAAACGCAAAGAACAGATGCAAATGTGGACAGACTGCGAACCCTCCTACACTCAGATCGAAGATTGAGTGTGCGAATGATGGCAGAAGAATCGAACATTCTCACTGAGGATTTAGGAATGAGAAAGATTTCCACAAAGATAGTGGATCGAATCTTGAAAGAAGATCATAAAGAGCGTGGTCTTTAAATCTCATCCAATCTTTTGAAGAATGCCAATAGCGGAGCGTTAAAATCGCGATAAATTTGCGGTAAAACACTGCTATTTTACCGCGAATTTACAGCGATTTTAATGCTCCGCTATAGGCGTATCCAGTGTGAAAGGGGTCTAATGAAGAAACATCAGTGGCTGTCCTAGCTTCATTCAGCAAGAGCCCACAGCGTAGCACTCGCCGCATGTCACTGGAGAGCACATTGAACACATTTTATAAGTGGTCAGAAACTTGTAAATAACTCATGAAAGAATAAAGTTACGTTAAAACCAAGCACACCATTGTTTTTTTCTGTGAAAATCCCAATAAGTCTGAAGTGTCAAATGCCCCCCTTTCTATTGAAAAAACACAAGTTGGATTCAAAATGGGCAACTTCAAAATGGCCGCCATGGTCACCACCCATCTTGAAAAGTTTCCCCCCCTCACATATACTAATGTGCCACAAACAGGAAGTTAATATCACCAACCATTCCCATTTTATTAAGGTGTATCCATATAAATGGCCCACCCTGTAGATTAAACAGAGGCCAAGATGGCAGCTTCCTTGGCTTAACCGGATAGGAGGGTTTATTTCTACTTTAAGATCAGTAATTCTATATGGTTTGTCAATATGCACGCAATTACCAGAAAGCAATTTGCAAAACAAATACAGAGCATGTGTGCACTATACAAAACCACTAGCAACTTTAGCATGTTATATTAAAAACTGAACTCTGGAATCTCTTACAAGCTGTCAACTTTTAAATATTATGCCCCTATAACAGAAATTTCCCTTGTGTTGTACCGTTAGGACATGAAGTGATGAGTATCCCTCCATGGAAGACACAGACTGCAAAAAAAACATTTTTAGTAGTAGCGTGGTTAAATCTCAGACTTTTTTCTGGGAACCCACTTCTGGGACTTCTTGTTTTATTAGCAAGATATTATCGTCAATTGGTTATTTAATGTCTAATGTAAAGAATTTGACATACACCACTAATTTGCATGTCTACCCATCAGAGTTATTTAAAAATTGTTCTTATTAATTCTTCAGCTATTAACTTTTTTTTTTTTTTTAGTTCCATTCTTCTAAATACACTCAGCTCCTTGGTATACCTTTTTAATTGGAATTTGCTTCCTTTCCCCTCAAGGTAGAGAAAGAATTAGGAAATATTAAAAGAGACAGTGAAGTTGTAAGTTCTGGCAAAAAAAAAAGAGAGAGAAACACAAAAAGGGGACCTCAATAATTGCATCTCTTCCTAAATAAAGTGTAAATGAAGAAACACACAAAAGTAATACGATCTCAATGTTTTATTTAATAATAAATATAAGTTATATTTTAATTAACTCTGATGGGGTAGACATGCAAATTAGTAAAATGTTAAATTTAAAGCGGAGTTCCGGGCCACAATTTCACTTTTTATATATAAATACCCCTGTAATACACAAGCTTAATGTATTCTAGTAAAGTTAGTCTGTAAACTAAGGTCCGTTTTGTTAGGTTGTTACAGCATTTAGACACTTTATAAAATAGAAATTGACTGGGGCCATCTTAAGTGTGGGCATCATGAAGCCAGACTGTATGACTTCCTGGATTTCAGCCTTGCAGATCTCGCACATGCTCAGTGCTGCACAAGCAATGTAATAGTTTTCAGATCAGGTTTCAGCACCTGTACTGTCCAAGTCACATGATTCTTCGAGACTGGGGAGTGCACAGACTCCTGGAAAGTTACACCCACTACATTCCCAGGAGTCTGTGCGGTGAAGCTTAAGCACCTAGGTGCAGGAAGAGGGAAGATTAACTATTCTGCCTAGCAACAACACTTTGAAGGCATCTAAAAAAAAAAAAATTCTTAAAGGACTAATGACATTTTTTTAAAACTACTGATGTAATGTTATATTTATGGGTGGAACTCCACTTTAAGACGCTCAACATTCATTATTAGAAACCTCATATATAGACTAATAACAGTTTATAGGATTTTATTATTTAATAATATCAATAGGGACAAGAGAGAAAACAATACAACTCAACCAAGGTTTTAACCCTTATCTATTTTATCTGAAACTTAAAAAAAAATACAAAATTTCCCCTTTAATTTAAATTGGATAATGTGTTTTTAACATGATGAAAATGCAAATCCCTCTTTACACAGAATTAAAGCTTATAGCGCTTTAAAGAACTATGCAAATCCTAGATGGTCATGAACATCTGCCTCCATGCTTATTTAAGTGAGGAAGCAAACCTGCACTGCCAATGAGCACTAAGTAGCGAAATTATGGAAAAAAAAAAAAAAAGAATAGCAAACTATAACTAAGGGTGAAATTTAAGAAATACACATCACTACCTATTGATGATTAGAGGTTATGAAATACATTGTGCAAACACATTATCGCTGAAAACTCAGAAAGGGTAGCATCACTATTAAAAGCCATACCATGTACAGCCAAGGCTACACCTAACCTCCAGCCTCCAATATATCTAAAACCAAACAAAGATCACTAAATCTCATAGCAACCCATAAATACAAAGGCCAACATACAGAGGGGGATTTACTAAAACTGGAGCACTCAGAATCTGGTGCAGCTGTGCATTGTAGCCAGTGTCTAACTTTAGTTTGTTTAATTAAAAGGGGTTGTAAAGGTTTGTGTTTTTTCACCTTAAAGCGGGAGTTCACCCGAAAAAAAATATTTAACATTAGATTGGGCCTAATTACGGGAAGCAGAATCGGGTGTTTTGTTTAAAATCAATGCAGTACATACCGTTTTAGAGATAGATGTTCTCCGTAGCTTCCGGGTTTGGTCTTCGGGACTGGGCGTTCCTATTTGATTGACAAATAGGAACGCCCAGTCCCACAGCCCATACCCGGAAGCCACGGAGAACATCTATCTCTAAAACGGTAAGTACTGCATTGATTTTAATCAAAACACCCGATTCTGCTTCCCGTAATTAGGCCCAATCTAATATTAAAAATTAATTTTTTGGGTGAACCTCCACTTTAATGCATAGGATCCTATGCATTAAGGTGAAAAAACACCTCACTGTCATGGGCCCCCAGCCCCCCGTTTAACTTACCTGAGCCTGTTCACCTGCTGTGCCCGTCCCCTGGTGTCCCTTCCTCCATCGAGTCTGGCCGTGAATTGGATAGATTGATAGTAGTGCAGCCATTGGCTCCCGCTGCTGTCAATCACAATCAATGACATGGCTGCCGGGGGGGGGGGGGGGGATAATTGAATAAGAAGCGGTCCCAGGCTTCTTGCTTCTTAACAAACTGAAGCACAGTAATCACAGCTTACTATGCTTAAGGGATGAATGGACACAGCAGTGGTTGATACCGATTGCTCACTGTGTACAACTGGGAAAGGAAGTGGCCAGTAAGTTACATATTTACCAGCCCCTTCCGCCATCTTGAAAAACCCCAGTGTGCCAGCAGCTGCTGGAGGGAGAGGAGGGAAGCCAGCAGTGCTGCTGAGGAATGGGGCACACAGAGGGACCCAGACAGCAATTGGAAGGGCTGCATGTGCTGGAACCATTTTTCCCTGAAGTGCAGCCAGAGGGGGAAAGAATAGTAGAAGGTGACAGCTCTGCAAGGGGAGGCAGAAGACAATCAGTGTCTGCTATAGGACAGTACAGCTGGGCCTCTTACTCAACATGTTCCCTGGCCCTCTTTTCAACTGATGGGGCCCGGGTTCCCCTTTTGAAATGATGGGGCCCCTGCCCAGTACAGGGGTGCTGGCTGTACTGCCTTATCAGCAGCCCTGTGTGTACATGAGGCCTTAAAAAATAAAAGTTGATACATAAGAGTCAATTCACACTAGGGCGACACGACTTCCAGCGCGACTTTCAGAGGCGACTCCGACACGACTTGAACATGAACCACAGGGCGATTTACAACACAACTTGAAGTCGTCTCCAGGACAGGAGACTTTCCAGTGGCCAATAAAACAACAATCAGCTCTGGGAGGGGGAGGGAGGGGGGCAGGAGAGGTTTGTCTGAGAAAATGTATGTTATCTTCCTGGAAAGTCGCTTCAGTTAAGACAGTGATCCGACTTCTGAGGCGACTTCCATTGAAATCAATGGGTACAAATCGCCTACAAGTCGGATTGAAGTAGTACAGGAACCTTTTCTGAAGTCGGATCGCCTTGAGTCGTGTGTATTAACACCGCTCCCATTCACTTCCATTGTTTTTCTCTACAGCGCGACTTGGGACGACTTGAGGCGACATGAAGTCGGATCGCAAGTCGCCCCTGTGTGAACCGGCTCTTACTGCTTTTTGTTGACGCTTAACAAACTACCTTTCACCTGTGTTCATCATTTCCTGAACCTCTCTGCTTATGACCTTTCTCTTTGCAGCAACTTTCTCTCTACATGGACTTCAGTGAGCGACATTTCTCAGAGCAGGTTTCCGGATGGTGACAACAGGGAACCATGCCCATGTGTTTAAATTACCACATGTAGTTTCCACCAGAGGCCTGTGTGAAGGCATGACAATGCAGGTGCACAATTGGGAGACTGAAGCAAAGTGTTATCACCCAATAATAGGAAGTTCCTGAACAAAAGACCTTCATGACACCAATCACCTTTATCAAGAGCTCCTCACCTGCCCAGCAGCCTGGATACTCAGAATAGCCACTCTAGTGTCTGGGTCATTCTGAAACTGGTGCACAAGATGTATTCTTTCTGATGATGGAACACTGCCATCTATCCGGATATAACGAGCCTGGGGGGAAAAAATGCAAAATAGAACCCTTTGAAGAAGTTTTTTTTTTAATAGCTTAGATACAAATGGAAATGTGATAACCTTAAATAAATCATTAATTTAAGTTATTTTTTGTATATATTAAAGTGTTACTAAACCCCCAACAGTAAAATCAGTCTGTATATGCAGAATAGCATGCTTGTTATACTCACTGTGGAACTTAAGGGGTTAATCCTCAGTATTGTGTAAAAAGGCTTTTTGATCCTGTATGGACAGATCCTCCCCCTCCTGCAGGGTCTCTCTTGGCAAATCCAGATAAGACATAGAGAGGGTAGTACTGCTGCACATGCTCAGTTTGGTCTCTATTGCTGGAAAGAATATTTCCTATTTGAGCTGAGCTTTTCAGGTCACATGATATTGACATGACACATGTGGGTGTGTATACAGATCCTTAATGACAGCACAGTCCCTTCCTCCTCCATGCCCACCAACTAAAAAAGAACACAGTGGGTGGGGTGTCACATCTTGATTGATGGATGATCCACCTCCTATAACAGCATGAGGATACATGCTATAGTGGCAGATGAACTATTTTGATATTATTGGGTCTAGTAACACTTTAACCACTTAAGA
Organism: Rana temporaria; assembly: GCF_905171775.1. Lineage (NCBI taxonomy): Eukaryota > Metazoa > Chordata > Amphibia > Anura > Ranidae > Rana > Rana temporaria. Next base: position 202,381,408 of record NC_053494.1, read on the forward strand.
CCCGGACCATTATGCAGGTAAAGGACCTGGCCAGTTTATTGCGATTCGGCACTGTGTCGCTTTAACTGACAATTGCGCGGTCATTCGATATGGCTCCCAAACAAAAATGGCGTAATTTTTTTCAAACAAATAGAACTTTCTTTTGGTGGTATTTGATCATCTCTGCGTTTTTTTTTTTTTTTGCGCTATAAACAAAAATAGAGCGACAATTTTGAAAAAAAAATCAATGAGGGACCGAGAAGGAGATGGCGATGAGGGACCGAGAAGGAGATGGCGATGAGGGACCAAGAAGGAGATGGCGATGAGGGACCGAGAAGGAGATGGCGATGAGGGACCGAGAAGGAGATGGCGATGAGGGACCGAGAAGGAGATGGCGATGAGGGACCGAGAAGGAGATGGAGATGAGGGACCGAGAAGGAGATGGCGATGAGGGACCGAGAAGGAGATGGCGATGAGGGACCGAGAAGGAGATGGCGATGAGGGACCGAGAAGGAGATGGCGATGAGGGACCGAGAAGGAGATGCCGATGAGGGACCGAGAAGGAGATGAGGGACCGAGAAGGAGATGGAGATGAGGGACCGAGAAGGAGATGGAGATGAGGGACCAAGAAGGAGATGGAGATGAGGGGCCGAGAAGGAGATGGAGATGAGGGACCGAGAAGGAGATGGAGATGAGGGACCTAGAAGGAGATGGAGATGAGGGACCGAGAAGGAGATGGCGAGAAGGGACCGAGAAGGAGATGGCGAGAAGGGACCGAGAAGGAGATGGCGAGAAGGAACCGAGAAGGAGATGGCGAGAAGGGACCGAGAAGGAGATGGCGATGAAAGAGATTAAAGAGATGGCGATGAGGGACTAAGAAAGAGATGGCGATGAGGGACTAAAAAGGAGATGGAGATTAAGGGTCTAGACAGATAGAGATGAGGGTCTAGAAGGAGATTACAGTCTAGGAGGAAATAAAGATAGGGGAATAGAAGGGGATGAAGATGGGGGACTAGAAGAGGGTGACCGTGAGGGACTAGAAGGGGGTGAGGGTGAAGAACTAGATGGAGATGAGGGACTAGAACGAGATACAGATGTGAAACAAGAGGGTCACTTAAGACAAAAGTCCAACTCTGTATATTAGTAACAAAGCATTTAACTCTATATGTTATTGGGAAAGAAGAAGTGTGCTTAAAAGAGTTGCTGGAGCAGATTATGGAAGGAAATGGAAAGGATCACTTCAAGTGAGTAAATGCAAGGAAATCACACCATTTTGCTGAGCCTTGTTGGGGGGATTATCCCCTTTACTGCAACTATTGCTATTACAGCGCCATGGCTTAACACAGAGTTTGGGCTTCACCTTCCCTTTCCTCAAGTGCTCCACAGGATAATAAACAGGATAATCCCGTAACATTATTGATCCGCTGTAGTGAGGTCTTTGGATGTGATTGATGACAACGGTAGATCCTGGGTTTATTTTTTGCCATTTATGAATAGTTGAAGCTACCCACAATGTATTGTTTGTTGCATTTGGAGGTGTTATTGTTCTATTTATCTGAGGACTTAAGGTAAATTTTACAAATTTTTCATGCATACTGTGGCATGTTTTGGTTATATTTCACATAAAGATTTGTAAATAAGCGCTTTAGTGTTGATCTGTATAGCGGAGGAAAGTGGCAAGCAAGTTTTAATCTAACCTGATAACATTTTATTTATTTTTTAAGTCTTAATTGGTTTTATTTGATGGCATTTAAAAACTGAACTATAGAATTTACTATAAATGGCTGACACTTCTAGGTGGCTGTATCCCAGTATAGAGCTCCCATACCACACTGGAAAACTCCTTTGGGTCCCTCCATCTACTATTCCCCAACTGCAACCTTCTAATTGGCTAGGACCAGTGGCAGCTGGTGCTCCAAATATTATGGGGGGGGGCACAAACTGAAAAAAACACATCAATTGCAGCCACTGTGCCCATCAAACGCTGCGCCACTGTGCCCATCAAATGCCACCACTGTACCAAACGTAGCTACTGTGCCCATCAACTGCCGCCAGTGTGCCCATCAACTGCCGCCAGTGTGCATCCCCCACCCGGCACTTGCCTGTCTCGTGGGGCAGCGGGTCACGGGGGCGATGTCCTCCATGCTCCTCAATGTCTTCTCCCATCCTCTATTCCCATCCTCTGCTATGATTGGACGCCTGATAAGCCGCATCCAATCACAGCGCCTGTCAATTCAGCCAATCAGGTTACAGGTAACAGACCCGAGCACCTGATTGGCTGAGAGGCGGTTAAGTGTTAGAAAAGCGAATATTCATTTGCTTTACTAACATAACGCTGAGTGAACAGCGAGCGCCCAGCATGGCTCTAATCAGGTGCTTCCAAAAAACACCCCTGCCGCTGTAATTCAGGTGCCCGAAAAGGGGTCGGCACCTGCGACCATAGATAGATTCATGCAATGCATGAATCTATCTATGGTGATAGAGAGTGGTAGGAGAGAGGGGGCGGCGCCCGGGCTATTGTAAAATGACGGCCACAAGGCCGCTCTTCAGGTCCGGGAGGCCATCTATTGACGTCCTCAGCTCCTCCGGCCACTGGGGGGCACGCGAGCACCACCGGCGGTGTGCGTCCGCCGCGTCACTGAGATGCCGATGCGCTTGCCTGGCTGCCGCAATGTCCGCCAGGTACCCGCGATCGGCCGTTACACAGCCAAGGACATGGATCTCTTTGTGTAAACACAGAGATCCACGTCCTGTCAGGGAGAGGAGACATATGTTGTGTCCCTTGTACATAGGAACACCGATCGGTCACCTCCCCCAGCCAGTCCCCCCCTCCCCCACAGTAAGAATCACTCCTAGGGAACACATTTAACCCCTTCCTCGCCCCCTAGTGTTAACCCCTTTCCTGCCAGTCACATTTATACAGTAATCAGTGCATATTTATAGCACTGTTCTCTGTATAAATGTGAATGGTCCCAAAAATGTGTCAAAAGTCTCTGATGTTTTCACCATATAGCAGTCCTGACAAAAATCACAGATAACCGCAATTATTAGTAAAAAAAATATATATAATAAAAAAAAAATCCTAATTCTATCCCCTATTTTTTAGGCGCTATAACTTTTGTGCAAACCAATCACTGTACGATTCTTGCAATTTTTTTTTTACCAAAAATATGTAGAAGAATACGTATCGGCCTAAAGTGAGAAAAAAAAAAGTTTTAAAAAAAAATAATTGAGATATTTATTATAGCAAAAAGTAAAAAATATTGGCCCGGATTCACAAAGCACTAACGCCGACGTATCTCCAGATACTCCGCATAAGTGAAAATATGCGCCGTCGTATCTATGCGCCGGGCCCACAAACTAAGATACGCCTAAAAACAGGTTTCATCCGACCGGCGTAGCTTGCCTACGCCGGCGTAGAGTGGGCGCATATTTACGCTGGACGCATTTAGCGCTCCCATTGATTTTCTATTCACATATGCAAATGAGGGAGATACGCCGATTCACGAACGTACGTGCGCCCGACGCAAGTGCGCGTAAAGTCATACGTCCGGCGTAAAGTTATGCCCCACAAAGGAGTTGTAACTCAGCAGCATCCATGCAAAGGGCTGCACCAGGGAACACAAGCCGACGTAGTTTACATATGACGTGAATATGACTAGGCGTAGGTTACGTTCACGCCATAGGCAGTGATCCGGCGTATCTTAGGGAGTAGTTCTGACGTGATTCTGAGCATGCGCACTGGGATGTGTCCACGGGACGGCGCATGCGCTGTTCGTTATACGTATCTGTCTGGCGCTCGGCCCATCATTTGTATGGGGTCATGCCTCATTTGCATGGCTCACGCCCACTTCCACCTACGCCGACTTACGCCTAGGAAACCCAGCGCAATTTTGGCAGCACTGGCTTTGTGAATTCAGTGCTTGCCTCTCTGCGCTGCGTCGGCGTAGCGTCCAGGAGATACGCTGGCATAAATGTGTGCCGCTGTCTGTGAATACGGGCCATTGTGTTGTTTTTTTTTTAATTGTCGCTCTTTTTTTGTTTATAGCGCAAAAAATTAAAAAACGCAGAGGTGATCAAACACCACCAAAATAAAGCTCTATTTGTGGGGAAAAAAAGGACGTCAATTTTGTTTGGGAGCCACGTCGCACAACCGTGCGATTTTCATTCAAAGTTTGACAGTGCTGAAAGCGGAAATTTCACCTGGGCAGGAAGGGGGTATATGTGCCCAGTAAGCAAGTGGTTAAAGAAACACTCCACAATAAATCCCAGATGCTGCTACCTACTGTGAAATTGTATGTTACTCATAAGATTCATATATTGTTGCAAGCTCTCTCCTTGTAATTAGAATGCGCATATAATAAACACTTGGAAAAGCCTATTTGCATATGGCAGGAGATATAAATTGAACAGGTGTGTTTGCTTACTTATGCATGGCCATTATATGTGTGAATCATAGTGCGATTTACCAAAGCTCCAGCAGGAATTCGATCGATACATATAATGAGGTTAAGCACAAAGAAAGCTACACATTGAAGACATGTTATTGAAAAATAAAGAGGGACTGCCTCGCAGAGCTTACGATTAAAGCAGGTTATTAATTAAACTGTCAGAAGCGGTTTATTGACCGCGGCTCTTTGACAATTCGCATTGCCGAGCTATTAATGGCCCGAAATCACTCCCAATTAGGATTTCAGCATCTCTCCCGGGACTTTCCAACACCGTTTTAGTAAATATGAAAGGAGGAAAAGCTCCACTGAAGTTAAAGTCGAGAGGAAAATCCTGTCCAATTAATTCAAAGCATTTCACCTACGGACAATGGGAGGCAGCCATCTTAAAGTGACACCAAACTAAACAGGAGAAACGCTGCTTTAAAAAATGCACCCAAAATAGTCACATGTTGTACTCGTGTTTAAAGGGGTTGTAAATGAAATAAAAAACAAACAAACAAACATGTTATACTTACCTCCACTGTGAGGTTTATTTTGCACAGAGTGGCCCCGGATCCTCGTCTTCTGGGGTCCCTCGGGGGCTGTCTCTGGTCCTCCCTGCAAAACTCCACACATTCATACGAGCTCCCTCGCATTGTGTGGAGTCCTTGCGGGTGAGCTCCTGCTCCTTGCGGCGTGCCGTGTCATTGAATGCGATTAACAGCAGTGCCAGTCAATGGCTGCGCTGCTTTTAATCCATCCGCTCTAGCCAATCAACGGCCAGGCTGAGTGGCGAAGAAGATGTCGGGTCCGAGCGCGGGACTTTCGAGGGGTCAGGCAAGTATAACGGGGGGCCGGTAAAGTCGGAAGTTTTTTCACCTTAATGCATAAGGCCCCTTCCACACTAGAGCGAATTTGAGAGCGTTTGTCAAGCGCTTTTCAAGCGTTATTCGAGCGAAGCCTCATCTGCGATCCCAATGTGCTGGTAAAGCACCGCTAAGACCCTAACGTTTTAGGGCGTTTTTGCAGTGCCTCAGTGTGAAGGGTAAGGCGTTTTTACAGCGCTTTCAATTCATTTCAATGGAGAGGGGCGTTTTTGGAGCGTTTCTTTCAGCGCCCAAAAGCTGCTCCAAAGATACTGCTTGCAGGACTCCGTGTGAAAGGGTCCATTGAGATGCATGGAGAGCATTTTATGAGCGTTTTAATAGCGCTAACGCTAAAACGCTGTAAAAACGCTTCAGTGTGAAAGGGGTCTTAAGGTGAAAAAACGTTTATCTTTACAACCCCTTTAAAGGGGTTGTGAAGGTAATTTTTCCCCCCCTAAATAGCTTCCTACACCTTAGTGCAATCCTCCTTCACTTACCTCATCCTTCCATTTTGCTTTTAAATGTCCTTATTTCTTCTGAGAAATCCTCACTTCCTGTTCTTCTGTCTGTAACTCCACACAGTAATGTGAGGCGTTCTCCCTGGTGTGAAGAAAGCCTTTTGAGGGGGGAGGAGGCGAGCAGGAGTGTCAGGACACTCTCTACTTTGCAGATAGAGAAAGGAGCTGTGTACACCAGATAGAAAGTCTTGCATTACTGTGTGGAGTTACAGACAGAAGAACAGGAAGTGAGGATTTCTCAGAAGAAATAAGGACATTTAAAAGCAAAATGGAAGCATGAGGTAAGTGAAGGAGGACTGCACTAAGGTAAAGGAAGATATTTAGGGAAAAAACATTTTACCTTTACAAGTAAGCGAGTTTAGGATGTCTGTAAAAGCTCCCAACACACCTGTAATCACCTGTGTGTGCATGGTCATATGGGCCAGTACAAATTTTGGCAGCAAATTTTGATTTCGTTTTAGTCTGAGGACTAAAATGGCATTTTAGTTTTAGTCCCATTTTAGTCTTCTGCAATTGTTTTAGTCTTATTTAGTCAACGAAATCTCCAGTACATTTTAGTCGACTAAAACTAATTTTAGTCATCTAAAATCTAATGGGTGTAATTACATTGTAATGTATTAGTTAACATTTCTCTACAATGCTCAAACTCATTATATACTGCTGGAGTGAAAAATTGAATATGTTATTACTTATGGTATTGAGGTATGAACATGCACTACAGACCAGAGTTAATATTGAAGTCAAATTTCAATTTAGTTTTAGTCTTAGTCTTTTGACTAAAATGCCATTTCAGTTTTAGTCGTATTTTAGTGATCTCAATTGTTTTAGTTGTATTTTAGTCGACTAAAATAGTATTCACTTAGTCGAGTAAAATGTTTTAGTCGTTTTAGTCGACTAAATTAACACCGATATAGGCAAACATAGAGGTGCTTTTACGTGCTTAAAAAAATAAAAAGCCAAATGCCTGTTAACCACTTAAAGACCTCAGGTGTTTTTCAGATTTGGTGTTTGCAAGACTAAAACAGTTTTTTCTGCTAGAAAATTACTTAAAACCCCCAAACATTATATATATATTTTTTTCTAACACCCTAGAGAATAAAATGGCGGTCATCGCAATACTTTTTGTCACACCGTATTTGCGCAGCAGTCTTACAAGCGCACTTTTTTTGGAAAAAATTCACTTTTTTGAATTAAAAAATAAGACAACAATAAATTTGGCCCAATTTTTTTATATATTGTGAAAGATAATGTTACGCCGAGTAAAATGATACCCAACATGTCACGCTTTAAAATTGCGCCCGCTCGTGGCATGGCGTCAAACTTTTACCCTTAAAAATCTAGATAGGCGACGTTTAAAAAATTCTATAAGTTGCATTTTTTGAGCTACAGAGTAGCTCTAGGGCTATAATTATTGCTCTCGCTCTAACGATCGCGGCGATACCTCACTTGTGTGATTTGAACACCGTTTTCATATGCGGGCGCTACTCGCGTATGCGTTCGCTTCTGCGCGCGAGCTCGTCAGGACGGGGCGCTTTAAAAAAAAAATTTTTTTGTTTTCTTATTTAATTTTATTGATTTTATTATTTTTTACACTAAAATATAAAAAAAAAAAAAAATGATCACTTTTATTCCTATTACAAGGAATGTAAACATCCCTTGTAATAGAAAAAAGCATGACAGGTCCTCTTAAATATGAGATCTGGGGTCAAAAAGACCTCAGATCTCATATTTAGGCTTAAATGCAAAAAAAAAAAAAAAAAAAAGGAAAATTTGTCATTTAAAAAAATGACAGAAAAAAAATTGTCTCTTTAAGAGGCTGGGCGGGACTGACGTTTTGACGTCACTTCCGCCCAGCAGAGCTATGAGGACGGGTGGGGGCCATCTTGCCCTCACTCAAGTCCTCACTCTCCAGGCGGCAGCATCGGATCTCCTCCGCCGCTACCGACGGCTCCGGTAAGCGGCGGAGGGCGCGGAAAAGCGGCGGGAGGGGGGGGGGCCCCTCTCCCGCCACCGATAACGGCGATCTCGCGGCGAATCCGCCGCGGAGACCGCCGTTATCGTTTACACGGCCGCCCGCTGAAAACATGGATATCTCAGTTGTGGCAGCAGCTGCTGCCGTTACTGAGATATCCATGTTTAAAAAGAGGACGTATATATACAGTGGGGGGTCCTTAAGTAGTTAAAGTGGCATTTTTTTAACCATTTGCCTACTGGGCACTATCACCCACTTCCTGCCGAGGCCAATTTTTAGCGCTGTCACACTTTGAATGACAATTGCGCAGTCATGCAACACTGTACCCATATGAAATGGTTATAATTTTTTGCACACTAATAGAACTTTATTTTTGTGGTATTTAATCACCACTGTTTTTTTTTTATTGTTTACTAAACAAAAAAAAAAAAAAAGATAAGCAGTAAAAAAAATAAAAATAATAAATCATAGTTTGTTATAAAATTTTGCAAACAGGTAATTTTTCTGCGTAATGAATCTGGGGCCTCGTAAACGTTTCAGCAGACATTTTCAGTCATGTGTACGGCCGACCGGACAATTTTACGGCGGATCGGACAGCATGCTAAGAAACTTGTCCGCTGGAAGCCTGTCCGTCGGACATGTTCGGTCGTCTGTACGACTTACCGGACATGTCCGCTCGGCCGAAAGCCCTCGCATGCGTCAAAGTGATTCGACGCATGCGTGGAAGCATTGACCTCCCAGGGTCGCGCACGTCGCCGCGTCATCGTCGCGGCACGACCACGTCACCGCGTATCCTGTCCGCGCGGATTTCGTTTTGATGGTGTGTACAACCATCAGACCGAAATCTCAGAGCGGACATGTCCGATGAAAACGGTCCGCGGACCGTTTTCATCGGACATGTCCCCTCGTGTGTACAAGGCCTGGGTGTTAAATGGTCTCCTCCAGACAATTTAAAAATACATACAGTACAGACCAAAAGTTTGGACACACCTTCTCATTCAAAGAGTTTTCTTTATTTTCATGACTATGAAAATTGTAGATTCACACTGAAGGCATCAAAACTATGAATGAACACATGTGGAATTATACATAACAAAAAAGTGTGAAACAACTGAAAATATATTTCATATTCTAGGTTCTTCCACCTTTTGCAGCAGACACATCTCTAGAACTGGTAAGAGGAGACTGTGTGAATCAGGCCTTCATGGTATTATATCTGCTAGGAAACCACTGCTAAAGAAAGGCAACAAGCAGAAGAGACTTGTTTGGGATAAAGAACACAAGGAATGGACATTAGACCAGTGGACATCTGTGCTTTGGTCTGATGAGTCCAAACTTGAGATCTTTGGTTCCAACCCCTGTGTCTTTGTGCGACGCGGGAAAAGGTGAACGGATGGACTCTACATGCCTGGTTCCCACCGTGAAGCATGGAGGAGGAGGTGTGGGGGTGCTTTGCTGGTGACACTGTTGGGGATTTATTCAAAATTGAAGGCATACTGAACCAGCATGGCTACCACAGCATCTTGCAGCCGCATGCTATTCCATCCGGTTTGCGTTTAGTTGGACCATCATTTATTTTTCAACAGGACAATGACCCCAAACACACCTCCAGGCGGGGGAAGGGCTATTTGACCAAGAAGGAGAGTGATGGGGTGCTGCGCCAGGTGACTACCTCTTGAAGTTCCTCAAGAGAATGCCAAGAGTGTGCCAAGCAGTAATCAAAGCAAAAGGTGGCTACTTTGAAGAACCTAGAATATGAAATATATTTTCAGTTGTTTCACACTTTTTTGTTATGTATAATTCCACATGTGTTCATTCATAGTTTTGATGCCTTCAGTGGGAATCTACAATTTTCATAGTCATGAAAATAAAGAAAACTCTTTGAATGAGAAGGTGTGTCCAAACTTTTGGTCTGTACTGTATTTGCATTTAAATATTTATTATTTATTTTTCGAATAAATATTTCAATGTAAATATGTCGTTTTAATTGTCTGGAGAAGACCATTTAATGTCCAGATTTATTACACATTCCTTTTCCCATTATTTATATTAAGGGACTCCAAGACAATATTATTCAAACTTAAGTATATGGGTCTCGACTATACATTCTCACTATACCAACAGGTAATTTTTCTCCTTCACTAATGTGCACTGATGTGCACTGATGAGGCGGCACTGATGAGGCGGCACTGATGGGCAGTGATAGGCACTCAAAGGTGGCACAGATGGGTTACACTGATGAGGTGGTACTGATGGGCACTGATTGGCAGCACTGATAATCAGTGCCTATGTTTTTAACACAAGCAGGTTATCGGCTTTCTTCTCTCCGCACACTCTCGGCGTGTCAAAGCACAGCAAAGTCACTGTAAACCTCAGACATGAAATATGAACAAAGCATATGCCTCTATATTGTGTACTTGTCTCAATTAAAAAGCACCAAGTGACATTTATGGCTGCTGCTTATTTTTTCTGCTATTGGCATCAATCACTTCTGACAAGTTTTTCTGACACCAAGAGACAAAAGGTCACAGGAGAAATATTTCCAGCTGACTGACAGCCTCAACTCTCTTTCTGTGAGTTGCGTGAAGGAGAGGCAAGTCCTTTCCCTCCAATCAGCTCTCAGAGTTCTCCTCGCTGAGCTCAGCAGAGTGTAACTTCAGCTCTCCACCCCCTTTTTTCTGACAGCTCAGAAGCTTTATAAAGTCTGGACTTTAAACGGCTGAAGAGAAGACTGCAGATACACAAATAGAACATATGTAGGATTGCCTCATCTCTGTGTATCACCTGAGACCAGTCACTTCACTGGGTATATGGAAGGGTTTACAACCACTTTAACGCACACTACTAAATAAAGTACAGCGGAACCTCGGATCGCGAGTAACGCGGTTAATGAGCGTTTTCACAATACGAGCACTGTATTAGAAAAAATCCTTACTCGATTTGCCAGTGTTGTCTCCAAACGAGCAGGATTCAGGCCAAAGTGGTGTGCAGTACCGCATTTGGCCTGAGGTGGGGGGGGCGGAGCCAAACTGAGCCATTCGAAAATGTTTGGAAAGACACAGAATCACTTTGTTTCCGAGGTCAGCCAAGGTGTCCTCGGGCCTTTCCGGCCATTTCCGAGGCTCTCGGGCGCCCCCCCACCTCTGCCCGCATGCAGTATTGCATGCCATTGAAGTCAATGCGGAACAAATTATTTTCGTTTCCATTGACTTCAATGGGGAAACTCGCTTTGATATGCAAGTACTTTGGATTACGAGCATTCTCCTGGAACGGATTATGCTCCTAATCCGAGGTTCCACTGTACTGCATGCTGAGATTTTTGTTCTGCTTTGAACTGAGTTACATCAGTCCAGCTTGGAACAATACAACTATGTACTATATGTGTCATACCTGCGGGTTCCCCACGAAGACTGGAAACCACTGCAGTATGAACCACTACTCCAGGGATCTCCACTAGCATCTGGTGCTGAGAAGCTGCCCTACTGTATTGTCAACACAGAAGGTCCCCCATTTGGCATTAGCATCATTTAGCGTGGGCTTGTGCCAATGAATGTCAAGGAATGCCAAATCTTCTTTGACTGGACGAGGTGGAGATCATGACATCGGCACCTCGCCTCCCACACTTCGCTCAATTATGGAATGTTTTGCATTCATTGTGAAAATGCACTTTGTTCCCTGAACGGCAACCGCGCCAAGCGAGCCGGCGACCTATGTTCACAATGCAGAAGGGCAGCAGCTTGGCACGGGATCTGGAAGCTAATGGAGATCACAGGAGTAGTAATGCCTTCTACAGTCATTTCCAGTCTCCATGAGGGTCCGTCAAGGTATGGTCCAAGCTGCACTAATGTAACTATGTAAGAATTACCATGGAATTCAGATTTGAATGATATGCATTTAAGTTACAAGTAGCTTCTTTTTTTTTTTCATAAAACGTACCATTTTTCTGGCAGGGAAAATTATTACTATTTAAGAAACAATCTTTTACACAAGAGATTGTTCATACAAAACATCGCTCATACGTCTGGCAAGCCCCGTCTGTGGGTAGGCGTAGCTGGGAGCTCTTCTGTAAATAACAAATCACATGACTGACGCATTTGAATGGAGAGATGGATTAGGGTACCTTGTTCTCTATGGCAGCCTCCGTGCAGGCCTGCAGCATGGAGAGATGGTGTGCAAACACCAAGAACTTCAGCTTGTCATTCTCCAACATCATTTTAATGTAATCCTTCACGGCTCCAGCCTAGGAAATGAACAAATAATTCTCAGTGTCATACTGTGCAATACATCTGATGCAAGGCTGCCTGCGTCTAGTAATCTGCCACAGCTTCATGATAAGTCAAACGTCGCTTGCTTTACTGTACAGGAGGCAATATGTCAGGGACTGTGCTCTGCGTTATATAATCTTGACATGAACACCGGCAGGATCATTTATTATAGCAGGCCTTCCATGGCAATAGGAAGGTCCTCTTTTTTGACAGCCAGTGCCCCCAACTAAAAACATTCATATAGACACACCACCACCCCCCCGGCAACTATAAATAAATATATATACCGTATTTATCGGCGTATACCGCGCACTTTTTTGCCCTGAAAATCAGGGCAAAATCGTGGGTGCGCGGTATACGCCGATACCCACGCCGAGTTTTGAATACTGCGCCGACATATACCGAGCGCAGTACACTCGGGTATAGTCGGGCAGTCTCGGCTCCTTCCGCGCTCACGTCCTGGACGTACAGGACGTCAGCGCGAGAGTTGCCGAGCATTGCCGACAATACACAAGTGTACTGCGCTCTGTATATGTCGGCGCAGTATTCAAACTCGGCGCGGGAAACGAGCGGGGAGGACGCCGCAGAAGGACGCCGGACCCGACGAAGAGGACACCCGAAGCCGCAGACGGACGCCGGACCCGACGAAGAGAACACCCGAAGCCGCAGAAGAACGCCGGACCCGACGAAGAGGACACCCGAAGCCGCAGAAGGACGCCGGACCCAACGAGGCCGCCGATGGACGCCGCGCAAGATACCAAAACTGTAAGTACAAAAAAAAAAATTCCACAGGATTCGGGGCAACTTTAGGGGTGCGCGGTAAACGCGGGAGCGCGTTATACCGCAATAAATACGGTGTGTGTATATATGTGTATATATATATATATATATATATATATATATATATATATATTTATTACACAGTAAAACCTTGGTTTGAGAGCATTTTGCAAGACAAGCAACATTTTTTAATACATTTTGACTTGCTATCTAAGCGATGTCTTGATATACAAGTAGCGTCATGTCACAACTGAGTATAGAACAGAAGAGGCCCCTCTAAGTGTATGAATATGGTTACATTTAATGAAGGTACAACATTTAGCAACTCACATGGTTGATGATTAAAAGAGGCACATCTACAGTCAGGTCCATAAATATTGGGACATCAACCCAATTCTAATCTTTTTGGCTCTATACACCACCACAATGGATTTGAAATTAAACAAACAAGATGTGCTTTAACTTCAGACTTTCAGCTTTAATTTGAGGGTATTTACATCCAAATCAGGTGAACGGTGTAGGAATTACAACACTTTGTATATGTGCCTCCCACTTTTTAAGGGACCAAAAGTAATGGGACAATTGGCTGCTCAGCTGTTCCATGGCCAGGTGAGTGTTATTCTGTCATTCTCCCTTTTACAAGGAGCAGATAAAAGGTCCGGAGTTAATTACAAGTGTGCTATTTGCATTTAGAATCTGTTGCTGTCAACTCTTAACCACTTAACCCCCGGACCATATTGCTGGTCAAAGACCAGAGCACTTTTTGCGATTCGGCACTGCGTCGCTTTAACCGACAATTGCGCGGTCGTGCGACGTGTTTTCCAAACAAAATTGGCGTCCTTTTTTCCCCACAAATAGAGCTTTATTATGGTGGTATTTGATCACCTCTGCGGTTTTTAGTTTTTGCGCTATAAACAAAAATAGAGCGACAATTTTGAAAAAAAAAAAATATTTTTTACTTTGCTATAATAAATATCCCCCAAAACTATATAAAAAAACAATGTTTTTCCTCAGTTTAGGCCGATAAGTATTCTTCTGCATATTTTTCGGAAAAAAAAAATCGCAATAAACGTTTATTGATTGGTTTGCGCAAAAGTTATAGCGTTAACAAAATAGGGGGTAGTTTTATGGCATTTTTATTAATATTTATTTTTTTACTAGTAATGGTGGCGATCAGCGATTTTTTTCGGCACTGCGACATTATGGCGGACACTTTTGACACATTTTTGGGACCATTGGCATTTTTATAGCGATCAGTGCTATAAAAATGCATTGGATTACTATAAAAATGCCACTGGCAGGGAAGGGGTTAACACTAAGGGGCGGGGAACGGGGTTAAGTATGTTCCCTGAGTGTGTTCTAACTGTAGGGGGGGTGGCCTCACTAGGGGAAATGACTGATCGCTGTTCATACATTGTATGAACAGACTGTCAGGCATTTCTCCCCTGACAGGACCGGGAGCTGTGTGTTTACACACATGGCTCCCGGTCCTCGCTCTGTAACAAGCAATCGCGGGTGCCCGGCGGTGATCGCGCCCGCCAAGCACGTGCACAGGAGTCAGGGAGGAGCGCCCCTAGTGGCCGCTTCGAGAGCCGACGTATAGCTATGGGCTCTCGCGCAGGGGAGCCGACCTGCCGCCGTATAACTGCGGCGGCTGGTCGGCAAGTAGATAATAAGAGATCCAAAGAGCTGTCACTATCAGTGAAGCAAGCTGTCATTAGGCTGAAAAAAACAAAAAACAAACCCATCAGTGAGATTGCATAAACATTAGGTGTGGCCAAATCAACTGTTTGGAACATCCTTAAAAAGAACTAACACACCGGTGAGCTCAGCAACACCAAAAGACCCGGAACACCATGGAAAACAACTGTGGTCGATGACTGAAGAATTCTTTCCCTGGTGAAGAAAACACCCTTCACAACAGTTGGCCAGATCAAGAACACTCCAGGAGGTCGGTGTATGTGTGTCAATGTCAACAATAGAGAGGAGACTTCACCAGAGTGAATACAGAGGGTTCCCCACAAGATGTAAACCATTGATGAGCCTCAAAAACAGGAAGGCCAGATTAGAGTTTGCCAAACATCTAAAAAAGCCTTCACAGTTCTGGAACAACATCCTACAGACAGATGAGACCAAGATCAACTTGTACCAGAGTGATGGGAAGAGAAGAGTATGGAGAAGGAAAGGAACTGCTCATGATCCAAAGCATACCACCTCATCAGTGAAGCATGGTGGTGGTAGTGTCATGGCGTGGGCATGTATGGCTGCCAATGGAACTGGTTCTCTTGTATTAATTGATGATGTGACTGCTGACAAAAGCAGCAGGATGAATTCTGAAGTGTTCCGGGCAATATTATCATCGGCTCATATTCAGCCAAATGCTTCAGAAATCATTGGACGGCGCTTCACAGTGCAGATGGACAATGACGCGAAGCATACTGCGAAAGCAACCAAAGAGTCAAAGTTATCCCTTCCACGCTGCGCTCCACGAGCGACTCAAGCCTCGCTTTCAGATCACTCTACTGCAGGGTAGTCTTCCCGGTCACGATTGAGGAGGATGGTCTATGTCAGGGTTGTGGAATAGCAGACCTCCAGCTGTTGCAAAACTACAAGTCCCATCATGCCTCTGCCTCTGGGTGCCATGCTTGTGGCTGTCAGAGTTTTGCTATGCCTCATGGGAGGTCCGCTAATTGCACATACCTGGTCTATGTGAACAGGTTTACCCCGGATCCCTGCATACTTAGATGTGCCTCTTTTAACCACTTGCCGCCCACCAATGACATATTGACGTCGGCAAAGTGGTTGTAGAATCCTGACTGGACGTCATATGACGTCCTCAGGATTCTGAGCCGCTGCACGCCCCCGGGTGCGCGCATCGCAGCGATCGTTGTTGCAGGGTGTCAGTCTGACACCCCACAACACCGATCAAGGTAAAGAGTCTCTCACGGAGACTCTTTACCACGTGATCAGCCGTGTCCAATCACGGCTGATTACGATGTAAATAGGAAAAGCCGGTAATCGGCTTTTCCTCACTCGCGTCTGTCAGACCCGAGTAGAGGAGAGCCGATCGGCTGCTCCTGTGACAGGGGGGGGGGGGTTTGTGCTGATCGATCATCAGCACAGCCCCCCCCCCCCGAGGATGCCCACTGGACCACCAGGGATGACCACTGGACCACCAGGGATGGCCATATAGACCACCAGAAATAAAAAAAATAAAAAGGATGCCACCCTAGACCATCAGGGATGAGGAGGACACAAAAAATGGATGCCAATCAGTGCCGCAATGGATGCCAATGGATGCCATCTAAACCCACTTGATGGGCACAGTGGCTTTGTTTGATGGCACAGTGGCTTCGTTTGATGGCACAGTGGTGAAAATTGATGGCACAATGGCGGCCTGTGATGGCACAGTGGCTGCGTGTGATGGCACAGTGGGGACAATTGATGGCACAGTGGGGACAATTGATGGGGTTTTTTTTTTCGTTTGTTTGCGCCCCCAAAAATGTTGAGCACCAGCCGCCACTGATTGGAGCTTATTTGTATGAACATTTTCTGGATGATTGGGATGTCCCGCTGTGAGGGGAGATTATGGTGAAGGATCCGTCCACAATCTCGTTACCCTATTTATATTTTGAAGTGTTTTTCCATATCGTTTTGTTTTTGTGCACAAAGTGCTTTATGTTTCATCTAATTAGTGTGTCACAGCACTATTAGTACCTACTTGCATCCATTGACTAACACCATTTTATTCTGTTTATGTATGCTACTTGGTTTATATCTCGCTGCAGTCCTCATTTCACATTATAACACATTACATTTTAGTGCACTATACACCCTTTTTTTATGAATGGAACATAAAATATTTTCCCAAATGACTGCAATTGTTATTAGGTTGAAAAAAGACCCAAGTCCACCCATTTCAACCACAAAAAATAAAATAAAAAATAAATAAAAAATATCGTACAATCCCATATGCCCAATTCTACACCCACAGTTGATCCAGAGGAAGGCGAAAAAAAAAAAAAACAGTAGAGCATGATCCAATTTGCTACAGCATAGTGAAAAATTCCTTCCCGATCCCCCGAGAGGCAATCGGATTTTCCCTGGATCAACTTTACCTATAAAAGTAAGTACCCAGTTATATTGGGCCAGATTCACATAAGAGATACGACGGCGTTTCTCCTGATACGCCGTCGTATCTCTGTTTCTATCTATGCGACTGATTCATAGAATCAGTTACGCATAGATATCCCTAAGATCTGACAGGTGTAATTGTTTTACACTGTCGGATCTTATGATGCAGTACCACGGCCGCCGCTGGGGGGAGTTCGCGTCGTAAACCAGCGTCGGGTATGCAAATTAGGAGTTACGGCGATCCACGACGGTTTTTCGCGTTCGCTACGTCGCCGCTAGTCTAGTTTCCCGTCGCAAAGTTAGTCGTTTTTTTTGGTGCCCTAACTTTAGTCAGCAAACGTATTGCTGTCTAAAGTATGGCCGTCGTTCCCGCGTCGAAATTTAAAAATGAACGTCGTTTGCGTAAGCCGTCCGGGATTACAGAATTACGCTACGCGCGTCGCCGTTCGAAAAAATGACATCACGGCGCGCAAAGCACGACCGGAATTGCGACACTGAGCATGCGCAGTAGGTCCGGCGCGGGAGCGCGTCTAATTTAAATGGCACACGCCCATTTGAATTGGCCCGCCTTGCGCCGGCGTAGGTTTTCATCGCAAGTGCTTGGTGAATTAGGCACTTGCGATGAAAACTTTTGGCGGTGTAACGTATCTACGATACGTTACGCCGCCCACCTACGTGAATCTGGCCCATTATGTATTATGCTGCTTCCCCCAATCTATCCCTGCAGTTTCCCCAAGGCTCAAATATCCTCCCACCTCCCCTCACAGGTGTAAATATGGACACCCACACCATGTGAGAATAAATATTTATGGAAACATACTCAGGTCATAGTGTGAGGAGTCCACACCACGACACACTGAGCAAAAAATTTGCAAAGAACATAAAAAAAAAATTAAATGAAAAAAGGACAGTAACGTGTATCTGTGTAGCTTGTCATGCTCAGTACCATCAAAGAAAACCACATGCCTATAAATTAAAAACCTGGGGCCAGATTCACAGAAGAGATACGACGGCGTTTCTCCTGATACGCCGTCGTATCTCTGAGTGTATCTATGCGACTGATTCATAGAATCAGTTACGCATAGATAGCCCTAAGATACGACAGGTGTAATTGACTTACACCGTCGGATCTTAAAATGCAATACTTCGGCCGCCGCTGGATGGAGTTCGCGTCGTTTTCCTGCGTCGGGTATGCAAATGAGGTTTTATGGCGATCCACAAAGGTTTTCGCGTTCGTTACGTCGTCGCTAGTAATTTTTTTCCGTCGCAAAGTTAAGCCTGCTTTAACATGGCTTAACTTTAGACGAGCCATGTTAAAGTATGGCTGTCGTTCCCGGGTCGAATTTCAATTTTTTTTTTATTTGCGCAAGACGTCCGGGAATACGAAAGTACGTTACGCACGTCGCCGTTCAAAAAAATTACGTCACTTCGCGCAAAGCACGGAATTTCAAAACGGAGCATGCGCAGTACGTCCGGCGCGGGAGCGCGCCTAATTTAAATGGTACACTCCCCATTTGAATTAGGCGGGCTTGCGCCGGACGCCTTTACGTTACACCGCCGTAAGTTTACACACAAGTGCTTGGTGAATCAGGCACTTGCGCTGAAAACTTACGGCGGTGTAACGTATAGACGATACGTTAGACCGCCGCAAGTATATGTGAATCTGGCCCCTGGTTTGCGAGCATAATTCATTCAGAAACATGCTTGTAATTCAAAGCACTTGTATATCAAAGCATTTTTTTTACAGGGTATAAAAGAGAAGAGAGGCACCTCCAAGTGTAGCAATAAGTTGCTTAATGTTGTACCTTTATTAAATGTAACCATATTGTTACACTTGGAGGCAACTCTTATTTTTTATACTCAGCTACTTTTATATCAAGACATTGCTTGTATATCAAGGCAAAATTTATTAAAAAATGTTGCTTGTCTTGCAAAACGCTCTCAAACCAAGTTACTCTCAAACCAAGGTTTTAACTGCTTGCCGACCGCCCACCGTAGTTTTTACGGCGGCAGGTCGGCTTGGCTGCGCAAAATCACATAATATAACGTGATTTTGCATTGCAGCCACTAGGGGCCCCCTGCTCGCCCCTGGTGCTGATGCAAGCGCCCGGTGGACGCGATCACCGCCGGGCACCAGAAATCACTCGTGACAGAGCGAGAACCGGGAGCTATGTGTGTAAACACACAGCTCCCGGTTCTTTCAGGGGGAGAAATGACTGATCGTTTGTTCAATGTATGAACAGCAATCTCTAATTTCCCTTAGTCAGTTCCACCCCCCCCCCCTTCACTTAGAACACACCTAGGGAACATAGTTAACCCCTTGATCGCCCCCTAGTGTTAACCCCCTTCCATGCCAGTGCCATTTTTACAGTAATCAATGCATTTTTATAGCACCGATCGCTATAAAAATGACAATGGACCCAAAAGTTGGTCAAAAGTGTCTGATGTGCCAGCCATAAGGTCGCAGTACCGATAAAAATCGCTGATCGCCGCCATTACTAGTAAAAAAAAAAAAAAAAAAAGCCATAAAACTATCCCCTATTTTGTAGACGCTATAACTTTTGCGCAAACCAATCAATAAACGCTTATCGGCCTAAACTGAGGGGAAAGAAAATGTTTTTTTATATATTTTTGAGGATATTTATTATAGCAAAAAGTAAAAAATATTCACTTATTTTTCAAAATTGTCGCTCTATTTTTGTTTATAGCGCAAAAAATAAAAACCGCAGAGGTGATCAAATACCACCAAAAGAAAGGAAAAACTGCCGTTCCAGGTGAGCACACCTAAGGCAATCAATGTCCACTCAGGAACCAACGGGTGCCGGCAATGCACAGAGCATGCAAGAGAATAAACGTATATGGACAGCCGCACTCCAATAAGTCTAAAAAAAGACGTGCCCTTTATTGGGTAAAAAAGAAATGCACTACAAAAAAACAGCATACAGTGGGAAATAACAGCCGACGTGTTTCACATTGAACCTCAATGCTTAGTCTAAGCTGTTATTTCCCACTGTATGCTGTTTTTTTGTAGTGCATTTCTTTTTAACCAATAAAGGGCACGTCTTTTTTAGACTTATTGGAGTGCGGCTGTCCATATACGTTTCTTCTCTTGCAATCACCAAAAGAAAACTCTATTTGTGGGGGAAAAAGGACGTCAATTTTGTTTGGGAGCCACGTCGCACGACCGCGCAATTGCCAGTTAAAGCCACGCAGTGCCAAATCGCAAAAACTGGCCGGGTCCATTACCTGCGGTTTGGTCCGGGTCTTAAGTGGTTAAAGCGACGCAGTGCCGAATCGCAAAAAGTGGCCCAGTCATTAAACAGGCAAAATGGTCTGGGGCTGAAGTGGTTAATGTATACAGAATTAGGAGAATTTTGTTAAATTGGAAAATTCATACCATCTTTATTTTACTGGCTGCACTTCATTGTATATTAAAAGAATACGAGATAATAATACAATTTATTATGCAGAAAATACCCAACTGTAGCGTGTTTATTTAATTAGGCTATAAATATATTTTTTACATTTATTGCCACTTTCCACTATATATTACATTTCAAAGTACCGTTTTTCCCAAAGAGACAATAAGGACCGAATCTATTAGAAAAAAAAAATTTAATAAATAAATACAGTACAGTATCTCGAAGACAAAGAAGGACAAATCTTCAACACAGGAGTCTCACTTTCCTGTTGGAATTTTATTTGTATTTATTTTTTTTGCTCTATGTACCATTCATTATTAAACATTAAGAAGGTACCAGCTCAGCATGTTCATTTAGTTGTCAACTATAATTTACATAGAGATGGCTTCGATAACTAATCATGGGACTTGGGACTTGATAATCGGGCAACAGTTTTGCAAAACAGACGGGATCCAGTTGCACAACATGAAAAAAAATTAAAAAATATTTTTTTTTGTCCCCAACCCAAAAAATACTGTACTCCCCAAATAAACATCAATGTGTTCAAACCCAGCAAAAAAAAAAAATACAAAACGTGATACAATACAAAAAAAATCGGGAAATTTTAAGGAAACATCCAGAAGAAAGCCTTTCGTTCTTCCTGTCATTTCAGCGCACGCTTAATGTAACATGAAGATAATTATATTCGGCTGTCTGTTTCGCCAGTCTATACATTCTCATACACGCCGGAGCAATACAGGTATCAATGATGTCATGGATTTTAATTAGTAATGAATAATTTACCGCTTACCGCTGTAACCCACGCAACCCTAGAGACGGCAAAGGCTCTAAATTGACAGGAGACGCTTGTAAAGCGCATTAACCCCTTATGCTCCCCCCCTAGCTGGGCCTTAGGGAGGAGGCGAACTTAATGCTGCGGGTACACCTGAAGCAACGGAGGGGTTAAGTCTGCAAGCCTACGAAAAAAACCTTCCACAAAAGGAAAGACCGAAAGAAAAGAAAAAAAAAATGCATTAATAAAGTATTCCGCGTAATGCGCTCATTAAACTGCGCGCTTGAAATATACCATAATTCAGTCCTTGTCCCTTCTCTAACTCTTTCCCACTATTTATGAATTCCATCCTTTCCTAATGATAATTTTATCTGGCAATAACAATGTGTCACTTATTAATAATAGAAAAGTATTTGAAAAAAAAGAAAGAAAAAGTCTTTCATTTATTATTCATGAAGTTAAAGTCTATAAGAGGAGCATTTGAAACAATCAAATAACAGTTTAGGGAGAATATCTTAGTGAACCTGGTCAGGCTGGGCGACTGGGATTAGCTGTTAAGGCAGCTCTTTGAGAAGAAATAGTAGGACCTCATGTTTATATAATATTCTCATTTACATACCGCTTTCAGAATATTTCATGGACAGGTAAAAAAAGGCTTTTAATGCGGTAACACGGTGTCAGGTTTTTAGCGCCTTGATGCTTTGCTTTTTTTTTTTTTTTTTTTTCAAGGGGGTAACATTTATCCGATCTGGCGTTCGGTGGTTAAGCCAAGTTGCGCGATCCTATGAATATCTATTCATCTCTAAATGAGGAAGACATCTGTGAATTTTTCATGGGCTGTGGAAATTATGCGCAACCGGAAAAAAAAAAAAAAATCAAAAAGCTTTAGACCGAGTTCTGAGACAATGCTGGTCAGAACGGGGGGGAGAAAAGAGAAAGTTCAACGCCGTAAACGATACGCTGGTCTACTTTGAAGTCTTTAAAGCGGGAGTTCACCCATTTAAAAAAAAAAAAAAAATCTCCCCTTAGCTTCCTGCTCGTTCGGTCTAGGGGAATCGGCTATTTATATTAAAATAGGTGCAGTACTTACCCGTTTTCGAGCTGCATCTTCTTCCGTCGCTTCCGGGTATGGGTCTTCGGGAGCCGGCGTTCCTTCTTGAGTGACAGCCTTCCGAGAGGCTTCCGACGGTCGCATCCATCGCGTCACTCGTAGCCGAAAGAAGCCGAACGTCGGTGCGGCTCTATACTGCGCCTGCGCACCGACGTTCGGCTTCTTTCGGAAAATCGTGACGCGATGGATGCGACCGTCGGAAGCCTCTCGGAAACCTGTCAATCAAGAAGGACCGCCCATTCCCGAAGCCCATACCCGGAAGCGACGGAGAGGATGCGTCTCGTAAACGGGTAAGTACTGCACATATTTTTAAATAAATTGCCGATTCCCCTAGTAATAACGAGCAGGAAGCGAAGGGGGAAAAGTGCCCTCTAAGGGTGAACCCCCGCTTTAAGAAGAAGAACTTGAAGGGACAACTGGTGCAAAAGAATCTGCAAATATGTTTTAGAACAGTACTCGGCCCTCTAATGTAAAGGCAGTCAAGTGGTTGTAAACCTCATGCATAAAATATGAACAAAGCATATCCCTCTGTAGAGTGTGCTTGTCTCAATTAAAAGCACAGGGGGGTTTATTTACTAAAGGCAAATCCACTGTGCACTTCAAGTGTACTTGAAAGTGAAGTCGCTGTAGATCGGAGGGGGGACATGCAAGGGAATGAATAAGAAAAGAAAAAAAATAGGATTTTTGTACTCACCGTAAAATCCTTTTCTCTGAAGTCCATGGAAGGACACAGCTTCCTTATATTCTTGACTGTAGGGTTATGTTCCGTCTATCAGGAGAGGACTTGATAGATGGAAAATAACCCTACAGTCAAGAATATGTCCATGGACAAAAGAGAAATAGTATTTTTGCTTGTACATGATTGGATGATAGAAATCAGCAGAGCTTCCCCTCATTTGCTTTAGAATGTAAGCTCTATGATCAGGGTCCTCCTGTCCCTTCTGTATTGAACTGTACTTTAATTGTGCCGCCCCCCCCTCTACATTGTAAAGTGCTGCATAAACGGTTGGCGCTATATAAATCGTGTATAATAATAATATAATAAATTCCAATCTTCCCCTCAGATCTACAGCAACTGAACGTCCAAGTACACATGCAGTGCACAGTGGATTTGCCTTTAGCAAAATAGATAAAAAGTGATGATTTAAAAAAAAAAAGACAATTTCTTTATTTAAATAAGTGTTTATTTTTTTTATTTAAACACATTTTTCTGATTTTTGGGATTTTTATCAAATTTATTTTAATAAAATGCTTTTGGAGTAAAAATCAGTTGTGTCCAATCTGTCTGTCGCAATGCTGCTAAAAATCGCAGATCACCATCATTACTAGTAGAAAAAATTTACAAAAATGCCATAAATCTGTAGACGCTATAACTTGTGTGCAAACCAATCAATATATGTCTATCGTGGGATTTTTTTTACCAAAAATATGTAGCAGAATACAAATTGACCTAAATTAATAAAGAAATTCGATTTCTTTTTTTTTTTTTTTTTTTTTTTAATGGGTATGTTTTATAGCACAAAATAAAAAATATTGTTTTATTTTCAAAATAGTTGTTCTTTTTTTGTTTATAGGGCAAGAAAAAAAAAAACACACAGAGGTGATCAAATTCCACCAAAAGAAAGCTCTATTCGTGAGAAAAAAAGTACATACATTTTATTTGGGTACATCGTCACTTGACCGCGCAATTGTCAGTTAAAATAACGCAGTGCTGTATCGCAAAAAATGGCCTGGTCATTAAGGGAGTAAATCTTTTCAGGGCTGAAGTGGTTAAAGGGGTTGTATGGGTTCAGTTTTAAAAAAATAAATAAACATGTTATACTTACCTCCACTGTGCAATTCATTTTGCACAGAGTGGCCCCGATTGTCCTCTTCTGGGGTCCCACGGCTGCTCTCGAGGCTCCTCCCCGCAAGAGCTAACCCCCTCTGGGAAGCTCTCTCCCGAGGGGGTTACCTTGCGGGCACGCCCATAGCCGCCAAGTGTATAACTCGGCCACGCTACATCATTGATTTGATTGACAGCAGCGGGAGTCAAGAGCTGTGCTGCTATCAATCTAACCAATTAAGAGCTTTTAAGCCATTTGGAACACGACGCAGGAACGAGCCCACGGAAGTTCGGGGCTCAGGTAGGTAAAACAAAGAATGCATTAAGGTGAAAAAACACAAAGGTTTAAAACCACTTTAAGTTTTTTTTTTTTTTAAACAAGGTGAGTTGTTTTCTCCACGTTAAACGTGCAAAATAATTGTCCTTTACTGGGAAGAGGCTTTTTAATAAAACATTGCTACACGCGGCAGGATTCCATGCAGCCTTGCCTGCAAATGCAGATTAAACTTGCTTTCATCCCTCTACTGAATTTTGGCTGTTAATGCAAAGTAAATAACTTTTTTCTCCTCAAAGAAGAATGGGGAAAAGAAAACCCCACCAGGCTCATATTTCCAACCCAGTGTCTGGATGAGGACCTTGACCACCAAGGCAGAGAGGTCAAAATTCCCCTCTACACTGCATGTGAACTACTTCAATAGCATAGGTTACTGTCCTGCCATTTTTGTACCCTCCTCCTGCTGAAGAGCCCAAGGCAGCCATCTCTTCTGTCTACACCTTGTTCCAACCCTGCCTCTGCCCTTCAAATGATTTTGTGTGTGTGTGTGTGTGTGTGTGTGTGTGTGTGTGTGTGTGTGTGTGTGTATATATATATATATATATATATATATATTTTTTTTTTTTTTTTTAAAGTATCTGAATTTATGTCAAGTAAAATAACCATGCAAAGAGTTGGTCAAGGCTGAAATTTCAAGTGCTCTTTTAGGAATTCTATTACTTTCCACCACATATGCGGGGGAAGTTCAACATTCATCAGCTCATTATCTTACATGGGAAGGTTGAGTACTGTGTAAAGCTTGAGCCGTTATTTAAAAAATCGGCTGCACTGAGATGTAACGATCATCGAAGATCATCATACAGACTTTGCTGGTGCCACTTGTACCAACACTAAACACAACAAAATTATTATATATAGTTTGGAGACCCCTGATCTATAGTGTTGTGTGTAGAGGTCGACCGATATGTGTTTTTCTCTGGCCGATGCCGATGCCGATATTTGGAAATCGGGGTGGCCGATGGCCGATATGTGTGGCCGATATTTTAGGCCGATATTTTAGGCCGATTTTCTTTTTTTTTTCCTTCATCTCAAAAAACCTAGGGTGGAGAGGTGGGGAGGAGATAATTGTTTAGGGTGGAGAGGTGGGGTGCAGCCTGTCAGTGACCACTGGTGCAGTCCATCAGTGCAGCCTATCAGTATCCATTAGTGCCCACCAGTGCAACCTCATCAGTACCCACCAGTGGAGCCTATCAGTGTCCAGAAGTTCCACGTTAGTGCCCACCAGTACAGCCCATCAGTGCCACCTCATCAATGCCCACCAATGCACCAGTGCATCCCATCATTGCCCACCAGCGCATACCACCAGTGCATTACCACATCAGTGCCCACCAGTGCATTACCACATCAGTGCCCACCAGTACATCACCACATCAGTGCCCACCAGTACATCACCACATCAGTGCCCACCAGTGCATCACCACATCAGTGCCCACCAGTGCATCACC
The DNA here is from genome assembly GCF_905171775.1 of Rana temporaria. Taxonomy (NCBI): domain Eukaryota; kingdom Metazoa; phylum Chordata; class Amphibia; order Anura; family Ranidae; genus Rana; species Rana temporaria. Next base: position 202,407,261 of record NC_053494.1, read on the forward strand.
ACATCAGTGCATTACCACATCAGTGCCCACCAGTACATCACCACATCAGTGCCCACCAGTGCATCACCACATCAGTGCCTCACATCAGTGCCCACCAGTACATCACCACATCAGTGCCCACCAGTGCATCACCACATCAGTGCCTCACATCAGTGCCCACCAGTACAGCCCAATGTCATTCACTGCCACCTCATCAATGCCCACCAGCGGAGCGCTCCTTGCTCCGTTGCATCTTCTAGCCTAGCACAAGAAAGCTCCATTCGTCAAAACAGACAGTAAAACAAAGTAGCAACTATTGAAAGTCCCAAAGTCCAATATAATACTGCAGCAGCGCCATTTCCAAACAAACGTTTGAAAAACGAAACAAACTTCTATATTGATTATATAGAAGTTTGTTTCGTTTTTCAAACGTTTGTTTGGAAATGGCGCTGCTGCAGTATTATATTGGACTTTGGGACTTTCAATAGTTGCTACTTTGTTTTGATGTTTACATTTTTTTTGCAGCATTGTCTCATTTCTTGTGGCCAAATTTCTGTATTGCCTACTAATATCGCCCTTCCTTCTGTTTTAGCACTGCTCAGCGCTCAGGAGTCCTGAGCGCTGAGCAGTGCTAAAACAGAAGGAAGGGCGATATTAGCACTCTATCCACAAAGCTCCATTCGTCCCTGTTGTGCTGCCTACAATCACCAGAATGCAGAGCGGGCCGGTAACAACCAATCCGAGGCCGCCGCTGCCGTCATTCTCCACTCTGGAAAAAAACGTCCCCTGACGTGCTGCGCGCTCTGCCTACAAGCCCCAGAATGCAGCGCGGGCCGACAGTTACCGGCCCGTGCTGCATTCTGGAATTTGTAGGCAGGGCGCGCAGCACGTCAGGGGACATTTTTTTCCAGAGTGGAGAATGACGGCAGCGGCGGCCGCCGATTGGTTGTTACCGGCCCGTGCTGCATTCTGGAATTTGTAGGCAGAGGCAGGGCGCGCAGCACGTCAGGGGACATTTTTTTTACAGTGGAGGAAGTCTGCAGCGGCGGCCGCCGATTGGCTGTTACCGGTCCGCTGGTTGGCTGCAGACTTCCTAAACGGAAACAAATATAAAGTCAGCAGATAGCGACGAGCGGGCGGGCAGGCAGGCGGAAGAATTCCACCCAGCACAGATCCTAGACAATCGGCCTAATTTACCAAATAATCGGCCGATGCCGATATCTTTAAAAACGCAAAATATCGGCCGATATATCGGCCGACCGATATATCGGTCGACCTCTAGTTGTGTGTATAATTATATATTATATATATATATACATATACATACACACACACACACACACACATACATACATACACACACACGACACTATAGATCAGGTGTGTCCAAACTGTCTAAACAATGGGCCAGTTTACGGTCCTTCAAACTTTAGGGGGGCCAGACTGTGGTCATCAGGAGTAAAAAATGTCTTGGTATCAATGGGAGTAAACAATCCCCCATCATCTGTGTTATTGGGAAGAATTGTGCCCCATTATTGGTGTCATTGGTACGAACTGTGTCACATCTTTGATGTAATTGGTAAGAATTGGCCCAATCGTTGGTGTAATTGGGAGGAACCGTGCCCCATCAATAATGACATTGGTAGGAATTGGCCCAATCTTTGGTGTCATTGGGAGGAATTGTGCCCTTCACTGGTAAAAGCAAGCAAAAGGCCGGATAAAAGCAAAAAAGGGCGGCAGTTTGCACACCCTTGATAAAGATCATACCAAAACCGCTAGTAAGCCAATCCTACTCTTATCATGCTTCTATTACAGGTTCACTATTACATAACAGAATTAAAAAAAAAAAATTCAACTGTATCGGAATACAGCCATTAAAAACGATTTTCAGATTAAGAATAGGGAGTCCTGGAAGTGATGATTTGGCCCCCACAGAGCCCTGATCTCACCATCATTGGATCTGTCTGTGATTTCATGGCGATGCAGAAAGATTTGAGGCTGCCAACATCCACAGAAGATCTGTAGTTAATTCCTTTAAAAAACAAAACTGGGGGGGGGGGGGGGGGAAGGCGTGACCGGAAGTGGACCTAGATGGCTGCCTGCATGAGGACGGCATCAGACCAGTGCATCGGCGGGAGTCAGATCCCCAGCCTCCCTGGGGGACCAGGAAGAAGATTGTCCGGCCCTGCCGGGCCCGGCCCACCCCCTACACCATCTGTTCGCTGCATCGGGCCTAGAGAGGGCCAGGCCTGCAAACGGAGTACGCGGTGGCGGCTCCCCTCTCTCCAAAACAGCAGCGCTTCTCCCGCTCCAGAGAATCTGGCCCCTCAGGGCCTCCGGGGACTGCTTCCTACGCCCAGATGACCGACTCCCCTGCCTCCTATTTAACCCCAGAGCCGGACGGGGGAACCCAGAACTACGCAATGCAAGTGACCTGATCTGACACCTTGGGCCAGTCGGCTGCTCCTTCACCCTGGGGCACCCCTTAGCAAGCCCTGCAGCCCTCTACCTTGCAGCTCCCCCCACCAGCCCACTTAGGACATAGCCCCTTCTCCTCCTCTGCCCCATCAGTGGTACTCATACATCCAAGCTATGCCCACCAAAGATGACTTTAAACAACTCATTGCAGACGTGAAGTCTACTTGCAGATCAGAGATTCCGGCCCTTCAGTCAGGCCTTAAACATCTATCGGACAGGATGGAAATGGTGGAGGAATAACTCCAGGAAACCAAACTGGAGGTCCATAGGACCCAACTTCAAGGCGCAGATCACAGTTCCCTCCTTAGGGAAATGCAGCGACATGTAGAAGACCTAGATAACAGGGGACGCAGGAATAACATCCAGGTGCGGGGAACACCGGAATCTGAGGGCCCTGAAGACGTGCATTCTGTCCTACAATCTATGTTCAACAATTTGATTGGAAAACACTCTACCCGCCCTATTGACATGGACAGAGCCCACCGAGCCCTGCGCCCGAAAGGAGCCGCCTCCAAGCCGCGAGACATTATCTGTAAGCACAGCTCTTATCCTCTGAAAGAGGAAATCATGAGGCAGGCTCGCCTTGCCCGCAAAGTCACCCTTGATGATGTCCAAATTCAACTTTACCCGGATCTATCATGGATAACACTACAAAAAAGTAGACTGCTGCAACCACTGTTACGCATCCTACAAGAAGAGAACATCCCCTACCGCTGGGGTTTCCCACTTAGCCTGACAGCCAAAATTCAAGGCAAATCGGCAGTGCTCAGATATCCAGAGGACTTGGTGCCTTTCTGTGATGTCCTGGAAATCAGGGCCCCTCCAACTCCCAAACTGGCATCTTATCGCTACCCCACCTCAGCCCCCTGCAGTCTGGCAGAAAGTCCCCCCGACCAAGAGAACCCGGGGCCCAGAAAGATGCCAGAGAGGCCGCAACCGACAACACCAGAACTCTTGAGAACTTTGGTTCATCCTCATGGAAATTTTCCCTGGCCACTACCCAATTATTGGTCCCCCCCTTAATTGCCCTAGCTTTAGTTCTAAACAGCATTCTGGGCGAGTCTCGGACGAAACTCTCAGAGAGAGCCCCCTCACGTCTCACCCCCTTTTTTTCAGTTTTTCAGTTCTCCAGTTTTTCACCTTTCCAGTTTTACTTTTGCACAAGAGTGTTGCTGGGTCCCATCATTTTGAGGGGCCATTTTGGGTTCCCCCGTGTCCCCCCGACTCGCCCCTTCGGCAGCAGGTTGGGGGAGAATGTGGGAAGCCGTCCTGACCTAGGCCCATGCGCCCTCACAGGTCTTGAAGTACTGCAGATAATGTTTGTAGAAGTTTACCACTGGTTTATGACTCCAATTTCTCTTTTTTCTCCTTTTCTTCTAGTTTCCTTCTCTCTCTCCCTCCCCTATTGTCATCAACAGGCCCCGAAGTGGTAACATAAAACCCACCTGGAACTCCTCCCGTGGGATGCCCACCCCAAACACCGACTCCATGAACACCTCCACCCGCAACTGGTGAGTACCCCACTCATCCCCCTCCCTCCACCCTCATGGCTAGGATCCGATCTTTAAAAGTCCACAAGCTAAACTCCAACAGAAAATGGAACCTGGCGCTGAGGGAGTTCAGGCAATCGGGGGCAGATGTCATTATGGTCCAAGAGACACACTTTGACAAGGGGAGCTCCTTTGCGTTTGCCTCTAAGTGTTACACACAGATCTTCCTTTCCTCGGGACCCCATAAACGGGCAGGGGTTGCCATACTGGTCAAGAAGGGTTGACCTTTGTTAGCTCACACCATTATAGTGACCCACAGGGTCACTTCCTCATTTTGCAGGGCCTTTGGCAAGATCAGAGGGTCACCTTCTGCGCATTATACGCCCCAAACACTCGCCAACATGGGTTCCTGTCTAAAGTCTATGCTCGCCTTCATCGTACGGATCATGGGTTGTTAGTGGTGGGGGGACTTTAACCTGACTCAGTCTGCAGCGTCGGATCGCCATGTGCTGAACCCCAAGGCTACCTCGCCCCAAATACTCAGACTTGAGGCAGTTTCACCAGCTTTCTAGGCGCTACGCTCTTTTTGATGCCTGGCGAATCCTCCATCCTGGTGACAGACAATACACTTTCTACGCAGCTCCCCACCGCACTTACACCCGAATAGACAATTTTTTTGTCAACAATACAGCCCTTAGATAAACCCGTACTGCCCAGATCCTCCCGATATCCTGGTTGGACCACGCTCCGGTCCTATTGACTATAGCGTTAGGTGCCCCCATCCGCAGGCCATGTACCTGGCGGCTGAAAACATTTCTTCTACAACACTCTCCCTCGAAATCCGAGTTACAGTAGAGTCTACCATGAAGTATTACTTTGCGGAAAATGACAAGCCAGACACGACACCTCCCATCCTGTGGGAAGCCCACAAGGCGGTGATACGGGGCAAATGTTTAGCCCTGTTGGCTGCCATGAGGAAAGATGCACAGGTTCTGAGAGTACGGACCGAAGGGGAGCTTAGGGCGTTGGAAAGCCAGTTGCAGAGCTCTCCCACCTTGGCGCTTCTTAAAAAGATCACCTCCCTGCGGGCGACCCCGAGTGACCTAGCAATGGGCCAGGTGGAAAAGGCCTTAATCAGACTACGGCAGTTCTACGATTAGGGGAACAAGGCCCACTCCCTCCTGGCTCAGAAGCTGCGGGACAGCACCCAAGCCTCGACGCCTCACTAAATTAAATATGACTCGGGAACCCTGCTCACACACCCAAGAGACATAGCCCACTCATTCTCCACTCCGGATAAACTTGCCGGTGAGCGAGGCGACCCACCTGCAAACATACATCCCCTACATGTGGAAGACTACCACCTTTAAGTACTTGGGAATATATATTACTTCAGCACACTATCAGGAGAATTCCCACCCCCCCTCTTCCGCTCCATCAGAGCCCTTCTGCTACAGTGGAAAATACATCATATATCTCTCCTGGGGAGGGTCACCTTGGTGAAAAGGACTGTCCTCCCGAAGGTAATGGATTTGTTCCAAACACTACCCATCCCAGTCCCGTATGCCCACCTGAGAAAACTCCAGACAGACCTGCTGCAGTTCACCTGGAATTACAAGCGTCATAGGATACCGCGTTCGGTCCTAATGGCAGCGCGATCGGATGGAGGTCTGGATTTTCCGGACCTTATTAGGTACTACCAGGCGGCCCAGCTATAAGCTGTAGCATCCTGGTTTACATTGCGTTCATATAATAAGTGGACGAAAATAGAGAAACTATGGCTAGCCCCGGTCCACCCCAACAATCTCCTGTGGAGTGCAAACGCGGAGGTAGATCCTGACCGTATGCTTGGCCCAATGTCGGTGCTCGGACGGGTGTGGCGCAAGCCCCACCAAAAGCTGACCTCTGACAGCTTGCTCCTGACCTCCTTTGCCTGTAACCCCAAGGTGCCAGACAGCCTCACCCGCCGCATGTGATTTCCGTGGACCTTGCGGAACCTTTTCCACTTGGGCAACTTGGTGGACCCTCTGACCCGTAAATTACGCCCCTTTGCCGAACTACAGACCCAATGCGATCTTGGCGAAAAGATTCCCGTGGAAAAATGGCATGAGATCTGGGTGCAGGCAGCAAAGAGTTCGATATGCACGCTATAAAAAGAAAGCACCTACAAAATTCTATGTTTCTGGTACATGACCCCGGACATCCTCCACGCCATTTACCCCACTAGCTCAGACCGCTGCTGGCGCTGCCGAGGGGCACCCTCCTTCATGTTTACTGGAGCTGCCCGCCGATTGCCCCTTTCTGGGATTCGGTCGGGCAGCTGCTGGAGCGACTCCTAGATAAGCAGATCCCACACACCCCAACATATTTTATCCTAGGTCTCCCACCGCTATGGTTCCCGTCCCCATATAAGAAACTGGGGGGCCCAAGCCTTCATCTCAGTTACTGAAAAAACAGACCGATTTCTCCCATTCTTAGGACAGGAGATCAAGCCTGTAAATTCAGAGAGTGGTGACTGCAAGCTAAGCCGAGTGTCAGTCTATGACACTCTTTCACAGCCCAGCGAGTCCAGCCAACCCCCCCCCCCCTCACTCTCCTCACATACGAGCAGGGAGAAATACAGCTCCTTCTTCCAGTCCCGCCAACACTATCCCGGCGTGCTGTATCTGAAGAGAGGGATGTGTGGGTGAAAAATATGAAAATCAGCAGCATTCCTGGCTGTGTGTGAATGATGCCTGAGATTCTAGCCTGGACAGCGGGTAAGTGTGTGCACTGCAGACTGCAGTACACTGTAATCACTGAACTGCATTATCTCCATCCCTTCTCTCCCCCCCATCTGTCTTCCTCCCCCTCTCCTGTTCTTTCAAGACATTCACAATTTACTTTCAGTTAGGCAGGTAATATACAATGCAAATTTCTTTCCTGCGTCCACAGATTGCAGGGAAGAAACTTGCACGATTTCCCCATCAACACAGACAGTGCTGACAGGGGAATATCCCTCCTGCCCAGCAATTGTACTCCCCGACAAACAGTGATTATTACTAGTGGCTATAGCAGCAGCCACTAGTGATAATCATAACAGAATCTGCTCATTAAAGGTTCAAATCTCAGCCAGTTCCTGCTGAACCAGCTGAAATTTAAACTGTCTATGGCTGGTCTTAGCTCTTAGGCAGCCCATACATGGATGACTTTTTTCATTCAGCTATTAGGTTGAATGATAAAAAAAAAAAAAAAATGATTCAATTCCCCCCCATCTACACATTATAGGTGGATGGGGGAATCTTCCCAGTGTGGACCAGTGCTGGAACAATAAGAGTTGCTGTCCTGTCCCGGCTATTCGCAGCAGTGGTCTCTGTCCCCATGGCAGCGGCGGTAGCACATAGAAACCCAGTGCTGGTTACTTTATGGGGCTGATGTACAGCAGGGCCAGCACAATTTGTTGTTAGAGATGGGCTGGGCATGTTCAAAATTCCACATGCCCGATCCCGCCAGGAAGCCCACACTGCGAAGTGCTAATCACAGGCAGTGAGACATTTCCTGGTCCGCAGCTGTACAGATCAGGAAATGTCTCACTGGCTGTGATTAGCACTGTGGAGTGTCGGCTTCCTGGCAGGATCGGGCCTGTGGGATTTCAAACACACCCGAGCCCATCTCGATTGGTTGTAGACAGTTGAGCTCCCTGCAGGTTGCTTAGCAGCAGCGAAGCCTTCTCTGACAAGCTGATCGGGATGCAATCCAGGTGATGCTCCTAGTCAAATCTTAGTGTTAAATATCAGTGATTTTATTGATCAAAGCCCACACTTTACAGGCATAGAGCCCACATGGCTGCTGAACATACGGTTGATTATATATATATATATATATATATATATATATATATATATATATATATATATATATATATATATAGTTGTACTCTTGATGCTAATAAATACTGTGTTTATTAGATCTGACTGGGAGCATCACCTGGATCACATCCCGATCAGCATGTCAACAGAGAAGGTTATACAGCATTACTGCTGCTAGGTGACCAGCTGGGGGCTCGGCTCTCTATAACCAATAGTGCCAGCCTTCCCCTGCATGCACCCATAATATCACCAGGTCCTAATAGACTGCCACCTCTGGAGACAGATGCCAGACCAGCGCTGTCAATAGCAGGGACAGGACAGCTGTGGAACACCATAGTGGCAGAACACCAGGGCCCGGTGGCAAGACAACCTTTGCAACCCTGATAGTTATCCCACTACTTTGGACCCTTATATTTTCTTGGTGTGCTGGTGACATATATCTGTTTTCTGCCACCCTGGGGGGCCCCAGTATAGTAGGAAGGGAGCTCACTGCAGAACATGTGAAAGGAACCGTTGTGGAATCGTAGTAAAGGGCCCCAGGATATTATATTTATATATATGTCTCCATCTATCTATAAATATATATAATTGCATTTTATAGTTGGCCCCCCTACTTTTGTCCCTGTTCCCCCGTGTGCCCCCCCTAAACATGAAAGCTGGAGACGCCACTGGGCAACGATGAACAATTATGTCCTAGGAGTAAAAACTAGGTGGGAGCTACAGTGTATTATTGCATCTTTGGGATCTACACTGACCAGCCAAGACATTATGACCACCAACCATAACATGATGATGGCTAACCTATTAAATAGGTTACATCACTGACCCGTTGAGGCATGGACTCCAAAGTAACTGCCACATGAATGCCAGGACCAAGGTTTTCTCAAGAAAACATTGCTCAAGGCATTGATGTCTACCCATACTGCATCCTGGTGCCATCTATTCCCCAGGGAGGTGGCACACATGCACCACTCAGCTATCCACATGATGTAAAAGGCAACCTTCTTCCATCGCTCCGTGGTCCAGTTCTGAAGCTCTCTTGGTGGGAACAATTGTAAACTCCAGACTGGACTATGCAAATACCCTTTACCTCGGACTCCCAAAGTACCAAATCACTCGGCTGCAAGTCGTTCAAAACTCGGCCGCCAGACTTGTGACTGGGATAAAACCCTGGGAATCAATCTCACCTTCGCTGAGAACCCTTCATTGGTTGCCAGTAAAAGTTAGAATTACTTTTAAAGCACTCTGTCTGATACATAAGTGCATCCATGGGAAGGCCCCCCAATATCTATGCGAAAAAAATCAAAGCTCACAACCCCAATCGCATTCTGCGATCCACCAAAATCTGCTCCAGATACCCAAAGCCAAATACAAGTCCAAAGGAGAGCGAAGATTTGCGCTCCAAGGTCCCAGACTGTGGAATGCTTTACCAACCAGCATTCGGTTGGAGGAGAATCATTTGACCTTTAGAAGAAAGATCAAAACTCATCTCTTTTGATATCAAAAGAGACAGGAACAACGAGCGCCCAGAGGCGATTTAGTTTGCATGTGTTGCGCTATATAAGTTCTTCACTCACTCACTTGCCCATTGTAGGTGCCTTTGACTGTGGATATCAGCATGGACACTCTGGGTCAGCATGTATCTATGCAACCTCATATACAACAAACTGCAAAGCATTTTGTGTTCTGACTTTTTTCTAAGGGAACCAGCATTACGAGCTACAGTAGCTCTTCTTTTGGATGGGACTACACAGGCCTACCTTTGCTTTGCATGTGCATCAATGAGCCTGTCACTGGTTTTGCTTCCTTGGACCACCTTTGGTAAGTCCTGACCACTGCAACATCCCACAAGAGCTGCGGTTTTGGAGTTGCTTTGACCCAGTCGAAAAGCCATTACAATTTGGACCTTGTCAAAGTTGCTCAAATCCTTACATCTAACATCTTCCCTCCCACTTTCAGGTGCCATTGTCACGAGATAATCAACGTTATTCAATTTATCTGTCAGTGGTTATAATCCCATGGCTGCTCGGAGTATATACAAAGTAATACACCTCTGATTACAGTAGGCATCCAAATAAAAAAAGCTTGCAGCTACTGTATATAGATGAAATTTCATATATTTTCATTATTTCAATAGGCGTCCCTTTAAAAGAAACTCAGAATAAAAAAAATAAAAAAAAATAAGTCCCGTCTTCTCAATTTTCCAATTATAGCCGAAGCCGTATACAAACATCGCCGAAGCTGAGAAATAACGGAGGCGCGGCGGCTATCTATCTCCTAAATTGCAGCATTTTAATACACAGTGTGCGTGTGAAGTCACATTAACGTGGGCTGCCAATAATGGCGGGCTTCAGATACTGATCTAATCAATTTACACTTATGTTCTCCGGTGCTAAGTGTATTAATAGTAAATGTGATCGTTAAGAATGATTTGTCTGCAGGTAATGTGGAGAGGTACGGTCCCCATGGTGCCAATGCGGTGACATCTCCTCACACAGATACAACGTTGTCTGCTAATCTAAAAACTCGGCTGTTATTAGAGGCAGCTCAGTTTCCATGGCAACGCTTGAGTTATAAACCTTTGGTGGGTGTTTGGGTCTTTTTGCCTCAAGAAACAGCATCTGGCTTGGCAAAAAGCTGTTGTTTTGAGAAAAAAAAAAAAAAAAAGAGAAAAAAAAAAAACGGGAGCAAGTGTAGAACATATGCAAGCTTATGTATTTTTATCTGGATGCGTTAAAAATACCATTTCAAAGTTTGAAATCAAAGTTGAAGTCTTCAGCAAATGTTACCTCTGCGGATAACGGAATTTTTCAGAGACACAGATGAAGGCTTCTGGGGGAAAGGGGACTTTTGGAAGGGGAGTAGAGATACGCCGTTGAGTAGGGGTGCTTTAGGTAACCCTGAAAAAAAAGCAAAGCTGAGGCCCCGAGCCACCAAGTTTTAATGCGTACTGAGCCCCAGGAAGTCACAAATCGCTGAACTAGAACAAAAGTCAAGCCGATTCCCAGAGCCACCAGGTCTTACACTTCAAGCATTTGTCATGCACTTACATAAACTGTTTTACCTGGCAAATAATTTACAGCTCTGTTTAGACTATGCATGCCATCCAGACAGCATAAAGTGAAGAAAATAATTATTTGATCCCCTGACGATTTTGGAAGTTGTCCACTTACAAAGAAATTAAGGGTCTATAATTTTTATCATAGTCGTTGTGACAGAACCCACTGTCACTGTGGCCCAGATTTAAAAGCACTTACGCCGACGTATAACAAGTTACGCAGACGTAAGTGCAAATGTGTGCAGTCGTATCTGTGCGCCAGACCCACAAACAGATATGCACCTAAAACCAGGCTACACCCCGCCGGCGTAGGGTGGGCGCACATTTAGGCTGGGTGCATGGTGCCGCTCCCATTGATTAGCCATTCAAACGAGGGCAATACGGCGATTCACGAACGTATGTGCGCCCGACGTAGGCTACACGAGGTGCGCGTCAGTTGTACGTCCGGCGTAAAGTTATTCCCCATAAAGGAGGCAAAACCCAGCAGCAGACATGCAAAGGTCTGCACCAGGGAACACAAGCCAACGTATTTTACGTTGGACGTGTGTCTGGCTGGGCGTAGGTTACGTTCACGCCGTACGCAGTGATCCGGCGTAGTTTAGGCAATTGTTCCGACGTGGTTGTGAGCAGGCGCAGGGGGATGCGTCCACGTCATGGCGCATGCGCAGTTCGTGATACCTATCTGTCTGGCGCTCGGCCCATCATTTGCATGGGGTCACGCCTCATTTGCATGGGTCACGCCCACTTCCACCTACGCACGCCTTCGAAACCCAGGCCACGCTGGCGCAGCGTTGGGAGCACTGGCTTGCTGAATTCCTTGCTTGCCTCTCTGCGCTGCGTTGGCGTAGCGTACAGTGGTCATTCTACGGCGGCGTAATGTGTGCCCACACTCTGACTCTGGGCCTGTGTGTTTTGAAGGGAGCTGTGGGTTGGCCTCCTACCCACAGACTTTGGCCCAGAAGAGACAGAGACAAAATGGCATTGAGATAATGTAATGCTGCATCCCTTCTCTCTCTCTCCCCCCCCTCCTCTTGTTGCTGTGTTTAATTGTGTTGGGTCATGGCACGTAGACAAAGGATCTGGAGCTGGAAGGGGCTGCCTGCTTATCATAATCCCTTTATGTGTTTCAACTGTAGTTTCTGTTTCAATGTACAAGTGTTGAGTTCCCATTGGTTCTTCCTTGTCCCCTACCCCCTCTATGACAAGGCTAATGGAAGTGTCCCTAACTGTTTTTAAAGGTGTATGATTTGTATTTAATAAACAGTTTATGCTCTGCATGTTTAACCCTCAACACCTGTGTGGTTTGCCTCGTGATTGGGGGGTTAAGGGCTGGTTATGGCAAGTCTGTCAACTGTGGGTGCGTTTGGAGAACATGAGACACAGGTCTGGCGGAGGTGCCCAGCCGGGGTATTCGCGATCCGTCACAGGTGTATTATAAATGATAGAGACAGAATATCAACCAGAAATCCAGAAAAAAAAAAAAACACAATATAAATGTTATAAATTTCGTTGCAGTTCAGAAAGTAAAATAATTATTTGATGCCATACCAACCAACAATAATTCTGGCCCCCACAGACTGGCTACAGAGTGTGCTAATGTGGTATACAGATTAGTCCTGTCATTTTAAGAAGGTGCTCTTGACAACAACTCATAATGTGTAAAAAAGTTACCTGTCCACAGAACCTTTCTCTTCCATTCAAACCTCACCATCATGGGCAAGACCAAACAGCTGTCAAAGGATGTCAGGGACAAGATTGTAGACCTGCACAAGGCTGGAATGGGCTACAAGACCTTCAGCAAGATGCTTGGTGAGAAGGAGACATCTGTTGGAGCGATTATTTGCAAATGGAAGAAATACAAAATAACCATCAATTGCCCTTGGTCTGTCGCTCCATGCACGATTTTGCCTCATGGGGTGAGCACGATCTTGAGAAAAGTGAGGGATCAGCCCAGAACTACACAGGAGGAATTGTGAATTATCTCAAGGCAGTTGGGACCAGAGTCAAACCATTGGTAACACAATACGCCGCCATGGATTGAAACCCTGCAGCGTCCGCAAGGTCCCCTTCCTCAAGAAGGCACATGTACAGGCCCATTCTGAAGTTTTCCAATGAACATTTAAATGATTCAGAAAACGATTGGAAGAAAGTGCTGTGGTCAGATGAGACCAAAATTGAGCTCTTTGACAGTAACTTGACTCAACTCCTCCATATTTGGAGGAAGAAAAATGCTGACTATGAACCCAAGAACACCATCCCTACAGTCAAGCACAGGGGTGGAAGCATTATGCTTTGTTTCTCTGCTAAAGGTACAGGCTGACTTTGCCGCATGATGGGGCCATGTATTGTAAAATCTTGGATGGGAACCTTCTTCCCTTAGCCAGAACACTAAAGATAGGGTCTTCCAGCATGACAATGACCCAAAACATACCACCAAGGCCATAAATGAGTGGCTCAAGAAGAAGCACACTAAAGGTCATGGAGTGGGCTAGCAAGTCTCCAGACCTAAACGCTATAGAAATTTTGAGCTGTCAAGCGACAGCCAAGAAACCTTAAGGATTTAGAAAAGATCTGTAAAGAAGATTGGACCAAAATTCCTCCCGAGATGTGGACAAAGCAGGTAACCAACTACAAGAAACGTCTCACCTCTGTGCTTGCCAACAAGGGTTTCTCCACCAAGTACCAAGTCATGTTTTGCTTGGGGGATCAAATACTTATTTTACTCATTGAACTGTAACTCAATTTATAACATTTGAATCATGTGTTTTTTCTGGATTATTGGTTGATATTTTGTCTCTATCAATTTAAATACACCCATGATAAAAAAAATTATAGACCCTTCATTTCTTTTTAAGTGGGCAAACTTACAAAATCTCCAGCGGATCAAATAATACATTTTCCCCATTTTCTGCTAGATCTTAGACCAATTTGCTTGCCTTTATCCGGCCCTTGAGACATTATTCCTGCCACTCACAACAAACATGGGACACTATTCCTTACAACGACAGCAACTATTTTTCCCCCAAATTCCTAACGATTGGGCATCGTTTACGCCCACTGGGCACACTCCAGTCCCCCTAAAGTCTGAAGGACAGTAAACTGGACTATGTAACAAAAATGGAAATTGAAGAATAAAACACCAGTGCCAAGAGTTCCAGATACAAATTTATGCCAATCAAAGTCAGGGGAAGAATGCCAAATGTAGCCAATGCCATGTTAGTTCTGACTGGCCTTATGCACAATGAGTTGGAGGGAGGCAGGTGGTCTATTTGAGCTTGTGGAAGCCGCTAGGGTTATTTTTTGGCATCAGCCTTAGGCCAGCCAACCTTACTCTGCCTTTAATATGAAATCTCGTAGGACAAAAATAAACTGCTCACACTCATAAGTAGGGTTGTCCCGATACCGATACTAGTTTCTGTATCGGGGCCGATACCAGTTTCGGTATCGGGACCGATACCGAGCATTTGCGCGAGTACTTGTACTCGCACAAATGCTCCCGATACTTCACCCGATACCTGGGGTGAGAGAGAGGGAGGGAGGCAGCGTGTCACAGGAAGTCAGTGGGTGGAGCAAAGATCGGAGCAAAGAGTGAGTCCTCATGCAAGTAAGCTGGCAGGGGTGCGGGGTGCACATTGCCTTCCATTGTTTCCGCTCGCTCCCCTCTATGCCTGCACTTCTCCCCATCTATGGTCTTCCCCTCAGCACGGAATCTGTGCTCTGTTATCCATTAGCAGACTTGAAAAGAAGGATGTCGGATCCCAGTTACTGGACTGCGGTCCAGAGGAGTAAAGGACCCCTGGCCCTGGTTATCATTTCTGTGTTAGACTAGGGTCGTCATATTGCCAGAGCTCATATTTTAAATCAACGTTGGTCTTAATTTTTGTACAAATAAAGTCATGAATTTCACAAGAATATCTGTACTCATTTGACCTATTCTTTGCTGCATTAAAACCCCTGGGGAAATTATTATTTTTTTTGCCAAGTAGCCAAGATGTTTCTGGGGCTCTAAGAGTGACCTCCTCACCTGGGCTAGAAAAAAACATAAGGACATCTCCATAATTCGATAATGATACATTGCATTAAAATAGGATTGATATGGAAATGTCCTTATGCTTTTTTCTAGCCTTGATGAAGGGGGCATTCTTGGACCCCCAAAATGCATTGGCTACTTTTTGGAGCTTTCCCCTGACTTTTAAATGGAAAAAAGTTGCATCTGGAACTCTTTGCAGTGTGTGGCACTTCAATATATAATTTCTGTTACATTACACTACAAGCCAAGCAGACCATGGAGATCCTCTGGAGTGTATAAGCTGCCTGCCAGGGAAGAAGATCATTTATATTAACATTAATACTTTGAGATAGCAATACCAGTGAGATCATTCTAGGGGCCAAAGCTATTTTTACAATTTCCTCAACAGATTCTAGATTGGTTAACACGTCCCCTACCGAGTCATTGTAAAAAAGGGATTTTTGTACTCACCGTAAAATCCATTTCTCTGAGTTCATAGACGGACACAGCATCCTTTGACCTTAGGGGTTATGTTCTTCCTACCAGGAGATTTTAGGCAGAATTCTTACAGCACTTAAGGTGTTAAAACTTTCCTTCATGCCGATCCTCCCAGGGGGCGTGGCTCCCCCAGGCATAACCCACACCCTGCTCCAGCAGCTTCAGTTCGTAACAAGCAGTACAAACCAAGGAGGGGTGGGTGCTGTGTCCGTCTATGAACTCAGAGAAATGGATTTTACGGTGAGTACAAAAATCCCTTTTTCTCTTTCGTTCATAGACGGACACAGCCTTCATTGACCTTAGGGACGTCCAAGCAGTGTCAAAAAAACGAGGGGTGGGAAATAACACAGCAAACAACAGGTTACACCCCAAACAAAACCGGAGTTACTCAATGGAGGAACTCCAACCTTAAACTGCCGCCTGTAACACCCTGCGGCCGAATGAGGCATCAGAAGATGCACTCACATCCACCTTATAAAACTTTGAAAAAGTGTGGACCGACGACCAGGTCGCAGCCTTACACACCTGTAACACAGAGGCTTGGTGTCGGAAAGCCCAGGAGGCTCCAATCGCCCTGGTCGAATGCGCCGTGACCCGAAAGGGAGGCGCCCGCCCCTTCAGGGCGTAGGCCTGAAGCACAACCTGTCGGATCCACCTGGAAATGGTGGCCGACGAGATTGCCAGGCCCTTACTGGGACCGGACACAGACACGAACAGCGAGTCCGACTTCCGGAACGGAGCTGTCGCCGACAAGTAAACTCGAAGGGCCCGAACCACATCCAGAGAATGTAAAACGGCTTCCTTCGGGTTCTTCGGCTGAGGACATAATGATGGAACAACAATGTCCTCGTTAATGTGAAAGGCCGAAACGACCTTCGGAAGAAAAGAAGGTCGCGGGCGCAGCACCGCCTTATCCTGATGGATGACCAAGTAGGGGGCCTTGCAAGACAAGGCCGCCAGTTCAGACACTCGTCTGATAGAGGTAATAGCTACCAGAAAGACCACCTTGTGCGACAAAGTCAGCAAGGGGATCTCCCGAATGTCCTCAAAGGGGGCACGCTGAAGCGCCGAGAGGACCAAGTTCAAGTCCCAAGAAGGTAGCGGAGGGCGCACCGGGGGGGCCACATGCCGGACCCCCTGCACAAACGTGCGAACCAAAGAGTGCGCTGCCACGGGACGCTGAAAATAAACAGTCAGAGCAGAAATCTGACTCTTGATCGTGCTCAAGGCAAGAGCCTGGTCCACTCCCCGCTGTAGGAACAGCAGGATCCGGGACACCACGTAAGTACGGGGGTGCCACTTCATCTCCTCACACATAGAGATGTATGCTTTCCATGTACGATAATAAATTTTTCGAGAAGTGGACTTCCGTGCACGCATCATGGTAGAGATTACCGGGCCCGACAGGCCCCGGTCCTTCAGTACCTGGTTCTCAACAGCCACGCCGTTAAAGCCAGTGACCGTAAAGCAGGATGGAAGATCGGGCCCTGAGACAGGAGATCTTCCCTCAGAGGCAGGCGCCAGGGGGCGTCTGCTACCAGACGTACCAGGTCCGCGTACCAAGAGCGACGCGGCCAATCTGGGGCGATCAGGATCGTTGGAATCCCTTCGGCTTCCACCCTGCGCAGCAGGCGGGGTAGGAGCCTTAGAGGAGGGAAGGCGTAAATCAGGTGATATTGACCCCAGGGAGCCACTAACGCGTCTGACGCGTCTGCCCACGGGTCCCTTGACCTGGCCACAAACCGTGGTACCTTCCGATTGAGACGGGACGCCAGAAGGTCCACGTCTGGAGTGCCCCATTTTTGGCACAGGATCTGAAAAACCTCCGGGTGGAGAGACCACTCCCCTTGATCCAGAGTCGTGCGACTTAGGAAGTCGGCTTGCCAATTCAGAACTCCCGGAATGTATACCGCTGACAGGGCCGGAACGGACCTTTCGGCCCACCGAAGTATGTGAGCGACCTCCGTCGCCGCGGCCGAGCTCCTTGTGCCGCCCTGATGATTGACGTACGCCACGGCCGTGGCGTTGTCGGACTGGATCCTGACAGGACGGCCCTGCAGCTCCAGGGACCACCTGACAAGGCACAGCTTGATCGCTCGGAGCTCCAGGATATTGATCGGCAGGCGGGACTCCTCATGAGTCCAGCGCCCCTGGGCTGACTGGGTGCCCCAGACGCCCCCCCAGCCGAAGAGGCTGGCATCCGTCGTGACCACTGTCCAGCGGCACGGAAGAAAAGACTTCCCGGACCGAAGCACCGGAGACGTCAGCCACCATGCCAGGGAAGACTTGGCCAGATGGCTCAACCGAATCTGGCGATCCAGAGAAGATGGGACCCTGTCCCATCGTGACAGAATCTCCTTCTGTAGTACCCTGGTGTGGAATTGGGCATACGGAACCGCCTCGAAGGAGGCCACCATCAGACCCAGAACCCGCATGCAGAAGCGAAGAGATGACCACTTCTGGGTCGACAACTGTCTCACTGCAGATTGCAGGGTCCGTAGTTTTTCCGATGGGAGGAACACTTTTGCCTCCCCCGAATCCAAAACCAGCCCCTGGTGTTCCAGCCTCTGGGACGGAACCAACACTGATTTTTTGAGATTCAGAAGCCAGCCGAACTCCTGCAGAGTCCGACACGTGATGGACACGTCCTCCTCTAACTCTGAGCTTGAAGAAGCTCTCAGGAGAAGGTCGTCCAGGTATCCCACGATAGCGATCCCTCGCTGCCTTAGCAAGGCCAGGATCGGGGCGAGCACCTTGGTGAACACCCGTGGTGCCGACGCCAGCCCGAACGGGAGGGCCACGAATTGATAATGGTCCTCCCCGATCGCAAAACGCAGATACCTTTGGTGGCTTGTGCAAACGGGGACATGCAGGTATGCGTCCATGATGTCCAAGGACGCCATGAAGTCCCCCTGGTGGAGGGCCGCTATGATAGAACGGACCGACACCATCCTGAATCGCTGCACCTTGACAAAGGAGTTGAGGGCCTTTAGGTCCAGGACAGGGCGAACCCCTCCCTTCTTGGGAACCACGAACAGATTGGAGTAGAACCCCCGAAACCGTTCCAGCGAGGGAACCGGCACAACCACCCCTCTGTCCAGAAGATCCTGGACAGCCCCGGACAGGGCTAGCCGACGATCCGGAGGAAGCTGGAGGTTGGATGGAAAAAATCTGTTTGGGGGACAAGAGAGGAACTCTATCTTGTACCCCGAGGCGACCACCTCGCAAACCCAACGGTCGGTCAGAAGAGAGTTCCACCGATCCGCGAAGTCGTGAAGCCGTCCCCCCACCCGAGACCCGGGCGGGGGCAGACCTTCATGCGGAAGCAGGCTTGTCCGCAGGCTTGTTTGGTTTGTTAAACCAGGGGCGCTTACGCCCGGCAGCAGGGGCTTTTGCCCCTTGCGGACCTTTTCCAGCCGCGCTGGGCGCACGAAAAAAACGCTTAGGGGTAGTAAAAGTAGGACCTTGCTTGCGGCGAGGTTCCTTACCCTTCCCCGACTGAGGGAGCAAGGTGCTCTTACCTCCAGGGGCATCCTTAATGATGTCATCCAGGGATGCCCCAAAGAGCCGTCCGCCCTTAAAGGGCAAATCCACCAAGGCCTTTTTCGAGGACTGGTCAGCCGACCAGCACTTCAGCCATATAAGGCGGCGCAGAACCACTGCGTAGACAGAAGCCCTGGAAAGCAAAGGAATCGAATCCATAGCCGCCTCACAGAGAAACTTCTGACCCTGAATCAACTGCTCAGCCAGGTCCCTAGAGGACTCGGAAGCACCCTGGACCTCCAGATCCTGCAGCAGGAGCTTCGCCCTTTCAGTTAGCGTCTGAGCAACCAGGGCGCCGGCCAGAGCCGGCCTTACCGCCGAACCCACCACCGAGAACAGGGAGCGGGCCACGGCCTCCACTCTCCTATCAGCGGGGTCCTTGAAAGCAGGAGCCCCCTCCACAGGCAACGTAGTAGCCTTACTCAGTCTGGACACAGGAGGGTCCACCGACGGAGGAGTGACCCACTTTTTTAAAAAGTCCTCCTCCAGGGGGTAACGGGTAGCAAAGCTTTTAGGAACAGTAAAAGCCTTTTGCGGTGTATCCCATTCCTTATACAACAAATTGTCCAAATAAGGAACACAAGGGAATACCTTAGCGGTACGCGGTGGTTTGCGGAATCCAAAAGGGACTGACACCGCTGGTGTCTCCGCCACATCCTCTAAATGAAGAGTCTCACGTACCGTACAACTAGTGCTGAAAACGGCGCCGGCCACAAGAAAATGGTCGCCGAATAATACAAGCGCGGCTCCGGCAAAATGGCCGCCGTTGCGCAGTTTTAAAAAGACAGTGTACCCAAAAATGACAGTACACCAAAACAGCACACAGCACACACAAAAATGCCCAGAATGTCCACCACAGTCCCCTGCAGTGACACAGAACAGCCCCAGCCATACCACGAGTGAAAAAATGAGCCCCAGAGAAAAAAAAACCCTGCACAGCCGTCACCCAAAGGGGGAAGGAGGGAGAGGAATAAGGGAGAGAGGAAAGCAGGGGAAAACCCTCAGTCGACCTCCCAAGGGAAAACATTCCAGCCAGACCACTTACCTGAGTAAGGGGCCACTACTTACCTGTCCTGCGACTACCCGGCTGGAGGTATCCCAGACAGAACCAACGTCCGCGAACGGCATGGTTGTCAGCCAGACACACTGTGACAAGGCCATAGAGACCGGTCATATGTGTGCCCTAGAACCGAAGTTCCCCGGCCGCCCCTGGAGCAATGGGGCCTGTCGTGGACGTCCCAAAGCGGAGCTGAGGGCCGGCACACGCTCGAAGGCCGAACCTGGGGGGACTACAAGGGTCGAGGACCCAGCCTGTCACCCAGTCGGCTGTTGATAGAAGAATCGCAGGATTCAAAAATAAAAATAAAATAAAAAAAGCGAGGAAAAAACTCGCAAAATGCAAAAAAATTTGCAAGAAAAAACTCCAGAGTCCAGGACTCCAGAGAGAGCCTGACTCTCCTGACGGTTAGGCAGAAACAAACTGAAGCTGCTGGAGCAGGGTGTGGGTTATGCCTGGGGGAGCCACGCCCCCTGGGAGGAGCGGCATGAAGGAAAGTTTTAACACCTTAAGTGCTGTAAGAATTCTGCCTAAAATCTCCTGGTAGGAAGAACATAACCCCTAAGGTCAAAGGATGCTGTGTCCGTCTATGAACGAAAGAGAAATGACGTCGGTGGGAACCCTTCCTCCTTCAGAGTGGATGTCATATGACGTCCTTGGATTTCGGGCGGCTAGGGGGCGAGCACGCCCCCAGCGCATTGCTACTGAGCGGGTGCGCGTGCCCGGCGGCGATGTCCACCGGGCACCCACGATTACACAGTAATCCGTGCAGTTTTATAGCACTAATCGCTGTATAAATGTGAATGGTCCCAAAAATGTGTCAAAAGTGTCCGATATGCCTGCCGCAATGTCACGGTCACAATAAAAAAATAGCAGATCGCCGCCATTGATAGTAAAAAAATAAAAATAAATAAAAATGCCATAATTCTATTCCCTATTTTGTATATGCTAGAACTTTTGCGCAAATCGATCAAATATGCTTATTGCGATTTTTTTTCTCCAAAAATATGTAGAAGAATACGTATTGGTCTAAACTGAGGGAAAAAAAATTATATTTATTAAATCAATAAGTAAAAGATATTGGGGCAGATCCACAAAGAAATTACGCCGGCGTATCTATTGATACGCCGGCGTAATTTCAAAATTCCCGCGTTGTATCTTTGTTTTGAATCCTCAAAACAAGATACGACGGCATCTCGGCTAGATCCGACAGGCGTATGTCTTCGTACTCCGTCAGATCTTAGATGCAATTTTTCGGCGGCCGTCAGGTGGCGTTTCCTTTGAAATCCGTGTTGAGTATGCAAATTAGCTATTTCTGATGATCCACGAACGTACGACCGGCCGTCGCATTTTTTTACGTCGTTTCCGTTCGGCTTTTTCCGGCGTATAGTTAAAGCTGCTATATGGTGGCGTACTCAATGTTAAGTATGGCCGTCGTTCCCGCCTCGCATTTTGAATTTTTTACGTTGTTTGCGTAAGTCGTCAATGAATGGGGCTGGACGCCATTTACGTTCACGTCGAAAACAATAACGTCCTTGCAACGTCATTTGGAGCAATGCACCCTGGGATATTTTAGGGACGGCGCATGCGCAGTTCGTTCGGCGCGGGGACGCGCTTCATTTAAATGAAACACGCCCCCTACCCGCCAAATTTGAATTCCGCTCCCTTACGCCGTGAGAGATGCACTACGCCGCAACTTACGGCGCAAATTCTTTCAGGATTCAAACCAAAGCAAAGTTACAGCGGCGTAGCGTATCTTACATACGCTTCACCCGGCGCAGATGTATGTGGATCTGCCCCATTGTGTTTTTTTTTTCAAAATTGTCGCTCTTCTTTTGTTTATAGCGCAAAAAATAAAAACCGCAGAGGTGATCAAATACCACCAAAATAAATCTCTATTTGTGGGGAAAAAAGGGCGTAAATTTTGTTTGGAAAACACGTCGCACGACTGCGCAATTGTCATGTGCGACAGCGCTGAAAACTAAAAATTGTCTGGGCAGGAAGGGGGTGAAAATGCCCAGTATTGAAGTGGTTAAGAACATGACCAATCCTTGTAACACTACACAGGAAGCATGTAGTTGCATCTTAAAACGTCCAGCACATGACAGGAGCATTGTGCAATCATGTGAGCTTGACTGCTACTACATGCTACTTGCGCAACTTATTCCATAGGGAGCAAGCAATTACTAAATGATGAGATCCTAATCTCCTGTGTAGCTCTGTGCAATTCAGTTTACTGCAAGCAGGTGGTTACAATGGCCCTTGTAGCTTGGTCCTGAAGCTGGCTAATAACTAGTGACTTTTGGCAGGTTTGTGATAAACTGTCCAAAATTTGCTCCACAACTTGCTCAGTCAGTCCCCTCCCAGCCAACAGCCCTGGATTAAAAAAAAATAAAAAAAAATCTAAGGATTACGGCAGAAAATTATCAGCTGAACAAAGCCTGCATCGAAAATAGCCACAGCGGGGAACTCAGCCACCAGCACTGTAGTATAGATGGAGGAACCCCTTTGATATTTTTCTGTTTAGCCTTCAGGTTGAACCGAAAAAAAATGGTGTATAACCAGCTTTAGGCTGCATTAGGCAGTGTCTTCCATTGCAAGAACAAGGAAAATTGCCCTAAGTCCTATGGCTTGTCACTGAAAAGAAAAAACAAAACAAGAAAAGACACGTTGCATTTTTCAGCAACACAATCAAATAGAAGTTTAAAAAAGGTAAAAAAATAAATAAAAAAAAGCAAGCACTGCAATACATTCTGACAACACATTGTAGCGCACGTTCACACTGCACATGTGTAAAGTGCATAATAACACGTGCTGTGTGGTGTCGGGCCCTTAGGATCTCTATCAAGGTTTTCATTGCTGGAGCTGACTTGGCACGTATGAAAGAATAGCTGAAATATGGGACACCTCTGTCCTACCCACTGAATCAAAGGGCAGCATTGATATTCTACTTAAACACATATAGGCAGATTCATAGCGAGTTACGCCGGCGTATCAGTAGATATGCCGTCGTAACTCTGAATCTACGCCGGCGTTAATTTAACCACTTGACACCCGCACGCCGTCATATGACGTCCAAAACGGGGACCTGTTATCCTGGGTGGACGTCATATGACGTGATGGGCTTTGCGGGGGGATATCTCAATGATGCCTGCACCCGGAGGCATCATTGAGATATCATTTTTTAGCGGCGGCGATCCTACGCACCGTAAGAACGATCATAGCGGCGGTTCCGCCGCTAGATCGTTCTTACAGGCGGCGGGAGGGGACATCCCCCCCTCCCGCCGCCATCCGGTGCTTCTCCGGGCTCTCCCGTCCCACCGGGGGCCCGGAGAGATGATCGCCGTCCGCCGGATGTTTGCCATAGAGAAGACTGGTGACCATCTGGTCACCAGTCATCTCTATGACCGTCGGAGGCCCGGGCGCGATGTGATGACGTCACGCCCGGGTCCCCGTAAGTAAACAAACCGCAATTGCGGCTAGTTTGAATGAGATCTGTGAATTTTTTTTCACGATCTCATGCTTTCCAGCCTGGAGGAGAGATGTGAGGTCTTATTGACCCCGCATCTCTCCTTAAAGAGGACCTGTCACACACATTCCTATTACAAGGCATGTTTACATTCCTTGTAATAGGAATAAAAGTGATTGAAAAAAAAAAAAGTGTAAAAAAAAGTGCAAAAAATAAAGAAATAAGTAAAAAAAAAAAAAAAAATAATAATAAAAAAATTAAAATGCCCCTGTCCCCGGTAGCTCGCGCTCAGAAGCGTACGCACACGTAAGTCCCGCCCACGTATGTAAACGTCGTTCAAACCACACATGTGAGGTGTCGCCGCGTGCGTTAGAGCGTGTGCAACAATTCTAGCACTAGACCTCCTCTGTAACTCTAAACTGGCAACCTGTAAAAATTTTAAAGTGTCGCCTATGGAGATTTTTAAGTAACGAAGTTTGGCGCCATTTCATGAGTGTACGCAATTTTAAAGCGTGACATGTTAGGTATCTAGTTACTCGGCGTAACATCATCTTTCATATTTTACCCAAAAATTGGGCTAACGTTAATGTTTTGTTATTTTTTAATTTATGAAACCATTTTTTTTACAAAAAAAAGCCGTTTGAAAAATTATTGCGCAAATACGGTGCAAGATAAAAAGTTGCAATGACCGCCATTTTATTCCCTAGGGTGTCTGCTAAAAAAACATATATAATGTTTGGGGGTTCTGAGTAATTTTCTAGCAAAAGAATGAGGATTTGTACATGTAGGAAAGAAGTGCCAGAATAGGCCCGGGAAGGAGGTGGGTTTTAAAGCCCGGTATTGAAGTGGTTAAGCGTATTCCGGAAACCAGATACGCTTAAATTAGGCTAAGATACGAGCGGCGCAAGTCTCCTACGCCGTCGTATCTTAAAGTGTAATTTTTAGGCTGGCCGCTAGGTGGCGCTTCCGTTTAGTTCGGCGTAGAATATGTAAATGACTAGATATGCCGATTCACGAACGTACGTGCGCCCGTCGCAGTAAAGATACGCCGTTTCCGTAAGAGATACGCCGCGTAAAGATAAAGCTGCCCCTAGGAGGCGTAGTCAATGTTAAGTATGGCCGTCGTTCCCGTGTCGAAATTTGAAAATTTTACGTTGAGTAAGTCGTCTGTGAATGGGGCTGGACGTCATTTACGTTCACGCCGAAACCAATACGTCCTTGCGGCGTACTTTGGAGTAATGCACACTGGGATATGTACACGGAAGGCGCATGCGCCGTTCCTAAAAAACGTCAATCACGCCGGGTCACGAGTAATTAACATAAAACACGCCCCCCATCCTCATTTGAATTAGGCGCGCTTACGCCGGCCGCATTTACGCTACGCCACCGTAAGTTAGGAGGCAAGTACTTTGTGAATACAGTACTTGCCACTCTGACTGAAGGCGGCGTAGCGTAAATACGATACGCTACGCCGCCTTAAAGTTGCGGCGGCTCACCTGAATCTAGGTAATAAACTAAGCAAATATATTATTGACAACAGCATAGAAAAGGATATTTGTGTGAAATCTTTTAAATTGAATGAATTATTAGTTACAAATCATGGTACCAGATCACTAGAGGGTTTGAGTCAAACGTTGTCTGTGTCAAGTATTAGCTGTGTGCTTATGTGAGGTTTAGTAGAAAAAGGATTGCGTTTGGCCTTTTTGTAACACGGTCTCGGAACAGAGGTCCTGCCATTCATATCTCTGGTATGCCATACGACTGGAGAGCAGCTTTAGAGTGTAAGAAAATGAAAGCAGATCTAAATTCAGATCTATTGCATCTAATCCGTCCATAGATTTGGTGGTTGCATTCGTTTTTTTATTTCAGGCTTTGCTTTCTTTTAATCTAGTGATCCTGACAGCCACACACTTCATTTCCTAAACAACACGCAGCCCGTCCATTAGGGGCGCCTGGACGTCACCCCCTCTCTCCAGGCCACCCCCTATATGCAATAGATAGATCAGGGATCCTCAAACTATGGCCCTCCAGCTGTTGCGGAACTACACATCCCATGAGGCATTGTATAACTCGGACATTCACAGACATGACGGGAATTGTAGTTCCTGAACAACTGGAGGGCCATAGTTTGAAGACCCATGAGATAGATTCATACGTAGCTTGATTCTGTTCATGGCTGCCGCAGCATCCCCCTACTCATGCGTCCAGTCCCTTTCAGGGCACGGGGCGCATGAATTACAGCGCCCAGGGTTTCAGTTTTTTTGTTTTTTTTTAACCATCCGATTAGAGCCATAGGCTCTAAAAAGGCTTCAAAATAGGGTGGGCTCAGGTCGCAGAGAGTGCGACCAGAGCCCACCCACGTGTGTCACAACAGCGAATGAATATTCGCTGTTGAAACACTGATCCTCAAGCTGGCCAATCAGAAGTGGGTGTGAGACTCAATTTCCAATTGGCTCTTGAAGACTCTTGATTGGATGCCTAGGAGGAGGGAGGAAACGGAAGCCGAGCAGGGGAAGCCGTCGTTGATGAGGTAAGTGCTACTGACTTCCCCTTACTTCCCAAGTTTTTCCTTCCCCTTACTTCTCTGGTAGCGCGGCAATACCATACCTACACAAGTGCTACTGACTGACCCACCGACAGAGAGGGAGGGGATAGGGGTGGCATACTGTACCCCCAAAGAAATTCTTCAACTGGCCGCCACTAAGTGTGCATTCACATCTAGGCGTTTTTACGCCCGCCGCTATTGCAGCCTGCAATACGCTGGAGGGGTGATTTTACATTGTGGGCTATGGAGATGGTTCACATCTCCACGCCGAACGCAGAAACGCCTGAAGCTCAAAACAAGTCCCGGGTCTTTTTTTTCGGGCGGCTTTGGCGTTCGGGCATAGCCGACAATGTTAAAATCACCCCTCCAGCAAAAAACAAGGCTCAAAAACGTTGCGTTTTGTCGTCGCAAATCGCGGGACAAAACGCCTATTTTATGTCGCCGCAATACGCCGCATATCGCCTACGCAAAGGTGTGAACCATCTCCATAGCCGACAATGTAAAATCACCCCTCCAGCGTATTGCAGGCTGCAATAGCGGCGGGCGTGAAAACGCCTAGGTGTGAATGCACACTTAAGAGGTAAACATAAGAGGAGCACCATTGTTACCCTAAATCAAGAAGTGCATTGAAGCTACTGAACGCTTCCCCTTCTCCTCTATGCCATAGGTGGGGGATGTTCTGTAGTCCTAATATACATCCTCATAACATGGTTTACAAGAACAGCTTACTTACACTTGCTTTGCGGTTTGAAGAGTGATCTGTGTTTGGATCGCATTAACCCTCAAATATTGGACAACTGCACGCTGTGCTCGGTTGCAGCCTAGCCCTATTCACTTGAAGCGCAATCGATTGTGACAGCAAGTATAATTCCTGCTGAGGCTGCGAAGCAAAGTATTCAGCCCCAGGTTGGCTGAATCAGCAGCAAAAGGGGGAGCAGTTAAAAGGTGGTAAAAAGACAGCAGAGTTTTACCGACCCCTTAATCACAAGTGGAAATTAGGGCTTTGACTTTAGTACACAGGACTGCACTTGATTTCAGACAGGACCAATGGGTATTCTTTTGCACTGATCAAGCTGTTACTGATCAAAAATTTTCTGTTCGATTAATCGTTTTTTTTTTAATCGATTAATCGACTAATTTTGATTAATTATAACGCACATACAGATCCAACTACTTTTAGCCGGTCTCCTTGCAGGCCGATTCCCAGTGAAGCTACCAACCACTGGAAAAATGGATAGCAGGATACAAAAAACACACAAAGGCAGCGCTCGATGGGAATAGCATTAAAACTTTTATAGTCTTCAAGTAGGTAACAAAATAAATATTGCACTGGAGATAAAATCGATGTAGCTACATAAACTGTAAACATGGTGCGAGTAATACCAAACTGTACCAAAAGCAGTCATAAAAATATGTAGCCAAGTATGATACTGGTATAAAAATGTGTACACTGATACCAATGCTGAATCCAGATGAGGAGAAGTTAACATCAGTCCGCCAGCATGTAGATGTCCTGTGAAGGGAACTATCACAACTCCCAGTGGATGGTTGTAGAATCCCAGGTTGATAGAGGGAAGTGATAGAGGGAAGTGTAACAGCCCTTGCGTGTGGCAGATAGTAAGGTCCCGCCAGCATGCAGATATGAAGGGACAGCAAAGGAGCCCTTCAGATGGACACGGCAAGCCCCGCCGGTGTCCGTGACATCACTGGATCTCCGACGGAACTCCCTGAAGGCCCAGAAGCCGGCGGAGAGGTGAGTACCAATCAAAAGAATTTTAATCGATCAAAAAGATTTTGATCGATCAAAAAAATTAAAGATTAATCGATTAATTAAAAGTTAATTTGCACAGCCCTAAGATATAATAAAACACTTTCAGATGTATAACTAAAAAGTACACAAGGTAGCAAAAAAAAAAATTCATTGTTAGGATTTCCATACAATAAAAAAAGCATTACTTGACCCAGAATCAAACAACATCTATAGAAAATTGCCATCCGGGATTAGGCAAGTCAAGATTATTAGTACCAAGAAACAAACAGCATCAGTGACAGCTTTATACCTTAGCGAGTGCAGTTTGCTTATACATGCGTGTGATGAGCCCCATGACTTGGATGAACGGATTGGTGGACTCTGAAGCCATCGATTGGGGACATCTCATCAGTTTCTCCCATTCTTCAAAGCTGCTGTTCATTTCCTGTGTAGGGGGAAAATGAAACAGATTTCAAGCCACGGTGAACAACTTGATTCCAATTCTGGAGGTCTCAAATTAAACAGACAAAAAAAAAAAATTGTTCCGGCAGCAGGTATATTACTTGACTTTAACACCAACTACCATAAAATGTAATCAATACAAGGCTCTATTAGAGGTGTAGCGGAATTTAAATTACAAGCGGATGCCAGCCAGTGCAAAATCCGGGACAGTGGTGCATGGTAGCCAATCAGCTTCCAGGTTTTTTTTTCTTTTCGTCAAAGATTAACCTCTTCAGCTCCACAAGGTTTAGCCCCCCCCCGCCAGCCCCCCTTCCTGGCCAGGCCATTTTTTTGCAATACGGCACTGCGTCGATTTAACCGACAATTGAGCGGTCGTGCGACGCTGTACCCTTATAAAATTGGTGACCTTTTCTTCCCACAAATAGATCTTTCTTTTGGCGGTATTTGATCACCTCTGCGGTTTTTATTTTGTGCGCTATATTGAATTTTGAGGGGTAAGTACAACGGGAACCGGGGGCTGGGGAGGGTGTTCACACAGGAACAGGAGAACAGTGGGAATCGGGGGGAGGGGGTGAAGGTGCTCAGTGTTAGATTACTATTTAATTTTTACCATCACCCATGGAGGTAAGTATAGTGGGGACTAGGGGTGGGACGGGTTTTGGTGTTCACCTGTCGAGGTAAGTACAGTGGGAAATAGAGGGTGGTGGGGGGGGGGGGTTGTTCGGTGTTCTCCTGTGGAGGTAAGTACAGTGGAAACTGGAGGGTGGGGGGGACACAATATTTTTTACATTTTGCTATAAAACATATCTAGTAAAGAAAATGTAATTAACCACTTGCTTACTGGGCACATATACCCCCCTCCTGCCCAGGTGAAATTTCAGCTTTCGGCACTGCATCGCTTTAACTAACAATTGCGCGGTCGTGCGACGTGGCTCCCAAAACAAAATTGACGTCCTTTTTTCCCCACAAGTAGAGCTTTCTTTTGGTGGTATTTGATCGCCTGTGCGGTTTTTATTTTTTGCGCTATAAACAAAGAAGTGAGACAATTTTGAAAAAAATACAATATTTTTTACTTGTTGCTATAATAAATATCCCAATTTAAAAAAAAAAAAACATTTTTTTTTCTCAGTTTAGGCCGATACGTATTCTTCTACATATTTTTGGTAAAAAAAAAAAAATCGCAATAAGCGACTGGTTTGCGCAAAAGTTATAGCGCTTACAAAATAGGGGACAGAATTATTTTTTTTTAATTATTTTTTTTTTACTAGAAATGGCGGCGATCTGCGATTTTTAATGGGACTGCGACGTTATGGCGGACACATCGGACACATTTTTGGCGCCATTCACATTTATACTGCGATCAGTGCTATAAATATGCACTAATTACAGTATAAATGTGACTGGCATTGAAGGGGTTAACACTAGGGGGTGAGGAAGGGGTTAAATGTATCCCTGCTTAGTGTTCTAACTGTAGGTGGAGGGGGGGGTGACTGGGGGGGTGACCGATCTGTGTCTCTATGTACAAGAGACACAGATCGGTCTCCTCTCCAGAGACAGCACCGCTGTCTCTGTGTAAAACGGCAATGAGAGATGATCTCATATGTTTACATATGAGATCCTCTCTCATTGGCCGCACAGATCGCCTCGCGAACGGCCACTCTGATTGGCCGTTCGCGGCGATCTGTAATTGGCTGTGTCCGAGGGACACGGCCAACACAGATTTTCCCCGCAGCGCGCTCTGGAGCGCGCGCGGGGAACGCCCAAAGGGGCGGCCGTCAATTGACGGCAGTTTGGAAATTGGGGTCCGCACTGTAGCCGTCAATTGACGGCAGGCGGATCCCAAGTGGTTAAAAAAAAAAATTCACCCATTTAGTCCAATATGTATTCCGCTACATATTTTTGGTAAAAAAAGATCCCAATAAGCGTATATTGATTCTTTTGCAAAAAAGTTATAGGGCCAGATTCACAAAGGATTTACGACGGCGTATCTCCAGATACGCCGTCGGAAGTCCGAATGTGAGGCGTCGTATCTCTGCGCCTGATTCAAAGAATCAGATACGCCAGAATTTTTCCAAGATACGACAGACGTAAGTCTCTTACGCGGTCGTATCTTAGGTGCATATTTACGCTGGCCGCTAGGGGCGCTTCCGTTGATTTACGCGTTGAATATGCAAATTAGCAAGATACGCTGATTCAGAAACGTACTTGCGCCCGTCGGATTTAGCTACGCCGTTTACGTAAGGCGCATGTCCGGCGTAAGTTTACCCCTCATAAAGCAGGGGTAAGTAATGGTAAGGTATGGACGTCGGAATAGTCAGAACAGCGTCGTATTTTACGTTGTTTGCATAAGTCATACGTGAATGGGGCTGGGCGTAGGTTACGTTCACATTGACAAAGCATTGAGCCGACGTATCTTAAGGAGTATTTGCGACGTGACTCTGAGCATGCGCGGGCGTGCGCCGTTCAATCGGCCATGCATTTACATGGGGTCACGCTTCATTACAATACAACACACCCACTGCCTTGCTACTTTGAATTACGCGGGCTTAGGCCGGCCCATTTAAGCTACGCCGCCGTAACTTAGGGCGCAAGTTCTTTCTGAATACGGTACTCGCCTCTCTAAGTTACGGCGGCGTAGCGCATATGAGATGCGCTATGCCTGCCAAAAGTTAGGCCATTCTTTCTGAATCTGGCCCATAACGTCTACAAACTATGGGATACATTTATGGACTTTTTATTTTTTTATTGCGGGACTACATCATTGCGGCGGACAAAAATGACTAATAATTGACACTTTTTGGGGACCAGTGACACCAATACAGTGATCCGTGCTAAAAAAAAAATTGTCAGGAGCTTTGGAAAGGGTTAACCGTCTTCCCTGGGAGTGCTTTCTGAGTGGGGGGTGTCTTAACTGAAGAAAAGACAGAAATCTTGTGTTTCTGCAGGAACACGGATCTCGGTCTTTCTTTCTAGCAGACGGCCGTTCTGCCTCTCTCCGAACAATCGGCGGGTTTCTGGCGGACATCGGGTTCACCTGACACGCCGATTGTTTCCCGCTGTGTTCAATCAGAGCAGGGCTCAGGTGGCATGCACGCCCCAGAGCCAAGGAAAGGAATCACATACAGGTACAGTGAAACCTCGGATTGCGAGTAATGCGGTTAACAAGCGTTTCGCAATACAAGCATTTTTTTTAAATCCTGACTTGGTTTGTGAGTGTTGTCTCCCAAAACCAACAGTATTCAAGCCACAGTGGTGTGCAGTACCGCATTTGGCCAGAGGTGCTGGGGCGCCGAAGCCGCACGGAAAAACTCTGAAAAACTCCATTCCCGAGCCTTTCAGAGTTCAGCCGAACTGTCCCGAGGCTGTCTGGCAACCCCCCCACCTCTAGCCACATGCGACATAGCATGCCATAGAAGTCAATGCGGAACAAATTATTTTCATATACATTGACTTCTATGGGGAAACTCGCTTTGATATGCGAGTGCTTTGGATTACGAGCATTCTCCTGGAACGGATTATGCTCATAATCCAAGGTTCCACTGTACCTGGTTTTTCCCTTACGGGACGCTCTGCCACAGTATATGTACGGGGGGTGGTACTTAAGCAGTTAATTGAACAAGCTAATGTTAGAAACCAATTGGTTACCATGCACAGCTGCACTAGATTTTTCACCCACTAGTTTTAGTAAATCTGCCTCTCCAAGGACCACCTTACCATTAGAGAATATCTGGAAAAGGAGCGAAGCGTTGGAGTCAAGTTACCAGGCAGAAGATATTAGAAAACCTAAAAGGACCCTTGCGCATTGGGGGCATCGAGCGGCACAGCGTGCATCCTGGCATTTTAGTGCACCTGGGAGGTACAGGTGTGATGGGGAAATTTCAGATTTCCTTATGAACCACTTGAAGACCAGGCCTTTTCTGGCATTTTTCAAACAAATCTTTTAGGGGGAAAAATACACTTTAATGAATTTAAAAAACAAAAACACAATATATACCCCAATTCTTTTGCAAAAGATTACGTTACGCCAAGTAAACAGATTTCTAACATGTCACGCTTTAAAATTGCCCACGCTTGTGGAATGGTGACAAAGTAAGGTACTTAAAAATCTCCATAGGCGTGGTTTTAATTTTTTTTTACAGACTACTTGTTTAAAGTTAGAGGAGTACTAGTGCTAGAATTGATGCTTTCGCTCTAACATTGGCGTCGATACCTCACACGTGTGATGCGAACAACATTAACATAAGCGTGCGCAAATTTCGTTTTTTTTTTATTATTATTAATTTATTTTTTACACACTGTCCGTTTAATTTTTATGAAAGGATTGTAAACAGAATGAAATGAGGATGACTGGTCATCTTTATGGAGATCTGAGGTCAAAAAGACCCTAAATCTCTTCTTTACCTTTAAAAGCAAAAAATCCATAAAAAAATGTGATCTTTTGTTAAAAAAAAAAAAAAAGGAAGAAGAAGATGATTTACATCTGCCCTAGACCGGAAGTGTGGTTATAACGACGCTCTGGTCCCCCAAGGCCATAAAGGCAATCAGAGACCAGCCAGATAGTAGCACCATTGGGTCGTTTCTACACCGATTTTGGTTATTTTCACCAAAGAAATGTAGCAATTACATGTTGGCTTAAATTTATGAAGAAAGATTTATTTGCAAATGAAAAATTCAGGGGTTATTTTCTGTCTTTTTTTTTCGTTACATAAATAAAAACTGATAATTCTGTTGAAAAACAAACTTACTGGCTGGATTACCAAATGAAAATAGAAGAAAGCAAGCCTAAGGCTACATTCACACCTGAGCGTAGGTCGTTCGTTTGTTTTTTCCGGCGTTTTGTCGCACGTATTCATGCTTATGAATTTTTTGTACTTCGACGTTTTTTATTTTAGCCAATAGGAAAAATTATCATCTTTCCATCACTTGTTGCCATGTTGGTAGATTTTTTTTTATCTTCTGCCTGGGTGAAAAGTTCTATTGATTAAAGCGACAAAACGTCCGTAGCAAACGCTCGTTGTCGCGCTAGTCGCTTGAATCGAGCGTTTCCATTACTTTCTATGGGAAATAGAAACGCTCAAAAACGCCCAAACCACCCGATTTGCGCGTCAAAAAAGGGTCCGGAACTTGTTTGAGCTTCACTCGTTCGGCGTCAGGAGTTTTGGAGAGGAGATGTGAACCATCTCCATACGGAATAATGTATTTTATCCCCTCTAGCGTTTTTGAGCTTCAGGCGACAAAACGCTCAGGTGTGAATGCAGCCTAAAAAAAAAGTAAACTAATGCAGCCATCACCTCTAGGAATTGGTAAACTTCAATATAATAAATGTTTTATTTTGGGTTTATTTTTGCTTTGCATAGAATTGCCATATTTCTGGCCATTTGACCAAGCAGTAATATCATAGAGAACATTTTTAGGTTCCTTAAAATATCTTATTCGGTAAAAGTGAAAATCTTTATGTGCAAATTACGGAAAGTAAAGGCAATCATTGAGCAAACAGGCAACATGCTGATACCATGCTGACAAATCTAAGCCGGCTTAGTCCACAATACAGCAGATTGACGTTAGGCAACCCTAATAACCTACTTTTGATGGAATCAAAATTGGCAGCAAAAGGCTTTCGATTTCATTGTGTTCATGGGCCAAGTAGATTATCTGGAGAGATGTCAGTGTGTTTGTCTTCACCAACCTATGTTCTGAAAAGCAATCTGTGGTTGGTCACTTTTCAGAGTCCAGCCAAGTAGCCAATATGAGGCAATCCTACCGCCACCTGAATTTTTTTTTTTTTTTTTTGGAATACCCAATTTACAACGGAACTTATGTGCTGCAACTACGCCAAGCATGGAGCAGTGTGATACCATTAACTTGAATGGTTAAGTTAAAAACGGACCTTCAGTCATTTTTTTTTATCTTTCAATTTATTAAATCTTCTTTTGACACATTTTTGGGACCATTGTCATTTTCACAGCAAAAAATGCATTCAAAATGCATTGTTTACTGTGGAAATTACAATTGCAGTTTGGGAGTTAACCACAAGGGGGCACTGAAGGGGTTAAGTGTGACCTCATCTGTGTTTCTAACTGTAGGGGGTGTGGCTGTAGGTGTGATGTCATTGATTGTGGTTCCCTATATTAGGGAACACACGATCGATGACGGCGCCACAGTGAAGAACGGGGAAGCTGTGTTTATACACAGCTCTCCCCGTTCTTCAGCTCCGGGGACCGATCGTGGGACTCCAGCGGCCATCAGGTCCGCAAGTCCCGCGGCCATGGTCACGGAGCTTCGGACCGGGTCGCGGGCGCGCGACCCACGGCTGGGCACTTAAAGAGGACGTACCTGTACGTGCTTGTGCCCAGCCGTGCCATTCTGCCTAAGTATATGTGCAGGAAGCGGTCCTTAAGTGGTTAAGAGGTGAAGAAAACAACCACACAAATCTTCAAATTGTAAAAAACTTCTTCTATACAGTGTGTGAAAATTTCTTTTGTGTGTAATCATCTTGATTATCTTAAGGGTCCTTTCACACGTGCGGACCAATTTTTAGATCAGCTTTTTATCATCAGTTGATCCGTTTTTTTTCATCCGTTTTTCATCAGTTGTCATCCGTTTTTTCATTATACTTAAGGGTCCTTTCACACGTGCGGACCGTTCGTCCGTTTTTTCATACGTCCGTTTACGGACTGCAATGCTTTCCAATGGGATAGCGTACGTTAGCGGATGAGCATCCGCTAACGTCCGTTAACATCCGTCTCCGTTAAGCTCCGTTTTTTTGAACGGAAGAAAACCCTATTTTTCTTCTGTCAAAAAAACGGAACAGACGAAAAACGGATGTTAGCGGACGATCTGTTTAACATCCGATCCGCTAACATCCGTTTTTCATCAAAATATGTAATAAAAATAAAGTTCTAACAAAAAAAAAAAAACGGATGAAAAAACGGATGAAAAAACGGATGAAAAAACGGATGAAAAAACGGATGAAAAAACGGATGAAAAAACGGATGAAAAAACGGATGAAAAAACGGATGAAAAAACGGATGAAAAACGGATGACAACCAATGAAAAAC
The DNA here is from genome assembly GCF_905171775.1 of Rana temporaria. Lineage (NCBI taxonomy): Eukaryota > Metazoa > Chordata > Amphibia > Anura > Ranidae > Rana > Rana temporaria. The sequence continues at coordinate 202,442,505 of NC_053494.1, forward strand.
GGATGACAACCAATGAAAAATGGATGACAACCAATGAAAAACGGATGACAACTGATGAAAAACGGATGAAAAAAAACGGATCACGTGTGAAAGGACCCTAATGCTCCCTTCCTTCTCTGTGCTGGCAGCTCAGCTGTCAGCTAATTGCCAGCATAGCGAGTAAATTATGCGCAAGGAGTTTATCAGAGCATTATTATTGGAGGCAGCATAGTCAGTATAAAAAGCAGAAATCAGTAAAAGTTCCGGCTGTTTGGGGTGGTGATGGGGGATGTGCGGGAATGCTTGAATGGGAGTATGTACTCAGGGCTGCCGTCAATAGGGAACAGAGACCATGTTCCAATCTAGGAGACAAACAAGGAGAGAGGCGCCTCTGGGTGCAATACTTTAAGACAGTTTTAATATTAAAAGCTACAAGTTAAAAAAACACTCACATTTTGGTGGTCAATCAAAAGCGTGTAGAAGCAATTTTTCAGAAGAATAGGTAGGTATCATCTGGTGGAGTCCTTTCCCTTGTCCCTGGTACAGCGCTGTGGGATGCAGGGGATCTGTCCTTCTGCCGCTGGTGGAATCTTTATTTTCGGCGGTGGGCAGGGGAATCCTGATACGGAGTGTGGGGCTAAACCCGCCATACAAAGTTTAGCCCCACGCTCCGTATCAGCAGCTTGAGAAAGGAATGCGGCAGCCCTGTCATTCGCTGCCAGCATTCAGAAACGCGTCGCTTTCCTGGTGACGTCATCCCTGTTCGTCCATCGGCACACACGGCTTGCAGCGCCTGCACAGGATCCCCCTGCACACCGCCGAAAATAAAGATTCCACCAGCGGCAGAAGGACAGATCCCCTGCATCCCACAGCGCTGTACCAGGGACAAGGGAAAGGACTCCACCAGATACCTACCTATTCTTCTGAAAAATTGCTTCTACACGCTTTTGATTGACCACCAAATGTGAGTGTTTTTTTAACTTGTAGCTTTTAATATTAAAACTGTCTTAAAGTATTGCACCCAGAAGCTAATTGCCAGCTCCCATCTCTCCACAGTGGTCCACCTGTTGATGATCCTGCTTGTCAGCTCTGCCTACTTAAAGCCTTCCAGTTCATTTGCTCTTTGCCTTCGCCTGTGTTAACATCACAAGAGACTTTCTCCTGCGTTCCTGTTGAAGACCTGCTTGACTGACTTTCCCTCTGGCTACAGATCCTGCTTGCTGTACTACTATCTTGATCGCTGGCTCTTGGACATTGGCTTGGCCGACTACCCGATCTGGTTACTGAACTCTGGCTATGTTTTGACTATGCTTACTGTTTACTTTTTTTTTATTAAACAAGTTTGATTTAACTGTACTTCTGTCTCGGTCTGATTCATGGTTTCTGACACCCAGAGCACTTGCCTCAAAAGAGGAATATGGTGAGCCTTCACGATCACACAAAGCCAGGGAAAACACCAAATTCCAATCTCCAAGAATCTTAGGTTCATGGTGATGCAGGAGCCAATGGGGCTCTCCAATAGTGGCGATAATTTTTTAGACTTCCAGCTATGTGTGGATAGTGTCAGATTTCATCTCAGATCAGAGGTGTGCTCTTCCTTCTTCCTTCCCCCGGTAACGCACAATGAACACAGCCCGTGTACATTGTGTGTTCCCGAGGCAAGGAAGAGCACACCTCTGATCCGAGAGGAAATCGGAGACTATCCACACATAGCTGGAAGTCTAGAAAATGATTGCCACCATTGGAGAGCCCCATTGGCTCCTGCATTATCGTGAGCCGAAGATTCTTGGAGATTGGAAGTTGGCGTTTGCCCTGGCTTCGTGTGGTCGTGAAGGCTCAACATATTCCTCTTCGTGGTAAGCGCTCTGGGAGCATTAAATATTAAGATAATCAAGAAGATTGCACACACAAGAAATTATCACACACTATAAAGAAGAAGTTTGTCACAATTTGAAGATGTGTGTGGTGTGTTAGATTCTGAAAAGTGTGGATGTTTGTCTTTGTTTGATTTTCACTTGATTACCACACAGCATTTAGTTATGGATTGAGTTTTATGAAACTCAAGAAGTTGCGCTGATCACCATTTATTTACATCCATTCGTGCACTTGTACACTTTAGGCCTCATACACACACACAGACGTTTTAAAAAAAAAAAGGCTGTAAAGCTAGTAACGCCGCCTGGAAAAAAGCGGCGTTAAAAATGAGATTTTAATAGCGTTTTGACTTGGCATCAATGCGCGTTAAACGTCGTTTGTAAGCGTTATCGCTAAGGCGTGTTTTTAAAAAAAAAAAAATATCCCTCTGCTATTTTCCACTCCCAAATTACCCACAATGCCAAGGAAAGGTATAAAACAACATGCGGTATCACATAACAGACATTTACAGCTTAAAAACTTTGGTATAACGCCAATTCACATTTTTTAGCTTTTTCCGGTGTCCGCATCAAAACAGCTCTAGCGCTGGAGCCTCAGAACACGCCAATCCTTGGTTTTCTTTTGGAGGTTAAAAACGACCGTGCCTGTTACAGCTCAAAAACGCCATGGTGTGTATGAGCCCATTGAATAACAGAGTGGCGTTATTAAAGTGGTTGTAAACCCACTTTTTTCACTTTTGCCTACAGGTAAGCCTATAATAAGGCTTACCTGTAGGTATAAAGAATATCTCCTAAACCTGTACGGTTTAGGAGATATTCCCCTCACAATGCGCCGCTGACTGCAGCGGCGCATGGGGGATCCTTGGCTGAAGGGCCGGCCCCGCCGACCCATGCCGGAAAGGAAATCTACTGCGCCGCTCCAGCCAATCACATCGCTGGAGCGGCGATACCCGGAAGACACGCCGAGGCTCGGCGTGGACCAGGTAAGTTACCTACCTCGTTCCGAGGTAAGTATTTCATAATGAGCTAATATGTGGTGCATATTAGATCATTATGGCTTTTTCCTTGCAGGTGTAAAAAAAAAAATTATATGCAAGTTTACAACCGCTTTAAGCAGCAAAAAAGCTCAATAAAGCCGCTGTTAAAAGGTCCGTGTGTATGAGGCCTTAGATTTAGCAGCATCTTTTATTTATTTAGTTCACTTGGTAGCGCGAGGGATCATACCCTTTTATATCACATTAGTGTGATGGTCAATGGGAAGAATGCTCCTTACATTTGTGGTCAGTGGGATGAATTACCACCCTACAGATAGCTACAAAAGATGAATGGCATTCAATGGGAGCTTATTTCAGAGGCAGAACTTGCTCATTGCTCAAGCAACACCCGAAGGATCCCTATGGTTCCATGGAACCCTGATTGAGAAACCCTGCCTTAGCCAGGTCATAGATGGAGCAATTTTCCTTCCTGCAACCACTCAATTCCCTGTCAGTGTTGATGGGGGAATCCCTCCCACTGAGCCACTGTGTTCTCTGGCTCCCCCTGCGCACCCCCACCAGAAGAAAATAGTGATTACTGCTAAGGGCTATAATAGCCATTAGCAATAATCGCATGTAGAATCTGACAGGCTGGTTGTACCCAGGTTGATTGATCCATACATTCAGCCTGCCCATACATTGTCCAAGCCGGAATTCGAACTGGCCGGCATTAGCATGTGGCCCACACTGTAAAAGATTTGGGACCTTTAACATACAACTATGAAATCGCAGAGGTTGGTAGCCCCCTATAATCAAACTAAATACAAAATCTGACAAGAAAGAGTGTTAAAGAAAAAAATGGATGCCATCTTACCAAGCTAATAAATCAATTGGGAGAAAATGAGTCTCTTTGCAAATCTTATTACTTAAAGGGATTATACAGCATAGAGTACATTTAAAGCAGGCTCATTTTTAAATGTCTGCACTGGGTTTTCTGGGAATTTTAATTTAATCTAAATAGGGATACAAGCTGTGATTCTCTACTCTACTTGCTCTGTACCCAAGGGGCAAAGAGCTGGTAAAAAATACATCCATGTATCATTCTGACAGCCCTTTTTATCATTTGTGCAGTAATTCTTTTTCTCTATATTGTGTGACATTACCGAGACATCAACTTATGCACCATATTTTGCAATAAAGAGGAAGAGGATTATCAGGACCTCTCGCGTGCAGGGGGACATAGAGACCTCTTTAACATAAGTTATTTATTGAACCATAAAAACGGCGAGTCTTGCTGGACAGAGCTGCTATTATTGGCTGGTGGAAGAAAATAGAGATGAAATGAAACGACAGGTGGAGGACATGTCAATGTGACTTGGTTTAATATGTAAATCCGCAGCTCAGAACGGCCATTTTTCTGGATATAAATCTACCAGCAGCTTCTCAACTGTTTCCTTGTTTTGTCTCATGCTTTAATCACTGGGATCAGAAATATAAACGGCTTAAATGATAGACAAATCTTGGTTTTTCCTGTAGAAGTTAACACGGAATTCAAGCCCAATTCTAACAATTCCTATAAATGTTACCTTTCCACTCCTCCTACCTATTCTGCCTACCCTGTGAAAAACAAAAAAACATTTTTAGTCCACGCCGATCTAGTCATGCGATCTTGTGGCTCAATCTCCCCCGTGTCATGGATCGCTCAACGGCTGGGAATTCTGGGAGCCATGACATCGCTCTTAGGATTCCATAGGCCAGCTGGGAATTCCAGGAACTGTGGCACCATGCATAGGCTTTCATGGGCCCAACCATTCTCGGCACTTCCTCCTCTCCCCTGCAGCAGCTGCCTACTGACACAGGTAAGCCCGGAGTGCAGGATCACATGAAACGAAGGAGAGGACTAAAAAAAAAAAAAATGGTAAGTATTAGGCCTCTTTCACACTGGGGCGGGTAAAGCGCCGCTATTTTTAGCGGCGATTTAACGTAAATTTTGCGGCACTATTCGGCCACTAGCGGGGCGGTTTTACCCCCGCTAGCGGCCGAGAAAAGGTTAAAAACCACTGCAAAGCGCCTCTCTGCAGGTGCATTGCCGGCGGTATTGCCGCGCTGTCCCATTGATTTCAATGGGCGTGAGCAGTGGAGGAGCGGTATACACAATCCTTTACCGCTCCAAAGATGTGGCTAGCAGGACTTTTTTTTACCGTCCTGCTAGCGCACCGCTCCAGTGTGAAAGCCCTCAGGTGATTGGCTGCACTGATGGGTGACACTGATTAGAAGGCACTGGTAGGCACAGATTGGCAGCACTAGTGGGCACAGATTGGCAGCACTAGTCGGCACTGTTGGGACAGTGTACATGTCCCTTTTACACAAGCCGGTTATCGACTCTCTTCTCCTCACACTGTCAGTGTGAGGAAAGGAGTGCTGGTAATCGCCTTCTGTTTACATCAGTGATCCGCTGAGAATGGACGCAGCTGATCCCATGCTAGAGATGCCGATTGGCTCTTCACCTTAATCTGTGATCAGCAGTGTCCGGAGGACACTACGTTCACAATGCACACTGCCTGTGCCCTGCAGGAGCTGCAATTACGGGAGGCTGTCATAGGACAGCCTCCCAGAACTAGCCAGCCATGCTGTAGCCATCATTCAGAAAGAAAGAGAGAGAGAAAGAGAAAAATAGAGAGAGAGAGAGAGAAAAAGAGAGAGAGAAAGAGAGAGAGAAAGAGAGAAAGAGAGAGAGAGAGAGAGAGAGAGAGAGAGAGAGAGAGAGAGAGAGAGAGAGAGAGAGAAAGAAAGAGAGAGAGAGAGAGAAAGAAAGCGAGAAAGAAAGAAAGCGAGAAAGAAAGAAAGAAAGAAAGCGAGAAAGAAAGAAAGAAAGCAAAAAAAGAAAGAAAGCAAGAAAGCAAGAAAGCGAGAAAGAAAGAAAGCAAGAAAGCGAGAAAGAAAGAAAGCAAGAAAGCGAGAAAGAAAGAAAGCAAGAAAGCAAGAAAGAAAGAAAAAAAAAAAGCGAGAAAGAAAGAAAGAAAGCGAGAAAGAAAGCAAGAAAGCGAGAAAGAAAGAAAGAAAGAAAGAAAGAAAGAAAGAAAGAAAGAAAGAAAGAAAGAAAGAAAAAGCGAGAAAGAAAGAAAGCAAGAAAGCGAGAAAGAAAGAAAGCGAGAAAGAAAGAAAGAAAGAAAGAAAGAAAGAAAGAAAGAAAGAAAGAAAGAAAGAAAAAGCGAGAAAGAAAGAAAGCAAGAAAGCGAGAAAGAAAGAAAGAAAGAAAGCGAGAAAGAAAGAAAGCGAGAAAGAAAGAAAGAAAGCGAGAAAGAAAGCAAGAAAGCGAGAAAGAAAGAAAGAAAGAAAGCGAGAAAGAAAGCAAGAAAGCGAGAAAGAAAGAAAGCGAGAAAGCGAGAAAGAAAGAAAGAGAGAAAGAGAGAAAGAAAGAAAGAAAGAAAGAAAGAGAGAGAGAGAGAGAGAGAAAGAAAGAAAGAAAGAAAGAAAGAAAGAAAGAAAGAAAGAAAGAAAGAAAGAAAGAAAGAAAGAAAGAAAGAAAGAAAGAAAGAAAGAAAGAAAGAAAGAAAGAAAGAAAGGAGAGAGAGAGAGAAAGAAAGAAATTCATTATTTTAATGGGTGTGAGAACAATTTTGTTACTTTGTTATAAAAATGTATACAAGATATCTTACAACCATTCTGTAAAAGATTTTTTGTTGAATCTTTGCTGACGCCTTTTGAAAAATGATCTGGTGTTTGGCCAGACAAATTCCTTCGATTAGCTCAATCCATTTTTTTTTGACAAAACAAGTTATGGATCATGAACACTAAGAACATAACGAAGCAGAATGAAGCTACACTGCACAGCACAGAAAGGACCTTTCCACAAGATTACAGCTGCAGTCCCCCAACAGGAAGCTGTGGTTGATTTATATTACAGAATGCACCATAAAATATATCTGTGTGGTCCAACCCTTTACATAAAATGAAGTTGTGGCATATTGAATAGCCACAAGACTGGTAACATTTAGCAGTCCAAATAAGTTTAGCATTTAGATGTCAGAGTTAAATAGAACGAAAAGAAAAAACGTGTTTCCATTTCTGACCAGTCTGGGTGAGTTTTTCACTCCATTATAAGGCATGCTGCTTGGATTATGTTATAAAATGTTTACAACTACTGTATAAACTTGCTTGTATATTTATATGTTTTATGCATATCTTGTAGACAAACCCCCTCCTGAAGAAGCGGTACACTACCGCGAAACCGGTCGAGGCGATCAACTCCTTACATGCAGACATAGTTTGTGTATAACTTACTGTTGTGCAATGTGGGGATTGTCTTTAAATGTTGTTTTATGATACCTGTTTTATGTTCAATAAATACTTGTTATTTTTTACTATACTGTGTTTAACCAGTGCCGTGAATAGTCCCCCCCAAAATCCCCTTTCCCCCTTTCCCTTGACCTAATTGGTGACAAACATTTGGTTTCAAGCAGCCAATGGTGTCTTAATTAATTAGGTCTCCTTATTTTACATACCAATTGGGATGAAGGCACATGTTTACTTCTTATACTCTTAGTATAAAAGAGACCATACTCATCCTTTTTTCAAGTGTTTCCATTTCTGATAGAATAAGTAGAAGTTCTTCTGCCATCTGTGTCCCATTGGGGATATTTTCCTTCCCTTCCTGTCCCATAGCCATCACAGGAAGTTAGAGGATATCCTTTCAAAGTGAGGCAATCCTTGGATGTCACTAGAATTGGTGTCCCCGTTGGAATATATCGATTCTGGTGACAACCCAACATTTGGGATTTTCTTTCACTTCCGATGATAAACAGGACAACTAGGAAGATTATTCTGCCTAATGGGGGCACAGACAGCACTAAAAACTAGACAGGGGTTCTAATCCCTCTCTACTCTATCCAAAACTAAAAAATAAATGCCTTTAGTTCAGGATTAAAATAAAAATAAAAACATTTATACTAACCTAGTTAGATGCAATATCCATTAAATTATCTATCTGTCCCCTGCTGACTCTGCAGTGAAAACTGAGTGATCAAACACCACTTATCGCTTAGTTTTCACCCCCCCACTCTGATCAGAGAGCTGTGACTGTCAGTCAGTGGCTCTCTGCTCTCCCCTCCAGCGCTCAGTGGAGCACTGGGCTGTGAAGGGGTTGGAAGCGGCTGGCTCAGCCTCCCAGCAGATTACTGGGAGGCTGAGCCAGGGGCCAAACCAGGCTTATGGGCGAATACCGACCATATCGTCTGGATCTTTTCAGAGCCTGGACCAGCTCTAAGACTACAGCATGCTTTCAGCTAAAAATGGATTGCAGGAGTGTAGAACGAACTACCTGTAGCCAGAGTTTGCAGGAGCCTGACATTGCACAACCGCGATCCACACTGATCATGAGTGCAATGCTTTGCAGGCTCCAGAGAATTTATTTTTATTAAAAACGCAATTTCTTTTTTTTTTTTGCTTCAAAAACATTAGTTATTTCTTTGAAAAGGTGAACTTACTCATTAATGAAGTAGTCTTATGAGCAGTTAAATCTTAAAGTGGAACTAAATCTTTAATTATAAAACAAACATCTGACTATTGGATAATGGCCGATAACTGTTTTTAGTATTTATATGCAGCATAAATAAGGTGGGAAGGCCTAGAAATATGGGGCGTTACTCGTGAATCATGGACAGGAATGAGGGATGGGGCGGCCTGACTTTTCAGGTGATCTCATGGGGGAGGGAGAGCTGAGCAATGGGGTGGGCGGGAGGGGTTTTCTTGTTTACAGGTATTCCAGGTAGACGGTGCTAATGTTAGACAGATGGGCATTATTAATACCTGTACTGGTTTGTGTTTTTGGGCCATGTTGGCCTATCACTGACCCAGCGGTTGGCTGGGTTGGCTGCTGCTGTTTTATTGTATATTTTGTTGAAATCAATAAAAATAAATTGTTAAAAAAATTATAAAACAAACAAAAAAAAACAAAGGTCCGGATTCAGAAAGGAGATACGACGGCGTATCTCCGGATACACCGTCGTAACTCTGAGTTGTGTTGTCGTATCTATGCGACTGATTCATAGAATCAGTTACGCATAGATTTCCCTAAGATCCGACCGGCGTAAGTGTCTTATACCGTCGTATGTTAGGCTGCATATTTACGCTGACCGCTAGGTGGCGCTTCCGTATATTTACGCGATAAATATGCTAATTAGGTAGATACGCCGATTTAGAAACGTACGTCCGCCCAGCGCATTTTTTTACGTCGTTTACGTCCGGCTTTTTCCGGCGTAAAGTTAACCCTGCTATATGAGGGGTATCCTATGTTAAGTATGGACGTCGTTCCCGCGTCGAGTTTTGAAAATTTTACGTCGTTTGCATAAGTCGATAAGTCGTTCGCGAATAGGGCTGTATGTAAGTTACATTCACGTCTAAAGCAATGACGATTTGCGGCGTATTTTCGAGCATGCGCACTGGGATTCTTTCAAGAACAGCGCATGCGCCGTTCGTAAAAAACGTAAAACACGCCCACATCATCCCCATTTGAATTAGGCAGGCTTACGCCGGACCACAGACGTTACGCCGCCGTAACTTAGGGCGCAAGTTCTTTCTGAATACGGAACTTGCGCCCTATTTTCCAGCGGCGTAACGTATCTGAGATAAGTTACGCCCGCCAAAAGATACACCAATGTATCTGAATCAGGGCCAAACTGTTCTTTATTGAAGAAGAGACAAAATCTATGTCTTTGGCAAAAAAACTGCTGGCTTGAATTCATCTATTGAAAATGCACCGTGTTACTCATTCCAGACACAATGATGTCATACCCCACCAGCCAATTAAGAGGCTGAACAACTGGAACCCAGAAGTATTTAGAAAGGTTCGTTTTAACGTGTATGTGCTGTGAGGAACCCAGAAGTAGCTTAGGGAGAAAAGGTCAGTGGCCGAGGAGGAATGTAACCATCGCATCACAGGAAGGTGGAGGGGAGTATTTTACAGAGTTTATTTCCACTTTAACCAGCTGGTATAGTGAATGTGGAAGCACTTTATTTACATAAAGAAGTGCTGTGTGATTCTACAGAAAATCAATTCTCTCCCATTACTGCCTTTCAGCTCCTTCCCTGCCAGTAGCCCAATTTATGGGTGTGTGTGTTTTTTTTTTTAAGGGGAGCTATAGTACTCCCATCCCTTCTGCTCTGACCATGTACTCCTAAACTACCAGTAACTTTTAAAAATGCACACTGTTCAAAATTCTAATATAGTGCTGTCACACAAAAAAACTCCCTAAGAATTTAGAATTTTGCATCATTAGTGGGCTGCAGCAACAGCCGAATTTGAAAAATCGGCCATGTTTGAAATATTTTGGAAAACAAACAATTTTCAATAAATGATGGGAGAATCATGCGAGAAATGTAATCGAAAAAAAATGCGCATGGGCAAGACATGACAATTCCCGGAAAGAAAATGCAGGCAATAAGAGCATGCTCATATGAGACTGGTGTTTGATACCTGCAGATGTGGGTTTAGATGTACGAGTTCTTACATTTAAAAGAAGTACATTCAGAGAGAATCGGAGAGTTTGGAACAGTATCCTTTATGAGTTGCTGGTGTGAAAAGGAGTGCCGATATTCTCATGTGTGACTGACAGAATATACAGACAAGTTCCCCGCAGTACACAGGCAGAGCTCAGCATTCTTTCAATGCCGCTGCTGTGAGAGCGCTTGTATCCTAGCAGTTTGTGCTGTCAATCCAAACTAATTAGATATTCATCTCCTTGAATGCAGTGTGGCCCCTTGTACCGGGTTTTACAGCCGTTCAAGAAGTAGCTCACCGCCTTTCTTTTTATCAAGGCAAAATAGACGACAGCCAAAGCAGGAAAAATCCCAGAGCTGATCTAGCAGAGGTTAGGTTGCACATGAAGAAATCTGAGCTTGGAGTTGGTAAGAATTCATTCAAGTGTATGTTATACATTTCATATTCCTGATATTTGTCTATTGAACCATGTACTTGTGTTAAAATGTATCCTGTTCTCTTTACATAATTTCCGTTGTGTGAAATCTGATTGTGTGATCCTACCAGCCCTTTTGATTTCCCAGTGTCGCTAGTCATAGAAGCACATCCTCCCCAGTGTGGTAAATTTTCTGGCTGTGCTGGGCGCACAGCCTGCCTGTCCTCCAATAACCAAGACTTGTGCTTACTCGCCCCTTACACACCTCTTCACTAGTAAGATCAGTGTATTTCTCTCTCTGCCTCCTGCCAACACATCCCCCCCTGCAGCCTCCACCCCCACCTCCCCAAGCTCCTCATGCAGCTGAGAACAGGGGTCATGTGCTCACTTATATAAAAAGTAAAAAAGGTATTTATAATGTGTACACACACACACACACACACACACACACACCTTTTGCCTTGCATTTCTATTTTATTACAAGATAAGGGTTCACATCTATTTTAAGGTTTGGGAAACTTGTCATTATACAATCCCAATCCTCATCTATTTGTAAACACCCCCTTCCTTGATAGTTAAAAGGATAAGTTCACCTTTTGAAATAAATAAATTCACTTTTTTAATAGTAAAAATATGTGCATTTATTTTCATTTTTTTCTAAGGAGCCTGCAGAGCATTGCACCTGCGATCAGCAGGTGGGAAGCCAGTTGTGGTTCCTCAGAAAGCCACAGCTGGCTTTGGCATCCAAGGTGTTGGCAACACACAGCAGTAAGAACCACCGGCTGTGGGAAGACGGCGCTGGACCCCAGGGAACCACCGGCTGTGGGAAGACGGCGCTGGACCCCAGGGAACCACCGGCTGTGGGAAGACGGCGCTGGACCCCAGGGAACCACCGGCTGTGGGAAGACGGCGATGGACCCCAGGGAACCACCGGCTGTGGGAAGACGGCGCTGGACCCCAGGGAACCACCGGCTGTGGGAAGACGGCGCTGGACCCCAGGGAACCACCGGCTTTGGGAAGACGGCGCTGGACCCCAGGGAACCACCGGTTGTGGGAAGACGGCGCTGGACCCCAGGGAACCACCGGCTGTGGGAAGACGGCGCTGGACCCCAGGGAACCACTGGCTGTGGGAAGACGGCGCTGGACCCCAGGGAACCACTGGCTGGGGGAAGAAAGCGCTGGACCCCAGGGAACCATCGGCTGTGGAAAGACAGTGCTGGAACCCAGGGAACCACCGGCTGTGGAAAGACAGTGCTGGAACCCAGGGAACCACCGGCTGTGGAAAGACAGTGCTGGAACCCAGGGAACCACCGGCTGTGGGAAGAAAGTGCTGGTCCCCAGGGAACCACCGGCTGTGGGAAGAAAGTGCTGGTCCCCAGGCACTGCCAAGTATCAGTGTCTTTAAAAAGTCCTTGTAAAACTAAATGTCCTCTTTAAGTTGTACAGTTTGGAACAGTAAAGTTTGTGGTGGAGGTTAAATGTTAGGAAATAGGATATGGAGAATTTTCTATCATCATTCTTATTTGGTGCCCAAAACCCTACTTCAGCATACACAGCTGAATGACACAGGAAGCGACTTTTTATGCTCCTACTGAGATTCAACACATTTCATTTATAACCCACCTTTGCTACGTCTTTCGGCAGGTCGAATGGGATGCGCTGTCTGATTTTAGGTGGAAGCTGGGTTAAAACCTCGCTCTTTAATCGCCTGATCATGATGCCGCTTAATCGTTGGTGTAAGTCCTCTAAATTGGAGGCTCCTCTGTAATCCCACTGAGTCCTGTTGCCGAAGTACCTTGGGGAAATTTGAAGGGAAAAAAAATTAAAAACACTTAAAACCCTGCACCACCATGAAAAGGCACGTTAAACACTCGTCTCCAGCTTTAGGGCCCCTGGAATGTACTAGAGAGCCATTGATGCAGCTCTCGGTGACATCGAAAGCATTAATTGATCTCAGAGTGCCCGGGCACCTGTTATAATGCATTGCATAAACACCAGACATATCTGTGTTTGTTGAACGCAGGATTAAGTTCCCCGCAGAACGCTTTGATCTCTTGTTGAAAAAAAAGCTCTGAGCAGACTGGAGTCATCAACAGCCCATGGAATTCAATTACATTTAGTTAAAGAACATTTTTTAGCAAAATTAGGGTCTATCGAGAGCGAAGAGCTGGAATGCTCCATGCAAGGCATGAACGCCTGTTTTATGCAGAGCCCTAGATACATGCATTAAGGGGAGCCGCAGAGACCTGTCCTCAGGCGCTGTTTTTACCACTTTACATAAATTTAGGAAAAGACCTTTAAGTAGGGGCAGAAAAACACAAAAACATAAAAAAATTATTTCAGAGCGAACACTTTTCCTTGTTTACCGTTATCTATTCAAGGTCCAGAATAATTTAGCGATTTGACTCAGAGCAATGAAAATAATTGAGTTCGTAAACAGAGTTTATTAACTATTGTCACGATATGCCTGGAAAGGCTTTTAAAAGGGGAATTGGCATCAGGAAAATGATACAGTACCTGAACCTCCAGGCAAACATTTATAAATGAGAGCTTTCTCCTGCCTGCAGTAGACTGAACACATCCTCTCAAGGAAGGGATTGGGATACCAGGGTCAGTGCCTGAAGTTTTGCTTTAAATATAGCAAAATAACTGATAAAGCTATACAATTGTGATCAAAAGTTTGCATACCTTGGCATAAATCATGAAATGTTGGCATGGATATTGAAAATAAAGTTGCCTTACCTTGTTACGCAGGTCTTTTGACAGTTCTTTTCTGCTCCCCATGGCTCAGTAGCCTATTTAGTGCATCCATGTGGGAGCTAACAATTTCATTGACTATTTATATACAGACACGAATTGCAATTTAAAAAGCCACAGATGTGGGAATTGAATCTTTAATGGCAATTTTAACCTGCGTGTCACCTTTTGTGACTGTACCAAGGCCAAACATTACAGGGGGATGAAAACTTTTGATCAGGGCTATTAAAGGTGGTTCCTGTTATCATTAGGGTTTAAAAAGGAGCCAAACAACTATGTGATAATAAATATAATCTAGGGCCGAAACAACTAATCGATTAATCGACAACTAATCGATTATGAAATTAATCGATTACAATTTTCAGAATCGATTAATAGGCCAGTAACATTATGGGGTTAAAAAAAAACTAAAATTAGCCCTTTTATAGTACAAAAAAGCAAATCGCTACTGCAAATATTACTTTCACTGTCCCACAGTAAAAAAATGAACCCCTTACAGTAGCGATTATTTGCTCTTTTTGTACTTATTTTTGTTTTTTTCCCCCATTATGTTACTAAACATCTCAGGCCTGGGTCACACCTCTGTTTTTTGGTGCTTTTTGCAGAAACACACTACAGTTCATTTACATGTTTTCCTATAGGACACGTTCACATCCAGGATTTTTTTTCCGGCTGCTGCATATTTGGAAAGGGCAAGGACTTTTTTAACGCAAAACGGTGCTATTTTTATTTATTTCTTGTTTCAATATACTTCAATGGAGAAGCGGCAGGAAAGCATGTAATGTGTTTTTGTGGCAATTTGTGTTTTGTAATCTGCCCAACAACAAATTGTCCCAAATTTTTTTTTAAAATGCTATATTTTTTATTTTATTTTTTTAAGGCTATTATCCGTTTAATCGAAACAATACCGTACATTTTTGTTTTGGATCAAGTTATTATGGGTAAAGTTCCACTTTAATTGAGGAAGGGAGAGGGAAAGACAAGATCCTAGCACGGTACCAGAGACCGAACATCAGCAACACCAGAAGAGCACCGACTCCAATATCCGGCATCAGGGAAGCCATCATTTTTTTTACACTACACAGCAGCATTCAAGACATAGGATTACCATCATTAGAGGCAATTCGTCGGAAGCCATTTTGGTCTAATTTAGAAATACAAGCAAGACTCCATTATATTTTCCTGCAGGAGGCAGCACGGAAACTAGAGCTGTTTGCATGGAAATGTACTTGGCGGCATATTCTTTGTTACATCCTTTTTTATTTTCATGCTTCAACTCTTTGTACTCCAAGTAACAAATCTAATCTAATCAAACCCAAACAAGTAAACAGCAGGGTGTTCTTGTCCTAAATTGTTTTACAGCAGCGCTAAAAGTGAGAATAAAGTTGAAGGGAACAAAACTCTGTGTTGGAAGGGATGAGAAAATAACCTATAAAATAACTTTACAATAAACAAATTAGTAACTATAAATTATTGGGGAAAAAAAACGACTGCTTAAAGATAAAAAGCAATATTAGCTAGGGAAAACCGTAGATGATTCGATTTTCTTTCCATGCACCATGGGTACAAGGAAAACAAATCTCTCAATTCCCCCATCAACACAGTAAGTGTTGATGGGGAATCCCTCCCGCAGCACTTGTGTTGTGCCGGTGGGGAACCTTCCCTGTTGGCAGAACACAATTACTGATAGCGGGTATAGCCACTGGCGGTAAAATCGCATGTAAAAGATCTAACAGGCTGGTTGCACCCAAATCGATTGATGGATTGGATACAACCAACCCGCCCATAGATGGATTGAATCTTGGCCAGTCCCTGCTGAAACGGCCAAGATTTGATTAGTTTATAGCTGGCTTAAAAGCGTTGTAAAACCCTTGCGTTTTTTCACCTTAATGCATCCTATGCATTAAGGTGAAAAACCGCCTTGCACTGTCCGACCCCCCCCCCCCCCCCCCCCCCCCCCCCGTTTTACTTACCTGAGCCCCGAATTTCCGTTGGTGCGATCCCGCGTCACTCTCTCCACGGTTTCTCTGCGCTTCATTGGATAGATTGATAGCAGTGCAGCCATTGGCTCCTGCTGCTGTCAATCAAATCAAATGACATGGGCGCGAGGGGCGGATAGATAAGATAAGATAACCTCCTCTGAAGAGAGTTTCCCAGAGGGGGTTATCTAATGCAGGGAGGAGCCGCGAGACCCCAGAAGAGGAGGATCGGGGCCATGCTGTGCAAAGCGAACTGCACAGTGGAGTTATTGAACCTTTAGTATCCCTTTAAGTGAGCTACTAATCACATCTAATCACTTCAGCTAACATTCAGCAGATGGCTCTCGGTTTAATTTGACAGAAGCAATCTTACCACTTTAAAGCTCAGTCTCCAGAACCCAACTCTTAGGGCCAGATCCACAAAAGGGATACGACGGCGTATCTACTGATACGCCATCGTATCCCTGTTTCTATCTTTGGAACTGATCCACAGAATCAGTTTCCAATAGATAGGCAGAAGATCCGACATGTGTAAGGGACTTACACTGCCGGATCTTAGGATGTAGTACCGCATCCGCCGCTGGGGGCATTTCGAGTCGAAATGCGCTTCGGGTATGCAAATTAGCACTTACGGAGATCCACAAAGCTTTTCAGCTTAGTTTTTTCTCCGTAAGTATTAGTTTGCAATCGTAAAATTAGGGCTGCTTTTACAAGGCCTAAACTGTTTAGGCCTTGTAAAAGTAGACCCTTCTATCCCACGTCGCCGTCTTTTTTTTTTTTTAATTTTTTTCCTGCCGCAACTCGTATTTTTTTTTTTTACGCCCGTCACGATTCTCAAAACCCGGCGCAACGTAAAACCGCGCAAAGCACGTCGGGAAAATGACGTCGTGAGCATGCGCAGTACGGCCGGCGCGGGAGCCGGATTTAAGTTACACAGCCGAAAATTTCTAGGTAAGTGCTTTGTGGATCGGGCACTTAGGTAGAAATTTTCCGGCAGTGTAACTTAAATGGGAATATTTAAGTTACGGCGGCTGGCTGTTGATCTGGCCCTTATTTCCTATATCCCCCTCCAGAAGTCCCCCTGAACTTTTTTTTTTTTCAGGTGTCCTTTGCTTTGTCAGGTGACTTCACAAGTCCTCCTTGGGTGGCAGGTGGTACTTACAGCAATACTGACCTGAATGCACCATTCAGTACTGCAACCCCCATACCTTTGTGAAAACTGTCCATGACAGCCCGGGGTGACAGGAAGTGGGTTGGATAACACTGGTTGTCATGCAAACCAGAAGAGGAATGTCATCTAGCAGATGAGAGGACGTTCTGTGGGGGTCAACATCTGATTGAAGGTAAGTAGTGCAGTTTTTGTTTCCTTAGTTCTGGGATATAGAATTTTTTTTGAATAAACCTAAAATTACCCTTAACCACTTAAGGGCCGCCTAACGTCGGTTTGAAGCTCCGTGACCGCGGCACCCGCGGACCCGATCGCCGCCAGAGTCCCGCGATCGGTCCCCAGAGCTGAAGAACGGGGAGAGGTGTGTGTAAACACACCTTCCCTGTTCTTCGTTGTGGCGCTGTCATTGATCGTCTGTTCCCTGATATAGGGAAAGGCGAACAATGATGTCACACGTCCAGCCCCACCCACCTACAGTTAGAAACACACATGAGGTCACACTTAACCCCTACAGTGCCCCCTAGTGGTTAACTCCCGTACTGCAACTGTCATTTTCACAGTAAACAATGCCTTTTTATAGCATTTTTTGCTGTGAAAATGACAATGGTCCCAAAAATGTGTCAAAATTGTCCGATGTGTCCGTCATAATGTCGCAGTCACGAAAAAAATCGTTGATCGCCGCCATTAGTAGTAAAAAAATAAAATAAAAATGCAATAAAACTATCCCCTATTTTGTAAATGCATTACATTTTGCGCAAATCAATTGATAAATGCTTATTGCGATTTTTTTACCAAAAATAGGTGGAAGAATACGTATCGGCCTAAACTGAGGGGGAAAAAAAGTTTTTTTTATCTATTTTTGGGGGATATTTATTATAGCAAAAAGTAATAAATATTTTTTTTTAAATTGTCGCTCTATTTTTGTTTATAGTGCAAAAAAAAAAAGCAGAGGTGATCAAATACCACCAAAAGAAAGCCCTGTTTGTGGGGAAAAAAAGACGCCAATTTTGTTTGAGAGCCACGTCGCACGACCGCGCAATTGTCAGTTAAAGCGACACAGTGCCGAATCGCAAAAAGGGGCCTGGTCCTTTACCTGCATTTTGGTTCGGGTCTTAACCTAAACATTAGCAGCTCATCTACATGCCAGATTATGCTAAGCAGAAAATCTATAAATACCTGACATGTGCATTACAATATTTCTTTGCATAGTCTGTCCAAGTTCCAAATAGTTTTGGGAAAAGTGCATCGATCTGCATGTAAAGCTAGAAGAAAGGATAAAAAAAAAAAAAAAAAGTTATAAAAATCAATTTAACGTTAAATTTTGAGAACTGGGTTGCTTTGTGATGCTCGGGTAAAGAAAGCCCCATGCAGCCATCTAAGAGTGGAGAAAAAAAAGCTGAACTATAAATTCAATTACCTCTTCGGGTCTTCCAAGTGCCGGCGTCCCAGTGAGCAGGAGTGCTCTTGTCGCTCTCTGAACAATCGGCTGGAGAAGTTTGCTGCGAGACGCATTACGAGACTTCATGTAGTGAGACTCGTCCACTAAAACCACTCTGAAGTGCTGTTTGTAGAGAGCATTTATCAGTGTGGTGGCGTCGGAAGTCAGCAAGCCGTACCCCAAAACTGTCACTTTGCAAGATGCGATTCTCCTTCAGACAGAATAAAAAACATGTTTTTGTCAAGTTCTATCTTTACCGTTATAATCGCTGCATTTAGCTGGATGGCAAGCCCTACCATAGCACATGGGTAAAGCTGTAAGTAAAATATGTAAATCCAACAAAACTGGTAGTATGGGATTAAACCCTATCGGAAATCATCACGCGGCTTCCCAAGTTCCCCACTGTGTGGCCTTACCCTCTGATGCACAAATCCCAGCCTCATCCAGGCCCTTTCATTCAGTCAGCTCTTTCATTCCTATGGTTTGTCCAGACTCATGGAAGAGTTCAAGCTCAATCTACGAATTACAAGCTTTGCAAGGAGCCTAGCAAGCTTCTCTTCCTCTTTTAATGTGGCAGCGGTGGGCGATTATCAATACCTGAGAGAATATTTCTGACATAACATCAGTGTAGCACAGAACTCAGACCGGGCTGGCTGGAATACCCCAGGTTCCATTCCCTGTGGGGCACATGGCAGCCAGGCGTACAGTAGTTCACAGTCACTCAAGTCAGAAAAAAGGCTGTGCAAGTCTTTTTGCAGTTTATTTGAATGGGATGTAGGTGAGCCTTGGGATGCTCCAAAACTAGAAGAAATGCAGAGGATACTTATAACGCCTCTGCTTCTTCAGGGTGCAACCACCGTCTTGAATTCAGAAGAACTACAATGCAGGGGACCCCCATGGCACAGGTATGACCTGGGTCAAGAAACTGTAGTGAGCTCTCCCAAAGGTGGCAAGGACAGTCTCTAGGATCCTTAAAGGATAGTACTTACAGTACTGTAATGCTTCCTGCAGTACCAGCCAGGCTCTGTACTGGATATCTCCGGCCTGGATCCTCTGCAACACTTCTTGTGCTGCTTCAGGGTGCTCTGGACGAGGGTCCCCAAGCTCTAGCTGGAGCTGGGACCCCAAAAAGAAATATATTTGCCCTGAAGAAAGAACAACAGAGGGCTTCAGCCCTTAAGCTGGGTCTTCTTTTCTCAGGAGAAAGAGACTGTTGTTCTAAGCTCTAGATTATTTATACCCCTCTCAGCCCCCTACTGCTAAGCTCTAGATTATTTATACCCCTCTCAGCCCCCTACTGCTAACTACTAACCATGGATCATGAATATTCAGGCTGCCTCTCCCACCCACTATATTCCAGAACTTAGTTGAAAGCAGGGAGAAGTAGTTGAACCTGCCCCAGCAGAACCCATTACAGCCAAAAGCAATTGAGTACTGCTGCAATGATACAGGGAAACCAAGAACTAAATTTACCCCAACTAGAGCAAACTAAGATGATGCTACATCAGCACCACTTTTTACAACATTGCACTAGAAGTCTGGAGTCGGGGGGGAAGGGGGGTATTTCATGACAGCCCGGGCTCAAATAAAAGAAAAAAAAAGAGTTGAATGATGCTGGCGGTCATTCAACCCAAGAGAGGACCAACAAATGGTGTGGAAGAGAAGATTTTGCAGGAGTCCAGGCTCATGTAGTGATTGATGTGTGTGTGGGGGGGGGGGGGGGTTGGGCTCGGGTGGGAAATTCCATGACAGCCTGGGCTCACACAGGAAGTGGGTTGAATGATGCTGCCCATCATTCAACCCAACAGAGAACCGGGGAAGATAAGATGGTGGGGAAGATAGGTTTCTGCAGGGGGAAGTGCTGGAGACAAGGCAAGTACTACATTTTCTATTTATAAAACTTTTGTTTTTTTCTTTTTACTAAAGCTGAAGATCGGCTTTAACAACCTATTTCTATTTTTGTACCAGTTTATAGCTGTGCAGTAAGTTTTTATAATGTTATTCTATGCAGTGCTCAACCAGTCCAAATCCACACTTGACCCCTTTCCCTTACCCAACATCAGTCTTGTTCTCAATGACTGTAATGTCCTCTGGGCCTAGCTCTGGAATCCACTTCTCCAGTTCCTCAATCCACGGATATTTCAGCGAAGACGGGACAACAATAAGAAGAGGCCACTCATTTCTGTAGAAATATGATATCGCAATTGCCTGGATGGTTTTTCCAAGGCCCATCTGCAAACAACAAAAAAAAAAAGAAAGCATGGTCACATTAAATGAAGAATGACCCTACTAGACCGCTTTGAGTTGAACCAGGTCAACTCATGTAACTTCACAAATGTTCTTTTGCCTGAATGAACACAAATTCTCACAGGCACAATCCAGAATCTCGTGGAAAGCCTTCCCATTGAAGTGGACGCTGTTGCAGGTCCAACAGAAGGAGAATGGAGGAAACTCCACATTAACATCTATGGCTTTGAAATGAAATGTCCAACAAACTCATAGAAGTGTAATGGTCAGTGAAGAGGAAAACAGGTAATACTTCAGGTAATGCAGGAGGAGCTTCAATGACCCACGGATCCGTGAGAGACCAATGAGACACGGGGAAATAGATTTGAGTGTGTTCATAAGATCTCTGGTCTTTATTTGGTACAACAGTGGCTTATATGCAGAAGAAAGAAGGGAGGGGCTGTGTTTTAATGCATATGTTTCTAAAAGTTATACAAACTTAGTACTTACTTATCATGATTTAAACTGCTAACTTTGGTTAACAAGAACTAGCTCATGATTTTGATTATACAACAGGCTGCTCCGTGAATCAGCTTAACCACAATGCAAACTGTCAGTTATGTCAAAACACATACATTTTAAAGTAAATTTCTACTTAACCACTTGAGGAC
The DNA here is from genome assembly GCF_905171775.1 of Rana temporaria. Lineage (NCBI taxonomy): Eukaryota > Metazoa > Chordata > Amphibia > Anura > Ranidae > Rana > Rana temporaria. The sequence continues at coordinate 202,463,484 of NC_053494.1, forward strand.
CACTTCACGCCGATATACGTTGGCAGAAGGGCACATGGCATGTACAGGTACGTCGCCTTTAAGAGCCCAGTCGTGGGTCGTGCATGCGACGCCGGCGGCGCATTAGCGGCCTAGTCCTGAACTCTGTGACCGTGCCTGCGGGACCCGCAGACCCGATCGCCGCCGGTGTCCCTCGATCGGGTCACAGGAGCTGAAGAACGGGGAGAGGTGAGTGTAAACAAACCTTCCCCACTCTTCTCTGTGGCAGTGTCAGTGATTGTCTGTTACCCGATATAGGGAACGACGATCAGTGACATCACACGTCCAGCCCCGCCCCCCTACAGTAAGAAACACACATTAAGTCACACTTAACCCCTACAGTGCCCCCAGTGGTTAACCCCTTCACTGCCATTTTAATTTTCACAGTAATCAGTGCATTTTTATAGCACTTTGCACTGTGAAAATGACAATGGTCCCAGAATTGTGTCAAAAGTGTCCGCCATGTCGCAGTCACGGAAAAATAAAAAACGCTGATCGCCGCCATTAGTAGTAAAAACGAATTATTAATAAAAATGCCATAAAACTAACCCCTATTTTGTAAACGCTATAAATTTTGCGCAAACCAATCGATAAACGCTTATTGCAATTTTTGTACCAAAAATATGTAGAAGAATACGTATCGGCCTAAACTGAGGAAAATGAAATGTTTTTTATATCTTTTTTGGGGATATTTATTATAGCAAAAAGTAAAAAATACTGCATGTGTTTTAAAAATTGTCGTTCTATTTTTGTTTATAGTGCAAAAAATAAAAACCAGAGGTGATCAAATACCACCAAAAGAAAGCTCTATTTGTGGGAAAAAAAGGACGCCAATTTTGTTTGGGAGGCACGTCGCACGACCGCGCAATTGTCAGTTAAAGCGACGCAGTGCCGAATCGCACAAAGGGGCCAGGTCCTTAAAAGAACACTAAAGGCAGAAATATTTTTTTTTTAAATAACAAACATGTTATACTTGCCTCCACTGTGCAGCTCGTTTTGCACAGAGTGTCCCCGAATCCTGTCTTCTGGGGTCCCTCGGCGGCTGTCTCGGCTCCTCCTTGCAAAAGCTTTCCACGTTCATGCAAGCTTGCATGGTGGAAAGCTTTTGCGAGCGCACTCCCGTGATACAGCGGCATCCATAGCCACCGACTGTATCACTCGGCCCCGCCCCCGGCGCGCCGCGTCATCCGCTGTGATTGACCGCAGCGCCAGCCAATGGCTGCGCTGCTATCAATCCGCCCAGCCTAGCCAATCAACGGCCAGGCTGGGAACCGAACAAGATGACAAGCACGCGCCCGGGACTTTCGAACGGTGAGGTAAGTAAAATGGGGGCTGGGGGGGGGGCGGAGCTGCATAGGATGCATTAAGGTAAAAAAACTTTTACCTTTACAACCCCTTTAACCTGCATAATGGTTCGGGTCTTAACCGGTTAAGAAACTGGAGTCAGTTATTTATACATTCTATTACAGTCAGATTTTACAAACCTTTGACACTATACTTTGAGTCACTTACCCAAAACAATTCAGAAGTCAATAAGTTCTGACTTCACTAGCTGCATGCTTGTTCTGGTTCAGTCACTTTAAGTACTGAGGTCCAAGGTATCCAGGCAACTAGAATTTTCAGAAGTCATTATAGTAATTTAATGACTTTTTTAGGGCAAGTGATTAAAAACAACTGCCATTAGTGCAGTCCCAGGTTAATATTTATCATCGGTACTCTAATCTAGGGCCGAAACAACTAATCGATTATGAAATGAATCAATTACAATTTTCATAATCGATTAAATCGGCCAGTAACATAATGGGGTTAAAAAACTAAAATTAGCCTTTTATAGTACAAAAAAGCAAATCGCTACTGTAAATATTACTTTCACTGTCCCACGGTAAACACGAACCCCTTACAGTAGCGATTATTTGCTCTTTTTGTACTTATTTTTGTTTTTTTAACCCCCATTATGTTACTAAACATCTCAGGCCGGGTTCACACCTTTTTGTTTTTTGGTGCTTTTTGAAGAAACACACTACAGTTCATTTACATGTTTTCCTATGGGACACGTTCATATCCATGATTTTTTTTCAGCTGCTGCGTATTTGGAAAGGGCAAGGAATTTTTAACGCAAAACAGTAACATTTTTTTTTTTTTGTTCAATATACTTCAATGGAGAAGCTGCAGAAAAGCATATCATGCGTTTTTTTGCAGCAATTTGTGTTTTGTAATCTGCCCAACAACAAATTGGCCCAAAAAAAATTAAAAATTCAATTTTTTTTTTTAAAGGCTATTATCCAATTAATTGAAACAATAAATTTGGCCAACGAATCGATTATGAAAATAATCGTTAATTGCAGCCCTACTCTAAACACACACCCAAAGTCCTTCTCTTGCAAATTTCAGTCACGTAGTTGGTTGCCTGTCCCTGGTCCGGGGTTTAGGCGCACTAAGGACTCAAAGTAGGTGCAGTAGGGGCAAGGGCAGTAAACTGCTGGGGAGCTTTAATTTCCAATATAATATTATATATATATATATATATATATATATATATATATATATATATATATATATATATATATATTTTTTTATTTTATTTTTTTTATTGTTTAAGAGAAATCTTTGTAGTTAAATGTTCTTAAAATTTATTACAGTTTTCAGCCAGAAGCCATACAATGAAATGGTCATGTACATAAACGTGTGTGTGTATCTTAGTTAAGGCTGCATTCACACCTAGGCGTTTTCACACCAGACGCCCGCCGCTATTGCAGCCTGCAATACGCTGGAGGGGTGATTTTACATTGTCGGCTATGGAGATGGTTCACATCTCCACGCCGAACACCAAAACGCCTGAAGCTCAAAACAAGTCCCAGACCTTTTTTTCAGGCGGCTTTCGGCGTTCGGCCATAGCCGACAATGTTGATCACCCCTCCTGTGTATGTTAATGCGGCGTATTTTACCGCGTTTTGTCGTGGCAAATCGCGGGACAAAACGCCGCAATTTGTCGCGGCAAATCGCAGTAAAATACGCCGCGTTCAGGTGTAAATGCAGCCTAACTGAGAATGCCAACGACTGTTTAGGATTTGTGGAAAGTGTAAATATTTTAATTAGTATGTTGGGGATTGTCTGTGCTTTTATCCATGATGCCGCTATGCTTTAAACCAGGGGTAGGCAACCTCGGCCCTCCCGCGGTTTTGAAACTACAAGTCCCATTTGACATTGCAAGACCCTGACTATCACAGGCATGACTCCTAGAGGCAGAGGCATGATGGGATTTGTAGTTTCACCACAGCTGGAGGGCCGAGGTTGCCTACCCCTGCTTTAGCCAGTTCACATAAATGGCATCTAGCGACACTCCCAGGTCACATTTTTATGATGCATTTTTGACGTACGTTGTGGGAGCGACACTATTTTGAATGGGTCTCCCTTCGCTCCAAAAGAGCAGTGTCTTTATGCGATTTTCATGCATTTTGTCGTATGACAATCGTAGCAAAATTGCACCACGTTTGGGGTGCCATTAGGAAATAATGGAAAGAAATGAAGAGTGGTGCTGACATTTTTACTTTATCATCATCGCTCTTTGCATGGATCACCCACCGCTAGGAGAAGATCTACATAGATCATGTAACCAGAAAAAAAAGAGCAGTGGAGCCCCTCTAATGGAGGGGGTAATTGGGCAGGTGGAAAGCGAGGGCAGAGGCTGAGCCCACATTTTCGGCTTCAAATAACAGTTACTGGTCTTTTACCTCCCCCAGTTTGTGACTGGACAGTGAAAGTCAAAGCAGCAAACAGATGAGCTCATCTCTCTTATAGGGTTAATTTACAGTTGCTTCGACTTCATAGCACATTAAAGCACCTACTGCTTCAACATGCTTTTTTGATGCATTTTCTACTTCTCTCTTCTACTTTTTTTAGCATATAAAGCATTGCAGTACAGCTGCTCCTAGCACTGCTTTTCTCACCCCCTTTTAACACTGTTTTTCAGAAACTTGCAAGAAGATATCAGGTGTGACAGTGTGAGGCCTTGCCACAGAATGCGTTTAGCAAATTGGAATAAAAAAAAGGACACCGAACTCTCAAAAATCCATTTGGAGAAGCTCCAGTAGGTGGTTTGTGCGCAGAGAAAACCCATGTCTTAAAGCAGGGATCCTCAAACTACGGCTCTCCAGCTGTTGTAGAACTACACATCCCATGAGGCATTGTAACATACTGACATTCACAGACATGACTAGGCACGATGGGAATTGTAGTTCCTGAACAACTGGAGGGCTGTAGTTTGAAGACCCATGCCTTAAGGTGATTGTAAAGCTTTGAGTATAAAAAACAAAACAAAAAACAAACATGTCATACTTACCTCCACTGTGCAGTTGGTTTTGCATAGAGTGGCCCCGAACACCGTCTTCTGGGGTCCCTCGGCGGCTCTTGCCGCTCCTCCCTGCATCGTATAACCCCCTAGGAGAAGCGCGCTCTCTGGGGGTTACCTTGCGGGCGTGCTCCCGAGTCCATCATTGGGCATCCATAGACGCTGAATGTATGACTCGGTCCCGGGCCCCTGGTTCCTGCGTCATTGGATTTGATTAACAGCAGCAGGAGCCAATGGCTGCGCTGCTATCAATCTATCCACTCAAGAGCCGAGAACCCCGGGCAGAGGAAGAGCGTGTCTCCACCGTGGGAAATTCCACGGCTCAGGTAAGTAAAAACGGGGGTGCTGGGGGACCAGTCATTGCCAGGTGTTTTTCACCTTAATGCATTGTATGCATCAAGGTGAAAAAACACGAAGGGTTTACAACCCCTTTAGTTTTTCCCTGGATTTGGTAGTTCCAGATCATGACCTGAAGCTTGAAGGTTCCAATGCACCTTAGGTAGGAAGAATTCTTCAATCCTGTGTCTGGGCTTTGCTAGTTGCCTGCAGCCTGTGTGAGGGAATAGGTATGAAGGATCATTAAAAGTCAGATCTGAGCATAGCACAGAGCAGTTTCTGCCCAGTTTGGAGACCTGGTTGTTCCCATCAGAGACTGCATCCCTAGCCCGAAGAACTGGGAAAGTCGGGACGGCTACGTGGGCCTGGGAGACCAAGAGGGTCTGGGAGGCCAAGAAAACTGAGGCGGCTAGTGGGTCCAAGGGACTGGCGTAAGTCTCTAGAAGAGTAAAAAAAATCTGCCATGGAAGGGGGGTGCTGGAGAGCCTTATTTGGAGGCCAGGAGTGGTCACGGAGGTACTGCCACCAAGGCTGAGTGTGCCTTAAGAGCCAGGTATTTTTCTGTTATTTAAATTTGCTGGAGAAGAACCCCTGCATGGGCAATCTGGTTAAGCAAGACTTTTCCCTTTTTAAGCCCTTAAAAGAGAAGCATGGTCTTTTGTTGCAGAATAATTTTTTTTTTCTCAATCAAGATATTTATTGGAAGATTGAACATAGTATACAAATGACATTTCTTTTACATTGTTTTCAAAGATCTTATACAATCAAGAAAATACAGGATAGTGTCAATGTCATAGAGTAATATAATCAGTATCGTATGTTGGGGTTACATACAAGAATGCGTGACCTGGAATCGCAAAACTTAATTTAGTAGTTATGGAAAAGGGAGTAGAGGGGGAAGGGAGGGGTAGGAGATGGAGAAGAGAGGTTGGGAGATGAGGGTAGGAGGGAGATGGTGGGAAAGGAAGGGAGGGTGGTTCATATATGGTAAAAAAATTCATTCATCTCAGCACGTAGTGACGACAGATTGGGTATACAGTGGTAATATGCATCATACATCGTAGGTAAGGACTAGGATATTGACAGGATTTCTAATTATATAGTATCTGATATTCATTAGATAATGTAAACACAAGCCATGGTTGCCAAAGAGCATTAAAACTGTCACTGTTTTCTTTTTTCATAGCCAATATTTCTTCCATTTTAAAAATGTACTTAACTCTGTCTAGCCAATCCCTGATCTTTGGTGTACATTTGGATTTCCAGTGTAATGGTATAAGTGTTTTTGCGGCATTTAGCAGGTGCCTAGTGAGGGTTTTCTTATACTTGCTGATCGGGAGATCATTAATGTGGAGTAGGCATGCTGCAGCGTTTAGTGTTATGGGCGTTTCCGTAATGTGTTTAATCCACTCGTTCACCTCCTTCCAATAATCAAGGATAAGTGGGCATTCCCACCAGATGTGCAGGAATGTACCAACATCTCTTTCGCAACGCCAGCATGTGTCAGAGGTTGTGTGGAACCACTTTTTAGCTTTCTGGGGGGTGATGTACCATTGGGTGAGGATCTTGTACGATATCTCTTGGTATTTAGTGCTTAAAGAGCATTTGTGTGCCATAATGCATGCCTTTTCCCAGTGAGCATCTTCTATCAATATGCCTAGGTCGTCTTCCCATTTCTGTTTATGTTTACTGATTTCAGTGGGTGCTGGTGTAACTAGCCATGAGTAAGCTAAGGAGGTGGTATGTGGTACCTGGGATCCTTTAACGCAGACTTTTTCAAGAGTCGTGAGAGGGCGAAGGAAGGAGGTGTGGTATTTGGTATTGACCAGGAAGTCTCTTAGTTGAAGGTAGAACCAGAAGCCTGGGAGCGGGTCAGGCCGTTCTTTCACTAGGGTTTCAAATGTTTTGACTGTAGGGCCGCTAAAACATTGTGTGGCTAGAAGGTTAGGTGTTTCTTTTCTGTTGAGGCCTGGAAGGAAGTCTGGATTATTGAAAATTGGAGTAAGGGGGCCAGGTATCGAGGCGAGGTCATGTTTTCCTACCAGTTTGTGCCATACCATAAGTGTGTTAGCTATTAAGGGGTGTTCTATTACCCTATTGTTCTTTGAGTGTAATGTCCAAGGATAGAACTTGGTTTGGTGTGGGGCTAGCTGCTGTTCTAACTGAACCCAATCCTTTTCCTTAGAGTGGCAGTGCCAGTCAATGATTCTGGATGCAGCATCAGTCCGAAGCTGTATCTGTCCCCCGCTGGTAATAACACCAAGAACCAAGTGATCAAAAACGTCTGATCACGCAGTTCTCAGGGCTCCGTGAGCAGAGAGATGATTACAGTCAGTCAGCAGCTCTCTTCTCTGCTCCCTCCTCGCTCACTGGAACGCTGGGCTGTAGAGGGGGCAAGAGCATCCGGCTCAGACTCTCAGTGGCCCGCTGAGAGGCTGAGCCAGGTGCCGGTCCAGGCATGTGTGCGGAATCCCCAGCTTCATGGTCACGATCTTGCCCAAGCCTGGACCGGCTCTGTGACTTCGGCCCGCTCTCAGCTGAAAATGGGTCACAGGAGTGCAGAACAAACTGCATTCCTGTGATCCACAGGAGAAGTACAGCAAAAAGATATTTGGCTGTACCTCTCTTTTAAATATATTCCCGTCTGATGTGAACTCACTTAGCAAATGCTTAAAAACGCATCTACCACAAGAGCCAACAACGTCCATATTACACGGGTCGAACTTGAGCACTTACCCTGCTTGAATTTGATGTATTAATGATTATGGAGGTGAATTCATTTGTGGCTTACGTCTGCCTAGAGTTAAGCTTTAATTTCTGCTATAACACATCATTGCTTATCAGTTTTTACGCAGGTGTAATAAGCCATAACAAATGACTAGCATTAAAAGACATAAAAAAACAAGAACACTATAACTCAAATTTCAAAACACTTTCCACTTCTGCAGGAACTTATCAATTAAATATAGTGGCTCTTTAACACTACAGAGCTGAGAGGAATCTGGGGGGGAAAAAAACAACAAGAAAAAAGACAAGGACTAATAAATATACAGAAAATGATACTGACATTACTTTTTCCTCCTACACAAACTATTAATATATGGAATAATTAATAATTCATACAGTAAAATGCTGCAATGTGTATAATCGGAACAGAGAGGAGAGATTAGACCCCTCCAACGCTCTCTGCTGCGATCGATAAAATGCGGTGTGGCTCAGTGAATAAAGTAATTAGATAACTTCCAGGGAAGGCATACAATAAAATAAAAAGTGATATATACTACAGCGGCCTTCCAGCCGCTCGGGGACTACATGTACCAGTCGGCTAGCAGCCCCATTGGGTCAATTAAAGGGTTAGCCTGCCCAAAAGTTATATTTCAGTTTTTGGTAGAGGCTGGAGGCTCATGATTACGAAGGAAAAAAAACACACAATGAAAGTTCAGGCAAAATAAAATGCTGAGCTATGGGCACAAGGAGTTTTCATGAACTTATTCCTTACCTTGGCATCTGCCATTCCAGCACTGCTTAAAGGCCTCCTTAAAGTGTATTTTAACCCAAAAAACAAAAATTTGCTATACTGCAGTTTATCAATCTTAAAATATGTTTGCTGCATTCTTCTTTTTTGTTCGTTTTTAGGGCGTTTTTATTTTTTTACCTGGTGGTCCTGCCAGTAACCATTCCTTGTCTTAGTGCAGGGCTTGACAAACTTGCTTTGAATCTAGGAGCCAGCTAAAAAAGTTAGGCACCAGTATGACTCAGTGATGAGCCCCAGTGGCATCACTAGGGTTGGTATCAAGCCCCTCCACCAACTATAGTCCCCCCTCCATTAGCTACAGACCCCCCTCTCTCATTATAGACCCCCTCACTAAGTACAGACCCCCCTACCGCAGTATTAATCCTCTCACTAAGTACAGACCCCCATCTATCAGTGTAGACCCCCCTTCCATCATTGCAAACCTCCCCCATCATTGCAGACCCCCCCCCCCCATCAATGTAGACCCCCCATCAATGTAGACCCCCCATCAATGCAGACCCCCTTCAGTGCAGACCATGCCTCTCCATCAGTGAAGACCCCCCTTGTCTATTTGGATTACCTAAAAAAATTTACAGACCTCAGAACAGCGCAGGATTGGCAAAGCGGAATGTGTCCCTTGGACTCCTCCTTCGTAAACAGAGAGCAGAGGGAAGTGGCTTCGGTTCGCTCCGCTGTGCGCTGTGTAGGGGTGAGGATTGTGCGGCGTGCAGTGTTAGCGAGCGGTGCCGCTGCCTACAGGTGTCACCCCTCTGGTGGGTGTCACCCGGTGCGGCCCGCACCCTACCTGGCAACGTCACTGAGAACCTCTTCTCCCATGCTCACCCCTTCTCACTCAGCCAGAGGAGCAGGGCGCTCTGGTGCTGGGAAACCACGACTCCGGATCCCCGATGTACTTGACCTGCCCTAGGGCAGGGCGACAGCAGCAGTGGGGATGACAGACCGCCGAGGATCCCCAGCTGGATTTCACTCTGCTGGCCACTCGTTCCTCGCATCTTGTCAGCCGCTGCTGTGCCGCTTTCTTCCTGCTCCATCCCCGCTGCCACCGCTAATCACGTTCCTGGCCAAGACCCTGCGACCTGCCCTGTAGCAGAGGCACCTGTCACTGATCAAAGCCCAGGCGCCAGGGTGAAATTTCTAGTCGCAATGGCGACCTGGCGCCTGGGATTTGTCGAGCCCTGTCTTAGTGTGTTTCTACTCTCGATGGAGCAGCAATGAAGACACCTTTGGACAGCAACATTGTCAAATACTGGGGAGAGGGTAGTATTAGATGTACTCAGGGCCAGGACAAGGGGTGGGCAGAAGGGACAGCTTCCCTATGCGCAGCGTGTATTGTAGTGATGGGGGTGCCGCAAGTTTCTTCTACTATAAGGCTGACAGGAGTAGTGACAGCGGCATCACTACTTCTAACAGCCCATGCTGTAAGAAGCAAGTATAGGAGGAGAGAGGAGGTGCAGGCTGTGCTTTCTCCCCCCCTACTCCTCATAGTTAATGGGGGGGGATTTGCCATCTTTGCCCAGGAACTGCATGATATTGTCCCGTACAGAATTAAATGGACTTGACTGACAAATTAAAGTTGAACTCCAGCTAAAACTTTATAAGCAGTTATATAAACTTAGGTTTTCCTGTTGGGATAAACTTTTTATCTAAATTAATAAAAGCCGATCATTGTAAGGCTTCATGTACACTGGACGTTGTTCAACCTCTCCTGACCGATTTAACTTGACAGCTAGAAACCAGAGTCTAAAAACGACCGTTTAGCCGCGATCTTTTTTTTTTTTTTTTTTTGGTAAAATGAAAAACGTCTGTAAACGAAATGCTAAACGCGATTTACCAGTTAGCTGCATTTAGCGCTTGAAATGCCTCTAAGCTCAGCTTCTGGACGCATTTTTTGGGGTTCCAGAAAAAGCTTCTAAACTCAACTGCCTAGAAACTACTATAAACGACCCTGTGTACATGTACTGATAACATAGGAGAGTTCAGGAGCAGTTGAGAAACTGCTCTTAAATGTCTGTTTACCAGCAGCAGTGTACATGAGGCCTAAGGAGCTTTTTCAGAGTTAAATGGCTTGTCCCAACCCTCTGCAGTGCCCTGCTCCCAAATGACTGGGCGCTATGATAAATTTAGTGGGTGTCTGAGCTGATAATGTGGCTCAGGCTGTATGATTTATTCTAAATTGGCCTCTGTCCTGGCAGTGTCTGTGCCTGAGAGCATTTTCCCACTGTTGCCTGTAGGTGGCGATACCCCCACAGGCCAGTTTTTGAAGAAGGGCAAGCAATAGGTCATTGAGTATCTTTCCTCGGGAACAGCCCAGTGGGAGTGATGGCCCGCTGTGCATGCCGGGAAGGAATACTTAAGGGGCAGACGCCATATTTTGGGGTCCTTCGACTCCTGGCACAAGGTATGTGTTGTGTGATTTCCAGCCCCGGGACCACGTTGGCCAGAGGCTGCATCTCTATTAGTAGGTCCAGTTATGCTGGCTGGGGCCTACGAATCAAGAGGGATCCTAAGCTGTCCATCTAAGTGAAGGAAGCTACACTTAATAAAGGAAACCAGGGGAGGACCTGCCCTGGAGGAGACCAAGCGGAAGGCTTATGTCTCGGGATAGGCTTGGTGACCTTATTAAGGAGGGATCCACAACTCAAGTTGTAATACAGTTCGCCGGGTCGGCTTAAAGGCTCTTTAACTGTACGGCTGGAAGTTCGGGAATTACATCCTGTGGCAGAGGATTCCAGACTGTTCAATTTGTTCTCAGTCAGTCTGTGGCAGAGACTGTTATCGAACTGGTTCGTGCATCATTCCGGCTGCTAGGCCAGGGGAGAGGGGTCTATCCGGGTGAGCAATACCCACACAGGAGGGAATGGTGAATGACTTTGGAGTATAGAGGTTTCTCCCCATGTACTTGAACCTTCCCCTCCCCCCTTCATCCTTCTTCACAAGTTTTGAGCAAAAGAATAAAACCTGACCGCTAGAGGTTTTATATCTTGTGTGGACATTGGAGTTCTTTCAGACTTTCTTCCCCTAGACGACGAATGTTGAGGTAATGTGTAGGCCCAAAACTAACCAGCAGCTCATATGGGGGTAGTGCTACACCTCTAACTGCCTATTTTTATGGACAGTTTAGCCTGGAAGGAACTTGAAAAATATTAAACTTATGCTGGCCATAAGCGAATAGATTTTTGTTAAATTTTCAAATCATTAGTGGGGTCAAATCAATGTTCATTTTCGACCACAGTGACGGGAACATTCGAAAGGAGCAGAAACTGAACTTTTCTCAATTGAACGAATTTCAGACACTGTATACGGTTTTTCATTCAGAAATTAAATATTTTGAATTTTTATGTTAGGCTTCATGTACACGGGATGTTTTAACAACCTCTCCTTAAAGATTTAACTTGACAGATAGTAACCAACATTTAAAAAGTCAGTTTTGTCGCGTTTAAGTATGAACACTGATCTCTCAGATACCCTAGTCCAGTGGTTCTCAACCTGTCTAGTGCCGTGACCCCTTGATAAATGTCCCAAGTTGTGGGGACCCCTAACAGTAAAATTATTTTCCTATCGTGGGTTGTCGGCACCCAAGACAAGACCTAACCCATGGACATTTAGCGCTACCTGAGTCCCTTCCACTCAGTATTAAAACCCCTTATAGTACATTTTAGGATGTACCACTCTTTCTCTCTTTGTTCCCCTTTTCTTTCCCTTTTATCTGTCTCTATCCTAATTTCTTGTTTGTTATCCCCATCCCTCTCTAGGCGTCTTTCTTGTTCTTTCTCTTATTCTTTCTCTCCCTTTTTTTTTGTTCCTACCACTCTTTTCCTCTCCCTTCCATGTAGTCTCTATTTTTATTCCTTCTCTTACTCCCTGATGGGGAGTTGGGATCAGTGGCAGTGCTGGCGGGAAGTTGGGATCAGTGGCAGTGCTGGTGGGGGAGTTAGGTGCTCTTGATGAAGGTCATCTGCTGATCCGAGAACTGTAGTGGGGACTTTTAAGGGCAACTCTAATCACAGGTAGTGTTACTCACTGTGTCTCCGACTTTGTGGTTTCTCGTAGCAGTGACATCTATGCTGAAATCAGCAGATAGGGTCTCCTACAGGCCATCCTACTTCACATTCCTCACCAGTCAGCTGACCTCGAGTCTCTGCCTCCCAGCTATGCCGTGAACTGAAGGGGCGGCTGTGAAGAGGCTGAGTGGGCGGCCGCAGTCTTCAGGAACAGCCCAGGTTTTGGGGGACCCCTGGCAAATCCTCATCCGACCCCCAGGTTGAGAACCACTGCCCTAGTCAGTCCCATCCCCCCACAGTTGGAACACACTAGGGAACAAAGTTAACCCCTTGATCGCTCACTAGTGTTAACCCCTTCCCTGCCAGTGACATTTATACAGTAATCAGTGCATTTTTATAGCACGGATCACGGTATAATTGTCAATGGTCCCAAAAATGTGTCAAAAGTGTCCAATCCGTTTGCCTAAAAAAAAAATTGATATTTATTATAGTACAAAATTTTTAAATATTGTGTTTTTTTTCTTTTTTTTTATTTAATTGTTGCTATTCTTTTGTTTATAGCGCAAAAAAAAAAAAAACTGCAGAGGTGATCAAATACCACCAAAAGAAAGCTCTATTTGTGGGGGAAAAAAAGGACATAAATTTTGTTTGGGTACAACGTCGCACGTCCGCGCAATTGTCAGTTAAAGCGAAGCACTGCCGTATCGCAAAAAATGACCTGGTCATTGAGCAGCCAAATCTTCCAGGGCTGAAGTGGTTAAAGTGGTTCTAAAGCCTCAAGGTAAAAAAACCCTCTCTGCTGCAGGATACTACCAGTCCCTGGGCATTGCTTTGTTTAACAGCATGGGATCACTGCCTATTCTACCAAGTGAAGAACAGAGAGCACCATAAAAGTCATTGAAAATCCAGGTAATTTATATTCATCACCAATGCATTTCGGGGGCTTCTCCAATCACCCTTCATCGGGGCCAACAACTAAATACATTTTTTTTTTTAAAACGATCGTTGTTACAACAGGAAATCCTGGAATATAATATGTAATATACAAGAATCTTAAAGGAATGTTGATTAATGACAAAAGTTACAAGTTTATGACACAAATCTTCCACCCAGAATGTTGTATAAGTATTCTATAAAAGTTTATGCCGTGCTGTAACATGGTTGGCGGTTTTATGATTTTTTTTTTTTTTTTTTAATAAGCGACATTTTATTTGTCAGATGGTTTTGAACCAGACAGCTGTGCGTCAGACAGAGCAATATATTTGTATGCAGCTCCTTTTCATATATTTTTAAGAAGCCAAAGCATCACTGAAAAAAAGACGATAATATACTATGTGGACTGCCCATGACAATTTGGACATTATCCGGGAAGGACGCCTATCCAATAAAGGAGCACCTGAGGTCAAGTGACAGATTACACTTTCTTCTATCAAAATGTCACCGGTTCATTTAGTAAAGGTTAGCCTGCCAAATTGTTTTTACGTTATTTGACCCTCTGGCTTTGGGAATTTCACTTTGGGGGCTTTGTAAACGAAAACCTGTAAGCTCCGTAAACAGAAATATTCTTTGTTCAATGCAGGAATATAGAGTTAAATGCCAATACATAAGAAAATACAGGAAAGTCTTCTATAGATACCCAACTGCTGATACAAAAGAGGCAAAGAGCAAGATTATTTCTTACTCCAGATACTCCGTTAGCTATAAAAGGATGCCATGCAAAAAAAAAACGTGCCTTAGTGGTTGGCACCCATGCCTTGCAGCACTGGGGTCCTTCATATCATCCAGGATGGTGAAATTCAACCAGGACACCAACTGCATGGATTTTGAATGTTCTCCCTGAGCTTGTATACGTTTTCGCCGAAAACTCGCCATTCCTCCCATACTCCAAAAATATGCTGGAATTTTTAATGGCGCTTAACAAAAATGTATATACAAAAAAGAAGCTGCGCTAATGTATAATGCACTGAAATCAGCGCAAATATTACAAAAAGTATATAGCAAACTTACTTGGTAAGGAAACAAAGGAACCCTAATGGGTTAATCACAGTCCACAAAAAAGTCCATAGCAAATTTAAGAATGATGGTCTCCAAAGTGAAAGAAAGATAATCCCAACTCCTGAGAAAAGTGATGATAGAAGCACCTCCACCTAGGTCACACACTGACTCTTACCGAAACTCTACGATCTCTTATTACAGGAGATCATAGACAGCATATGATAATAGTATCCTCACAGCATATCACCAAGCTGGGACGGTCACAGTGATGGGTGGCCTCAAGCAGTATACCGGTACATATGTTTAAAAAGAAAGGAGAGCTCCCATAGCATAAGATCCTTTAGGTTTTTTAATAAGATAAAAAGATGTGCACTTACATCAAAGTAGACTTATTACAGCATGAAAAAAAGTCGAGCCGGCCGGCTCCTTGAACAAACGCCCGTATCTTCCGGGTGAAAACACTTAACACGTTGACGCCAGAACGTCGCCTCCCAACGTTTCGTCTCGATGGGGACGTGGTGAAGGGATACCATTGTATAACATTTTTTAGTCGCAGCTATTTTAGTAGTTAATTAGAGTAAGCGCAGTATTTTTTTCCATTTCTTAACAAAAATGGTCCAAGAACGGTCCAAAAAAGACCACACAGTAGTTGAAGAAAAAAAAAAGGTTAACCAATTGAGGACCGAGCCTCTTTCTAAGATTCGGTGTTTACAAGTTGAAAAGAATATTTTTTGCTAGAAAATTACTTAGAACCCCCAAACATTATATATTTTTTCTAACACCCTAGAGAATAAAATGGCGGTCGTTGCAATACTTTTTGTCACACCGTAATTGCGCAGCAGTCTTAAAAGCGCACTTTTAATTAAAAAAGAAGACAGTGAATTTAGGCCAATTTTTTTTTTCTATATTGTGAAAGATAATGTTACGCCTAGTAAATTGATACCCAAAATGTCACCATTCAAAGTTGTGCCCGCTGGTGGAATGGCGACAAACTTTTACCCTTAGAAATCTCCATAGGCGACGTTTAAAAAAATTCTACAGGTGGCATGTTTTGAGTTAGAGGAGGTCTAGGGCTGGAACTATTTTCTTTTGCTCCAACAATCGTGGCGATACCTCACATGTGGTTTGAACACTGTTGTCCTATGCAGGCGCTGTTCACGTATGCGTTCGCTTCTGCGCGCAAGCTCGTCGTAACGGGGCGATTTAAATTGTTTTTATTTTTTTCTTATTTTCTTTATTTTGACACCGTTTAAAACAAAAAAATATATAGGGGTCACTTTTATTCCTATTACAAGGAATGTAAACATCCCTTGTAATAAAAAAAAAAAAAAAAAAAGAAAAGAACAAAAAGCGACGCCCTCTAAGCTTAGTATAACATTTAATAGATACACAAAATCAACATAAATTCTTATGAGGGGGTACTCACAAGACTGCGGGGGGTACAGGCAAATCGATAAAAGAGTGTCATCCGTGGCTGACTTCCGGGATACAGGGACTCCGCTGATGTAGGAATCACTCGATCAACACTCAGACCTCACTTAGGGGGGAGACACGGTGGACGGTCCAACGGCTGTTGCACGGTGCAGCGTCTGTAGGGGATCCCTAGGTGGTTAACCAACGCTGGTGGAGCTGGGGAGTACAGAGACGCCGTGAACCGGCGTGATGGAACGCAGCAGTGGAGCGCAAGCGGCGGGGCGTCACTTCCGGGTTAGGTCAGGTCACGGAGGCGGTGCACGCGTTCGAGGCATGCATGCCTCTTCTATAAGGCTCTATAAAAAAAGCATGACCTCACATCTCATATTTAGACTAAAATGCAATAAAAAAAAATGTCCCTTTAAAAGCTATGGGCGCAAATGACGTTTTGACGTTGCTTCCGCCCTGCAGTGATATGGAGACGGGTGGGGGCCATCTTCCCCTCACTGGTCTCCATACACAGCAAGGGAGAAGACCCGATCACTTCCGCTGCTACCGATGGCTCCGGTAAGTGGCGGAGGGCACCAGAGAGCGGGTGCTGATAAAGGTGATCTTGCAGTGTATCTGCCGCAGAGACCAATTTTATCTTGTTGCGGACCACCCGCTGAAGAAGAGGATACCGGAGTTATGGTAGCTAGCTGCTACCATAACAATGGTATTCCTCTTCAAACAGCCAACGTATTTCTGTGGTGGACGGTCCGTAAAAGTGGTTAATGTTCTTGCATGGCCTAGTCAGAGCCCAGACTTAAAGAGGAGCTCCACCCTAAAGTGGAACTTCCGCTCATCGGAACCCTCCCCCCTCCGGTGTCACATTTGACACCATTCAGGGGGAGGGGGGTGCAGATATTTTGCAGGTATTTTCACCCACTTCCGGGAGTCCTCTCTGCAGGAATTCTTCAGGTAGTTCGTCACTTCCAGCCCCCACCCGTTGTGTTCTGGGAAACACTTGGCTCCCAGAAGACAGCGGGGACCAGTGAGGACGGCGCTGCGTGACTCGCGCATGTGCCGTAGGGAATCGGGCAGTGAAGCCGAAACGCTTCACTTCCTGATTCCCTTACCGAGGATGGCGGTGGAGGTAGCAGATAGACTAGCGATTGCTCGTCTTCTGCTGCAGACATCGCTGGACTCCAGGACAGCTAAGTGTCCTAATATGCAGTATTTGTAGCTGCTGGCTTTTAATATTTTTTAAATGGCGGAGCTCCGCTTTAAACTTAATTGAAAATCTGTGGAATGACTTGAAGACTGCAGTCTACAAACGGTCACTATTAAATTGAACTGAACTTGAGCAGTTCTGCAAAGAAGAGTGGGCAAATATTACAAAGTCTAGATGTGCAAAGTTAGTAGAGACAAATCCCAACAGACTAAAGGCTGTAATGAAAGCAAAAGGTGGTTTAATAAAAATACTGACACAGGGGGGTGATCCTTTTTCCAACTCAGCAATTCTTTTTTTTTTTCCTGACATGTTGGTGTTCTTTCACTTAGATGTTATTAGTTAACCCCTTAACACCCGCCGCACGACTATTTACATCCGCACAATGGCACGGACAGGCAGAAGGGCGTATATTTACACGTCCTTGCCTTTCCGCGGGTCGGGGCTCCGATCGGGACCCCCCCCGCTGCGTGCGGCGGGCGGATTCCCCCGGGGAGCGATCCGGGACGACGGCGCGGCTATTCGTTTATAGCCGCTCCGTCGCGATCGCTCGCCGGAGCTGAAGAACGGGGAGAGCCGTATGTAAACACGGCTTCCCCGTGCTTCACTGTGGCGGCGCACCGATCGTGTCATCCCCTTTATAGGGGAGACACAATCGATGTCAGACCTACAGCCACACCCCCCTGTTGTAAACACACACTAGGTGAACCCTAACTCCTACAGCGCCCCCTGTGGTTAACTCCCAAACTGCAACTGTCATTTTCACAATAAAGAATGCAATTTAAATGCATTTTTTGCTGTGAAAATGACAATGGTCCCAAAAATGTGTCAAAATTGTCCGAAGTGTCCACCATAATGTCGGTCACAAAAAAAAAATCGCTGATCGTCGCCATTAGTAGTAAAAAAAAAAAATTTATAAAAATATCCCCTATTTTGTAAACGCTATAAATTTTGCGCAAACCAATCGATAAACGCTTATTGCGATTTTTTTTACCAAAAATAGGTAGAATAATACGTATCGGCCTAAACTGAGGGAAAAAAAAGTTTTATATATGTTTTTGGGAGATATTTATTACAGCAAAAAGTAAAAAATATTGCATTTTTTTCAAAATTGTCGCTCTATTTTTGTTTATAGCGCAAAAAATAAAAAACGCAGAGGTGATCAAATACCACCAAAAGAAAGCTCTATTTGTGGGGAAAAAAGGACGCCAATTTTGTTTGGGAGCCACGTCGCACGAGTGTGCAATTGTCTGTCAAAGCGACGCAGTGCCGAATTGTAAAAACGCCTTTGGGCATTTAGCAGCATATTGGTCCGGGGCTTAAGTGGTTAAATACAACTGGATAAAACAAAAAACTGTCTGTCTTCATTTCAGGCAACAAAAAGCGATTAGTTTAAAGTAGGGTGATTCTTTTCTATACCCACATTATGTACTGTATGTATTTATGTGAGATAGGGGCCTTAGACTGTAAGTTCCTATGTGAATGTACAAACACCTATAATAAAAATTGTCTGCACCACGGTGAAGCCGATTGGTTGGAGTAGGCATAAGCAGGCATAAGCCCCAATACTTTGCCCTCCTTATATCTTTTGATCCAATTCTAGCCTGCAATTTCAAAGTCCAGAGACTAATATGAAGTTTTCATAAATGTTCATATTCTTTCTTCATTTAGTCGGCCATCTACTTCCATGAGATTTCTCTATCTGCCTTTTTTCCACCTGCAAAAAAAAATTCTCACCTTGAATTTTCTTTTTTTTTTAATAAACCACAGAAATATTTTCAGTTTTTTTTTTTGTGGTTTTGTAAAGAATACACCACATTTCCCTTCACCTCTCTTAGTACTGCACCGCTTGTCTCTATGATTGAAGATGCAGACGCCTGACACCGACTGGGACTTTTGGGTTTCATGGCAGATATATAGAAAGGCAGGGACAGTAGTGGTAGTGAGATGTTATCATACTATGAACTTTCTAAAGGCCCCCATAGATATAACAGACACTTTCACCTTCAAATGTTTAAAGGTATTTATTCCCGCTACTATGTCCCTAAACACAAATGTAAAACCACTTTAAAGATGCACTTGTGTTTTTAAACACTAATTTTCCAGACATGCCAGCGCCCCGACGGAGGGGGGCAAATCCCCAAAACATGTTAGAGCATTGCAGGTTGGAGCCAAGGCAGCATAGAGAACCTTGAGACAGGCTCAACTACTTATTGGCCATTGTAAGGGTCATACTGGGCCAGATTCTCGTAGAATCGGCGTTGGCGTAGTGTAAGCCATTTACACTACGCCACCGCAACTTACTGGAGCAAGTGCCGTATTCTCCAAGCACTTGCTCCGTAATTTGCGGCGGTGTAGTGTAAATGGCCCGGCGTATGGCCGCATAATTCAAAGGGGGCGGCTTGTATTCAAATTAAGCGCGCCCCCATGCCGATTGAACTGCGCATGCGCCGGGCTGAAAAATAGCCCAGTGCGCATGCTCCAGCTCACAACGGAAAAGTCAATGACGCCGACGTTAGCGTCATTGACGTAAAGTCGTATTCGAGAACGACTTAGGAAAACGACGTAACCGACGGAAAAAGCCGGCGCGGACCCAACGCCATACTTAACATGGCATACGGCGGACTGGCGTAAGGTTACTCCTCATATAGCAGGGGTAACCTTACGGAAACGACGTACGCGACGCAAATTCGTTCAGGAATCGGCGTATCAGGCTCATTTGCATAGTCAAATGAGACCTGAACGTAAACGCCACCTAGCGGTCAGCGTTGTATTGCATTTAGGATCCGACGGTGTAAGTGACTTACACCAGTCGGATCCTAGCCTAATTCCGGCGTATCTTGATTTGTGAATGCAAAACAATGATACGCCGGCGAGAATTTCGAATTACACCGGTGTATCAGTAGATACACCGGCGTAACTCTTTTGAGAATCTGGCCCACTGTGTTTAAGTCCGAACATTGGGGTATTCTGTCACGAGCATTTGCTACAACATATACAATATTATTACAGTGGAACCTCGGATTGCGAGTAACGCAGTTCAGGAGCGTTTCGCAATATGATCAATACTTTTTTTTTTTTTTTTATCCTGACTCTTGTCATGCAAAATGAGCAGGTTTCAAGCCTCTGTGGTGTGCATTACCGCTTTTGGCCAGAGGTGCGGGGGCGCTGGAGCCAATGGGAGCCGTTCAGAAATGCTCAGTTTTCCAAGTGTTTCCGAGTCTCTCTGGTGCCCCCCCCCCTCACCTCTGGCCACATGCAGTATTGCATGCCATAGAAATCAATGTCGAACAAACGATTTTCATTTCCATTGACTTCTATGGGGAAACTTGATTTGATATACGAGTTCTTTGGATTACAAGCATTGTCCTGGAACGGATTATGCTCGTAATCCAAGGTGCCATGGTATACAAGATTTATATTACACAGTTACAAGAGGAAGAGGAGGGCCCTGCTCATTAGAGCTTACAATCTAAGCGATGCAAAATATGATTAAATAAATCGTTCTAAACTTGGGCTGCAGAAATTAACGATTAATTCCTCGATTAATCACAAATTTTTTCATCAAGTATGATCCTCGGATTAAGCTCCGGGGTCACGCCCATAGGAAAGGCCGTGACTTCGGCCTAGCTCCGGAGCCGCGGCCATCTTGGTACACCCGGCGGCGCCTAGTAGCAGCGCGCTGATGTCATCGTCTGCTGCCTGCTGTGAGTGTTCTTTCTATTCGGGGGAGATGCGTGGACATTACGGGGGAGATGCGTGGCCATTACGGGGTATTACGTAATGTATACTACCCTTAAAGTGGATGTAATGTCACAATGTACAGTATAAGATTTCCTATCATCTGTGCCCAGTCTTGCCACACAGAGTTAATCCAGCTCTGAGCAATCCTCTTTTATTGTTCAGTGAAATACAACAGACTTCCATATGAAAGAGGACAAAAATTTCCATGAAGACTCATGGGATGCATGACATCATTTTGACCTAGGCCAGAAACCAAAAAGCAACTTTAGAAACGTAAAAAAAAAAGAAGTTTAAACAAGTAAATATAATATACAAGGGGTCTCCAAACTTTCTAAGCAAAGGGGCAGTCCACCAGGCGACTGACTAGTGGGAACAGAAAGTGCCCCAGCATCAGTGGGCATAAACAATGACCCATCATTGGTTTGAATGGAAAGAATTGTGCTCCACCGTTGGTGTCAATGGGAAGAATAGTTCCACATTGCTGATGTCCGTTGGTTGAATAGTGCCCCAAGATCCAAATAAAGGCAAGCCAATGGGCCACATCTGGCCCCCAGGGCCACATTTTGGAAACCACTGTAATATATGTTCTGTATTTACTAATGCCAGTAGCATAAGGATTACAAATAGTTCATGTTAGTTGAAAATGCGTAGTTTAACAGTGACTACTACAGCACTGCTCAGCAGGTGATCATTATCACATGGTAGTAAAACACCAGCCGGGAGTTTGGACCCCAATATCTCTTAACTACTAGCCGACCAGCCGCCGTCATTCTACAGCGGCAGGTCGGCTCTCCTGGGCGAGAGCCAGTCATATATTACGTCGGCTCTTCGAGCGCCCCCCGCCTCCCCTGCGTGTGCCCGGCGGGCTCGATCGCCGCCGGGCACCCGCGATTGCTCGTTACAGAGCGGGGAACGGGAGCTGTGTGTGTAAACACACAGCTCCCGGTCCTGTCAGGGGGGGAAATGCTGATCTTCTGTTCATACAATGTATGAACAGAAGATCGGTCATTTCCCCTAGTGAGGCCACCCCCCCTACAGTAAGAACACACCCAGGCACATACTTAACCCCGTCCCCGCCCCCTAGTGTTAACCTCTTCACTGCCAGTGGCATTTTTATAGTAATCCAATGCATTTTTATAGCACTGATCGCTATAAAAATGCCAATGGTCCCAAAAATGTGTCAAAAGTGTCCGCCATAATGTCGCAGTACCGAAAAAAAAAAAATCGCTGATCGCCGCCATTACTAGTAAAAAAAAAATATTAATAAAAATGCCATAAAAATACCCCCTATTTTGTAAACGCTATAACTTTTGCGCAAACCAATCAATAAACGCTTATTGCGATTTTTTTTTACGAAAAATAGGTAGAAGAATACGTATTGTCCTAAACTGAGGAAAAAAAAAATTTTTATATATTTTTGGGGGATATTTATTACAGCAAAAAGTAAAAAATATTATTTTTTTTCAAAATTGTCACTCTATTTTTGTTTATAGCGCAAAAAATAAAAACCGCAGAGGTGATCAAATACCACCAAAAGAAAGCTCTATTTGTGGGGGGAAAAAGGACGCCAATTTTGTTCGGGAGCCAAGTCGCACGACCGCGCAATTGTCAGTTAAAGCGGCGCAGTCCCGAATCGCAAAAAGTGCTCTGGTCTTTGGGCAGCAATATGGTCCGGGGGTTAAGTGGTTAACAGCCTTAAAAAAATCAAAATAACAAAATGGCAAGTGTCTCCGCACTACACAGAGTCCTCTCTTTTTATTGAAATGTTACAAACCGGTGTTAATTTGATTTCTTCGGCTAACAAGGATGAGTTCTGAGGATTTTCTTTTGTTTGGGGTTACTTACAATGGCTTACAAAAAGCATACTGTGAACCTGCAACCCTGAGTACAACGTCTGACTGTGTACAAAAGTACAAATAAAATTATCAGCGTTCATCTTCATCCTGCCGCAGAAAACACAGTCCAGACATAGCAGTATGTATTACGGACTTTAAAGTGACCTCCACGGCTATGGGCATTCAAGTATTAAAGAAGTTCTATGGTCACAGCACGCACTTTCATTTTAGAACATTGTAATGAAACATTTTTTTTTTCACAATCCAATATAAGCTTACTGGAAAAAAAACTCCTTTAACTGCTTGCCGACCATGATGCGGGAGCCGATGCGTGTGGCTGGCGGCCGCGATGTCAGCCAGCGATCTGCGATCGCTCCTCAGAGAGCCAGAATGGGGATCTGTCAAACACACAAATCCCCGTTCTTTCAGGGAAGTATAGAGAGCTCTTCTGTTCCTAGTGAACAGGAACAGCGATCTCTCTCTTTTTCCTGTCAGTCCCCTCCCCCCACAGTTAGAATCACTCCCTAGGGAACTGTGATACATTTGCCTATATGTCTCAGTTTACTGCTCCCTGCTAGCCAGGTTATTGATGTGCTAATGTCCCCTCACTATTTCTAAAGGTTAATTGATCTGTTGTGTTGTGTGAAGGAGAGCTGGGTTTAAGTGGCTTGTGTTAATTATTCTGATTGCTTCATTGTGGTAATTATCTCTCTATATGCGGGGTCGAGCGGTCTGGTTGATGTATTCAGTACAGCTAGTGCTCAGCGTCATTGATGTCATTGTCTAAAGAAAATGTGTTTCAGCATCGGCCCCGTTGTGTCTACCTAGTCATCTGTATGGAAGCCCCAGTGTGAGGGGGGCGGAGATTTGTCATTGTAACAGTTTTGGAAATGACATATAAGCTGTGTGTTATAACATTAAAGTCTGTGTTGTTCTAGCAGTAAGCTGGTCTCATGTGTGGCTTTCTGGGCGATTCCAGGGATATCCCTCCTCGTGGAATATTGGGGTGATTTTCGTTATGGGAAGAAGGGAACGTTGACGGGGATATCATACCGATACCGTCACAATTGGTTGGTAGCAGCGGGATTTTTCCCTTCTATTCCCCTTCACACCCGGATTCCAAGCAGACACTGGAAGAACTACTGGAAGTTCGTGGAAGGATCGCTAGCAACAAAACCAAGCGGGTCATCATAGCAGAATTAATGGAGCTAGACCAGGAGGACGGGATTGCAGCAACGCCAGCAGTACAAGAGATGGAGACACCAGTGATTCAGGAGGAGGAATCGCCAGCCAACAAGCTAATGAGAGAGAAGCTAGCGTGGTTCGGCCCGAACCCAACGCCGGATGTGGTTCTGAAAGTGATGGACCTGTTAGCGGAGGAGGCTAAACAAATAAGGGACGCAGAACTACAGAAGGATAAACAAATAAGGGACGCAGAACTACAGGAGGCTAAACAAATAAGGGACGCAGAACTACAGTTAAAACTGGCAGCAGTCCAACAAGCAGCCGCACCTTCTACGAACAGTGAGTACAGCACAGCAGACGCAAGGAAGATTCCGTTTAGCGCTTTTAAAGCTTTTGATGAAAAGGACTGTGAGATTGATAACTACCTGGCAGACTTTGAGCGACAATGTAACCTGCACCGAATTGCTAGAAGAGAGTGGGTTGCAATATTGTCAGGCAAACTGTCAGGCAAAGCTTCTGATGCTTTCCGGACCGTGCCAGATCAGGATATCCATAGCTACGCCCGGGTTAAAGAAGCGCTCCTGGCTCGTTATGCAGTAACCCCAGAGTCCCACCGACAGAAGTTCAGGGACTCACGCAAAACCACGAAAGACTCTTACGCAGAATGGGCATGCCAGCTGTCCCTGTCGGCCTCTAACTGGGTTAACAGCAGCCAGGCCACCACCGCAGAGGACATTTTGCAACTAATGCTCCTGGAGCAATTTTACAATCACATCCAGACGGATGTCAAAGATTGGGTGAGAGATCGCAGGCCCATGACTCTACCAGAGGCCGCGAAGTTGGCGGATGAATATGCGGATACTCGCAAGACAAACCAGGTCACACCACGGGTACAACCTCCACAACCAACGGCGCCCTCACACCCACCAGCCGCTAGATACCAACCGCCTAACAGACCGATGACATCTAGCCCTCGCTACCCACGCCAGGAGGACAACGAACAACGCTGCTTCCGGTGCAAACAGTTGGGTCACTTCAAGCAGAATTGCCCCATGAACGACAACACCAGGTCAAATTGGTCTCAACCTGGGTACCGCCCACCAGCAGCAGCCCATTGTGTAGACTCGGCTTGGGATCTCCAGGAGCTGGGTCCGGAAGAACCATTGGGCACCCCTTACGAAGCCCTCATGGTACAATCTGTTATTACGGACAACAGGGAACACCATTGTCAGCTGGTAATGGGCGACCGCCATGAGCCGGAGGGGCCTTGGAGGGAGCTGGGCAGAAAGAGGCACCGCCAGCTACCCTCCAAGAAGAAGAGGTCCTGGAAGTCATATAACCAGCGGACCTGGGAGGAGAAGAAGCGACTGGAGGAGATGGAATCGCAGCGGGCGCCCCAGATGCGGGCCGAGATGTTCGCCAAGGGCCCACCGGTGGCCCCTTACACCACCACCCAGTTCCTGATGATGAAGGACCACGTGGAGAGCCTGCAGGACATGAGCAAGCAGGATCTGATCCGTGAGTACATAGAGCTGGAGGAGTGCATAAGCCGCATGGAGGAGGAGAACAACCACCTGAGGTCACAGCGGGCTGACCCCCCCAGGCTCCATGAACTGGAGATGGAGCTGGAGAAGCTCAAAGAGGAGAACCGGCGGCTGCGGAGGGAGCAGGGGGTGGCTGACCTTATGGGGCTCTGAGTCCCCTCTCCCCCCCCCCCCCGGACTCTGAGCACCAGTGCTACAGCATTTCAACAAATATAACTTTTTATTTTTATGAATCTCCTGTGATTGTCACTTCAGAGCCATAACCTGCCCCCTCCCATAGCGGGACACCTAGACGGCGGCGCACAGACCCATTCGCTGTCTTCACACTGACTTCTGGTGACTTTGCAGATCGCACAAAGACTTGGGGACTGACCGGCGTGTGATCTGACGACCCGGTAGCATACCTGAGTCGGAAGCAGTTACCAATGGAGGTCAGTCACGCCAAACGGAGTTAACCTCGGACTAAAAGCTCTGAACCCGTCAACCCTACTGGACCAGGGAAGGTCCAACCGGGTTTGCCGGAGCAGGGAGAAAAAGGGGGGCCATTGTGAAGGATGTCAGTGTAAATCTCCCTGCTTGGTTCATGTGTCACAAGCTATTGACATGTTAATGACCCTTCCTCAGCCAGCTCCCTAGTTCAAATGGTAATTGATTTATTGTGTGTGGGAAGGAGACCGGCCTTACTGTTTACAATGATTAGAAGTGGCTCATGTTAATTATTCTGATTGCTTCATTGTGGTCAGGCTGTTACACCTAGTAATTAACTCCGCTGATGTCTTTATCTAAAGAAACATGTCTGCATGGTCGGCTCCGACTTGTCTCCTATAATCTGTATGGGAAACCCCACTGTGTGAGGGGGGCGTTCCTAACAGGCTGTAACCACATATAAGCTGAGTTTTTGTGTCAATAAAGTGTCTTGTTCAAGCAGTAAGCTTGTCTCATGTGTGGCTTTCTGGGCGATTCCAGGGATATCCCTCCTCGTGGAATATTGGGGTGATTGTCGTTATGGGAAGAAGGGAACGTTGACGGGGATATCATACTGATACCGTCACAGGAACAATTAAAGGGGTTTTAAACGGGAACAAAAAAAATCCTAAATAACTTCCTTTACCTTAGTGCAGTCCTCCTTCACTTACCTCATCCTTCCATTTTGCTTTTAAAAGTCCATATTTCTTCTGAGAAATCCTCACTTCCTGTTCTTCTGTCTGTAACTCCACACAGTAATGCAAGGCTTTCTCCCTGGTGTGGAGTGTCGTGCTCGCCCCCTCCCTTGTACTACAGGAGAGTCTGGACGCTCTCTACGTTGCAGATAGAGAAAGGAGCTGTGTGTTAGTGGGCGTCCTGACTCTCCTGTAGTCCAAGGGAGGGGGCAAGCACAACACTCCGCACCAGGGAGAAATCCTTGCATTACTGTGTGGAGTTACAGACAGAAGAACAGGAAGTGAGGATTTCTCAGAAGAAATAAGGATAAGGAAGAAACAAGAAGAAGAAACAATTAAACATTGATTGAGAGTAAAGTTACACTTTAAGTGCTTCTGGTGTGAACTTCGAAAATTAATTGCTGCACAGCGCCTGTAGTTACAAGGGTCAATAGGAGTTTGTTTTAAAAAAACAATTTTGCCTTTAAGTGAATGGTAACAACATATTAACGACTATTGCCTTGCCACACATTCACAGGAATTAAATGCAAAATCTTGGCCACTATAGTTGCACCAGCAGCTACCAATACAGATTTAAGAATAGAAAGATTTTGGGTTACATAATTAAATAGTAGGTGAGGTTGAAAAAAAGACACAAGTCCATCAAGTCCATTAGTCCATCAAGAAGTGATTATATGTCAGTATTACCTGTATATCCCTGTTGGCTTGGTCTTTAAAATTCTCTAAATTAAGAATTTCTACTTTACCAAATTCCTTTCAACCCAATTTTGCTTTCTTCTGGAACAGCTTCTGTATCAAAGTATTTGTTACCCCAACACTTTATATTCCGGATATGTAGAATGAGAAAACAACAACAAGACGTAGACGCCACTTAGTAAACTGTAAAACTTTTAATTAAAAAATGTCATAAAAGCACTCACATGGAGGTATGGGAATACAGGCATATGGATGTTGTCCTGCGAGTCGTCTGGCCCAGCCAATAGATGTGTCAGTCCCTTTTGTCACTTACACATCGCTTGTGCTGTGTAGCGAACGCAGCGCTGCTGGTCGATACAATCCTGTATGTAGATGGAGGTGCACGGGTGTGCAAGCATGGATGCTGGAGCGCACGTTGGAACGCACGCTTGAGACGCTATGGCTGTGGTGGAGGAAGTGACGTCATCGCTGGGGACAACAATAATGCAACGCGTTTCCGTGCATGTGCTGTGGTTTGATGTTTCCCATCAAACCACAGCACATGCACGGAAACGCGTCCTGTGTGGAAAATGCCCAGGAGGCACACAGGAAGTGACATCAACATGATTGAAAAAAGGCAGCAAAATGCCCTGGAGGCACACAGGAAGTGACCTCAAACTTCCCCAATATAAGCCCAGCCCAGACACTGCCAAATTGCTGGATTATCTTCAGTCCCCCCTTGTTCCTGTGCTTGTGTGTCATCTGTCTGAACTTGTTGTGACCTGGAAACCTATTTGACTACTCTTGATTGCTGCTTGCCATTGACCTTGGATTTGTACCTTGACCATTCTACCTCTTTGCCCCTTTTGTACTCAGCTGCCAGATTAGAACTGACCCCGGCTTGGATCTCGACCATTCTTCTTCTGATTAACCCTTCTGTACTTTCTTGCAAGAGTGGACTTGACCTCGGCTCGGATCTTGGACAAAGGCTTGCACGGTGCTCCGCACCCCTGGCACCCGTGCCACTCGGTGTCTCTGTCTCCATCTCCAGAGGCTTTAAGGACCCGAGGTGAAAGGGAGCCCTCCCTCTACTTGGGTCTCACATCAGGGATGTGGCCCTTGTGACACATGCCTTGACACAGTAGCGCTTCACAACCATTCACTGGAAAGCTCAGTGTACTGCTGCTTCTTCTCCCCCAGCTCTTAGAAAAGAGGGAATGTGATCGCTTATAAAAAAAAAAAGGGGGAAAGGGTATTTATAATGTTTTTTAATATCTACACAAAAATGTTTTGCCTTTCATTTCTATTTTAAACTGAATTGGTTGTTTTACAAGGCGATAGTTGACAATCATTTTAAGCATGAAGCTGAAACAAAGTCCATGAAAAGGTGATAAATAAATATTTTAATTATTCAGAAGAGATCACAACAAATTTGGTTACATAGCTGTGCGCGTATAATCATCATCTACGCTTGTACAGTTGTGTTACATCTCACGGGTATCTATTGCTTGGAGTTAAATTACAGCAGCATGAGAACGGGTGACCAGGCTGACAGATACAATGATGATTCACAATGTTCCCTGCACACCGCAATGGCAACAGTAATGAAGATGTGTGTTCTATTGCAGATAGGATTTTCTTTTTTTTCTTCTCGGGATACATAAATTAGGTAAACTTGGGCAGAATTCAGTTTGTCTTTTCCCTTGTAAATAAACACTCTAGCTCGTGTTATGTCGGTTAGCAGGAGCTGTCCTAATGTGATAAGGGGGCGGTATTGACACCGCTGGGGCCCGAGAAGTAATACTGTGATCAGCCAAGTGTTTCTGCTAATTGAACAAAATGGCCTTCTCCTTAATTTGCCCAACCAACAATATAAAAGTGGAATGTAATGGGGATTTGAAACCAGGGAGTCTTTGGAGTCAATATTTTTTTTATTTCTGGAGGAGGGGCCTTCTCAGCTAAGCATGCCCTCCTGCCTGCATGCCTGACCTAGGGGCAGATGGATTCCAGTTAGTAAATACTACATGAATCATCTTCCCTTAGGCCCTGTAACGGTCACCACCGTTTACGACCTTCCATCCCATCCACGACAGCTCATCTGACACTCCAACCGGACATCCCAGAATAATGAGACTTGCTCCATTACTGGTTTCAAAATGAAGACAACTTTAATGGTTTCTTCTCAGCTTATATACAGTACAAGGCATGGAAGTATTCAAAGGGACAATGAAATCTCCACCCCCCCTAATCACATACTAAGGCTAATTACTAAACATTCCTTCATTGACAGCATAACAAACAAAACACCATCACACAATGATCTCCTTCCAATCCACATCCCCAGACAGACGCTCTGTCTCCGACAAGTACATTCCACACATAAACAGTATTTAGCATACATAATTAGAGGTCTGGGAGCAGACCTGGATTAACACCTTTACACAAGGACAATGGAATGTCTTCCAGGCCCTGACTCAATTAGTATGTCACTAGTCAGGGCTAAGCATAGAAATGAGTCATAGAATATTCTTTGCAGGCATTAAGGAATATACTGTAAATCACTGTCCACGCCAAAACAATCCAACATGTGTACCCCATCTCCTGGCTCAATCTGTGCCTAAAAGTGACTCCTGTTACAGGCCCCTTTCACACTGGGGGAGGAGGCACGGTGGTGGTATAGCGCTGCTAAAAAATAGCGGCGCTATTCCGTTGGAATTGCCGCGGGATTCCATCGCTAGCGGTGCGGTATTAACCCCCGCTAGTGCCCCATAAAGGGTTAATACCGCCAGCAATGCGCCTCGCGGTTTTCAATTATTTTAAATGGGAAGGAGCGGTATACATACCACTCCTCTCACCGCTCCAAAGATGCTGCTTGCAGGAGATTTTCTCTCCTGCCAGCGCATCGCCTCAGTGTGAAAGCCCTCGGGCTTTCACATTGAGTATGCTGGGCAGGAGTTTTTCAGGCGGGATAGCAGCACTATTTTTAGCGCTGTAACGCCTGAAAAACTCCTCAGTGTGAAAGGGGCCTTACTCACAGAAATGCTGGGGGGAGGGGGGGTTAGAAACGTGATTTCTCAACAAAATAAAGCATTGAGGCATGGATAAAGGGGGAGTTTGCTTTCAATATTAAAAACAAACCAAATCATGTTTTCAGTTTGTGGTGCTCAAACACAATGAGGTTCTGCTTTATTATGAGATATCTCTTAAACCGGTGGTATAACGACCAGTGCCTTCTGGCATAAACCATAGGTGGTCCTCAGTGATGGTAGTTTGGTAATGAATAAGCACAATGTAACAGCGACAGAAGTTCGCTGCTTTTAAAAGTCAATATCTAACCAGTCAGACGGACTTCTAAGTACTGTATTTCAATATATAAACTCACTTTCCTGTTAAAAACAAGCTTAAAATGAAAAACTCCAGTGGGTGTAACAAGATGTCGGCTTTCTCCCTTCTCAGAGTATCCTTACTATGGAGGAGTGCGGGTTGTGGCAAGATGGTGGCGACGAAACGCCACTTGCGTTACCAATTCTGACGGGTCGCCAAATCTGACGAAAAACACCTGCACCCACCCCTGCGATTGCATCAGCATGCCTGGTCCATAAAACAGTGTTCCTTTTAGGTTGTTCTGCTTCTGCTTCATGCCAAGTACAAAAAGTAGATAAGAAAAATCATACACCTGTCTAAACTATTGGCAAGATTTTGCATGTGTCCGACTTTTAAAGTCATGAAGAACCCAGTGCATTTTTTTTAAATGACGTTATCTGGTGGGTTTATGCAAACAGCGCTCCACAAAAGCCTTCAATTTCATAAGGCTGTGCTTTCCACGGAACTATATGGAGGCAAATAAATGTGTGAAAAGTTAATTCCCTGCAAGTACCGCAAGTATAATATTGCAATGGCTCCCATCACCTTTGTGACATTTGTTTAGCTATCACTATGCGGTACTGCAAGTTATGAGAAAGGTCCAATCTTGCATATACTTTAAATACGTCAATACCAGTGATGGCGCTCTGGGATGCTTATTATAGAACGGCTCATCAGAATGTAGGAATTGTTTAAAAAAAATGCTTCAAATATATTCTGCTGTTTAGCATAATTCAGCTAAATTATACTTCGGCGATCTACGCACTGTTTTTTTTCTCTCCTGCGAGAAGCTGTGCAGAAAACCTCCTTATGTCACTCAAATTCCCACATTTAGTACCTAAACCTGGTGGAAATTGTGTCAGCAACAAGCGCACGCCAATAATTATCTTTCCATCTGAAGTGACAGGATGAATCCAAATATAGCGAACGCAGCAGAAAAAAATATTCCAGCGAAAAAGGCCAATCAGAGGCGCCCCTTGTTCATTTCATATTCATGTCCGGGGGGGGGGGGGGGGGGGGGGGCTGAACAGTCAACTCTTTGCAAACAGACTAATCGGGGAAGAGAACAACCTGAAAAGAAGTGGGAAAGATTGCATGCAGATCACTTTGGGTAAGAACAACAAATCCAAAGAAGGGGTTAGGAGGGGAATCTGTAAAGGTAAAAAAAAAAAAAAAAAAAAAAAAAAATCCCAAAATAGCTTCCTTTAGCTTAGTGCAGTCCTCCTTCACTTACCCCATCTTTCGATATTGCTTTTAAATGTCCTAATTTCTTCTGAGAAATCCTCACTTCCTGTTCTTCGGTCTGTAACTCCACGCTTATTCCCTGGTGTGGAGAAAGCCTCTTGAGGGGAAGGGGGCAAGCAAGAGTGTCAGGACGCTCTCTACTTTGCAGATAGAGAAAGGAGCTGTGTGTTAGTGGCCGTCCTGACCAGGGCCAATCCGCCCTATAGGCTCACTATGCAAGCCGCTAAGGGCCCCGCAAAGTTTCGGAGGGCCCCCAAAATTACAAGAGGCCCCCGCCTGTTGAGAAGTCATTTTCGGGCCCTCACCCCGATTTTCAACTCACTGGCTGCATGGAGAAGAGGTAAGAAGTCAACACCCCCACTGCTCACTTTAATGCAAGATTTCATTTCAGACAGCAAAACACACCCTCCCCCCGCTTCCCAACTTTGTGACATGTCACTATCGGCAGCACAACCCCCCCCCCCCCCCCCCCCCCCCCCACCGTGTCTCAACTTTAACCACTAGAGTACCGGGCCATCGTCAAATGACGGCTCCACGGTTACTCTGAAAATTCAACAGGACGTCAATTGACGTCCTGTATTCTTGCGGCCACTGGGGGGCGCGCGAGCGGGCCCGGCGTGTCCCCGAGATGCCGATGCGCGTGCCTGGCGGTCGCGATGTCCGCCAGGCACTCGGAATCGGCGGCTACAGGGACAAGACGTGGAGCTCTGTGTGTAAACACAGAGCTCCACGTCCTGTCAGGGGAGA
The DNA here is from genome assembly GCF_905171775.1 of Rana temporaria. NCBI lineage: Eukaryota > Metazoa > Chordata > Amphibia > Anura > Ranidae > Rana > Rana temporaria. The sequence goes on from NC_053494.1 coordinate 202,495,838, forward strand.
GAGGAGACCGATCTGTGTCCCTTGTACATAGGGACATAGATCGGTCACCTCCCCCAGTCACCCCCCTTCCCCCACAGTTAGAACACAATTCAGGTATACATATTAACCCCTCCCTCACCCCCTAGTGTTAACCCCTTGAATGCCAGTCACATTTATACAGTAATTAGTGCATATTTATCGCATTAATCGCTGTATAAATGTGAATGGCGCCAAAAACGTGTCAAAAGTGTCCGATGTGTTCGCCGCAATGTCACGGTGACAGTAAAAAAAATCGCAAATCGCCGCCAATACTAGTAAAAAAATTAATAAAATAAAAATGCCATAAATCTATCAGCTATTTTGTAAACGCTATAACTTTTGCGCAAACCAATCAATATATGATCATTGCGATTTTTTTTACCAAAAATATGTAGAAGAATACATATCGGCCTAAACTGAGGAAAAAAAACGTTTTTTTTAAAAAAAATTGTGATATTTATTAAATAAAAAAGTAAAAAATAGTGTTTTTTTTTTTAAATTGTCACTCTTCTTTTGTTTATAGCGCAAAAAATAAAAACCGCAGAGGTGATCAAATACCACCAAAAGAAAGCTCTATTTGTGGGAACAAAATGATAAAAAAATTGTTTGGGTACAGTGTAGCACGACCGCGCAATTGTCATTCAAAGTGCGACAGTGCTGAAAGCTGAAAATTGGCTTGGGCAGGAAGGGGCGTAAGTGCCCGGTATGGAAGTGGTTAACGTGACAAGTCGTCTTTGGCAGCCTCCCCGCTTCTCAACTTTAATGTGACATGTCATTTTGCTTAGGGCCCCAGGGAGGTCAGGATTGGCACTGGTCCTGACACTCCTGCTCGCCCCCTTTACAACCCCTTTAAGCAGTTATTAAGGGCATACTCTATTGGGGGGGGGGGATGTTAATTTTGGGTGCAGCCAGTCCTTAAAGCGGGGGTAAACGTTTTGTTTTTTTTTAGGTGCATCTACCGCTCTTCATATAATTAAGATTGTACTCGCGTGTCTTGTTTTTGTAGCCCTCCGCATCAACATTCGGCCTTATAGAATGATTTATAAAAAATTGTCCTGTATGGATCCATCTTGCTTGTGGGCACAGCGCCAACATATTATTAAAACTGTTGGGTCCAGGGAAGCCAAATTTCTGTGGACAACCTCTACTAATATAAGTTAAAGGGACACTAAAGGCAGAAATTATTTTTAAAAAAAATAACAAACATGTTATACTTGCCTCCACTGTGCAGCTCGTTTTGCACAGAGTGTCCCCGAATCCTGTCTTCTGGGGTCCCTCGGCGGCTGTCTCGGCTCCTCCTTGAAAAAGCTTTCCACCTTAATGTGAGCGAGCTCGCATGGTGGAACGCTTTTGCGGCCGCGCTCCCGTGATACAGCGGCGGGCATAGCCGCCGACTGCATCACTTGGCCCCACCCCCGGCGCGCCGCGTCATTGGATGTGATTGACAGTAGCGCCAGCCAATGGCTGCGCTGCTATCAATCCGTCCAGCCTAGCCAATCAACGGCCAGGCTGGGAACCGAACAAGATCACAAGGACGTGCGCGGGACTTTCGAGGGGTGAGGTAAGTAAGATGGGGGTTCGGGGGGGGGCGCGTTACCGTCGGATGTTTTTTCACCTTAATGCATAGGATGCATTAAGGTGAAAAAACATTTATCTTTACAACCCCTTTAACTTATACATCGGCAAAACCGTGTTCACAGAGGGGGCAGAGGACCATTTCTTAAGAATTTCCTTCTTGGCATAAAACATCAACATAGAAATTAGCAACTTTGTGTACCGGGGGCCTTATCCCTTCCCCTTACATTAGATGTCCAGAGCCACCCCATTATCAGACGTTGAGTCCCCCACTCTCCGTTACATCACAGTGCACCCCCCTTTTCTTATGCTGCTGCTGGGAAGAAGCTGGATGCATTACCGAAAGTAAGGGTCTGGAGGACGACCAGAGGAGGGCTGGAGCAATCCTGAAGCTGCAGGAGAGGTGCGAGGGCCACATGAAATGGCCTGGAGGGCCGGATTTGGCCCGCAGGCCTTGTGTTTGACAACTGTGCCTAAGGCCCCGTACAGACGAGCGGACAGTCCGATGAAACCGGTCCGCCGGAACGTTTTCATCGGACATGTACGCCGGAAGATTTCGGTCTGATGGCTGTACATACCATCAGACCGAAATCCGCGCGGACAGAGAACGCGGTGACGTAGACGACACTGACGTTCTCTATCGCGCGAGTTCAATACTTCCACGCATGCGCGGGATTTCTGTCCGCTGGTTGGACGTACTAACCAGCGGACATGTCCGCCGGACAGCTTCCCAGCGGACATGTTTCTTAGCATGCTAAGAAACATTTGTCCGCTGGAAATCTGTCCGCTAGCCTGTACACACGATCGGATCTGTCCGCTGACACTGGTCGGCAGACCAGTTTCAGCGGACATGTCCGGTCGTGTGTACGAGGCCTTAGAGAAATACCTGCAAGGCAGATAATGTCACATTTTCATGGTAATGCATAGGGGGGTCACTAACTGAAGACAAAACTGGCTGAAGAGAAAATAAAATACAGGTGAGCAACAGGCATTAAAAATAAAAAAAAATTTCTAGAGTTCCTTTCTAGATGAGGGTATTAGGCAGTCCCCCCCCCCCCCCCGAACTATTGTCAATGCTCCATATGTTCCTATTGACAGTGAAAAGGTTCCATTGCCAATTTCAACCTTTTTATGAGAAAAAAAAAATAGCGAATTAATATTTTAATTGAACTCAAGTAGGAGAGGGAAAGCAGTTGAGATTTCTCCAATAGGCCATAGAAAATGATGCATTGGCTTTTTGCAGCCGTTCTGGCAAAAAATAAATTATTATATATAAAATAAAATGTCAATTTGCGCTTGCAACTGGCATTTGCGTTCCGCACTTTCTATTTTTTTTTTTATATTTCTAACAAAGCATCAACGTGGGCCGTCTTTGGTAAAGTCACCGCTTAATGGGGCAATTAGTGCTGTGCTTTATGTCACTTTCCCAGTGTAAATCTATTTTCCTGGGTACCAGGCAGCACATCCAGCTGTTATCTTCTGACCTTACATCAACTCGGGGAAAAAGGGCACCAAATGTGCTGGAGACCTCAGCGAACACATAACTTACAGCCCTGGCATCTTGTGCAAAACTAGGAGCCAATTAGTTATTTAACCCCTTGAAGGACGGAGACCTAATCTTGGCATGCGCGGAATTATCAGCTCAATGAATGATTTGCTTGTTTATAATGTGACCTATTTGGGTTATTTATAACATATAGAAAGCAGCACAAAATGTTCTTCAGTGTTCTACAGAGAGATAATTTTTCCCCAACCACCCAAACAATGTAAAAAAAAGTGCATCCCATGGAAATTTTTGACTTTTTTTAGCATATTGGAACAGGTGAACCTCATCATTCAAGCAATGCCTACACATAAAGGTGATAAACAGTAAAACCTTGGTTCGAGAGAATTTTGCAAAATTTAAAAATACATTGTTACTTGATATACAAGCGATGTCTTGATATACACAAGTAGCGTCATGTCACAGCTGAGAATAAAAAAAGAAGAGGCGCCTCCAAGTGTAGCAATAGGGTTACATTTAACCACTTAAGACCCGGACCAAAATGCAGCTAAAAGGACCTGGCCCCTTTTTGCGATTCGGCACTGCGTCGCTTTAACTGACAATTGCGCGGACGTGCCTCCCGAACAAAATTGGCGTCCTTTTTTCCCCACAAATAGAGATTTCTTTTGGTGGTATTTGATCACCTCTGCAGTTTTTATTTTTTGCGCTATAAACAAAAATAGAGCGACAATTTTGAAAAAAATACAATATTTTTAACTTTTTGCTATAATAAATATCCCCCAAAAATATATAAAAAAAAATGTTTTTCCTCAGTTTGGGCCGATGTGTATTCTTCTACCTATTTTTGGTATAAAAAAAAAAAATCGCAATAAGAGTTTATCGGTTGGTTTGCGCAACATTTATAGTGTTTACAAAATAGGGGATAGTTTTATGGCATTTGTATCAATTTTTTTTTTTTTACTACTACTAATGGCGTCGATCAGCGATTTTTTTCGTGACTGCGACATTACGGCGGACACTTCGGACAATTTTGACACATTTTTGGGACCATTGTCATTTTCACAGCAAAAAATGCTTTTAAAATGCATTGTTTATTGTGAAAATGACAATTGCAGTTTGGGAGTTAACCACAGGGGGCGCTGAAGGGGTTATGTTTCACCTAGTGTGTGTTTACAACTGTAGGGGGGTGTGGCTGTAGGTGTGATGTCATCGATTGTGTCCCCCTATAAAAAGATGTGACACGATCGATGCTGCCGCCACAGTGAAGAACGGGGAAGCCGTGTTTACACACGGATCTCCCCGTTCTTCAGCTCCGGGGACCGATCGCGGGACTCCAGTGGCGATCAGGGTCTGCGGGTCTCGCGGTCCCGGAACTTCAGACCGGGTCGCGGACGCGCGCCCGCGACTGGGTACTAGTACAGGACGTACCTGTACGTACATGTGCCCAGCCGTGCCATTCTGCCGACGTATATGTGCAGGAGGCGGTCCTTAAGTGGTTAATGAAGGTACAACATTTAGCAACTCACATGGTTGATGATTAAAACAGGCACATCTAAGAAGTTTGCAGGCATCCGGAGTAAAGCTGTCCACATAGACCATCCCCCGCACCACCATCGGCGTCGTCCCTTCCACGCTGCGCTCCAAGAGCAGTTCAATCACTCTACTGCAGGGTAGTCTTCCCAGTCACAATTGCAGACTGAAAGCGGTGAGAGCCGGCGGTGTGGGAGATAATCTATGTCACAGGTGTAAAAACGCAAGGCTCGGGGGGCGAATAAGCCGTCTGGGCCATTTCATGTGGCCCTCGCACCCCTTCTGCAGCTGCCGGAGAGCTCCAGCCCTCCTCTGGTCCTCCTTCAGACCCTTACTTTTTGCTTTCAAGCAATGCATCCAGCTTCGTCCCAGCAGCAGCATAAGGAAAGGGGGGTGCACTGTCATGTAAGGGAGAGTGGGGGACTCAACTTCTGATGGTGGGGTGGCTCTTGACATCTAATGTAAGGGGAGGGGAAGTGCTGGACATCTAATCTTAGATACAACCGGCCCTTTTGAGGGCAATCATTATGCTGATGCGGTCCACAATGAAACAGAGTTTGACACCCTTGGTCTATGTGGACAGCTTCACCCCGGATGCCTGCATACTTAGATGTGGCTATTCTTAATCATCAATCATGCGAGTCGCTAAATGTTGTATCTTCATTAAAGCGGAGTTCCGGCCACAATTTCACTTATTAAATATAAATACCCCTGTAATACACAAGCTTAATGTATTCTAGTAAAGTTAGTCTGTAAACTAAGGTCCGTTTTGTTAGGTTGTTACAGCATTTAGAAATAGACCGTGGCCATCTTAAGCGTGGGCATCATGAAGCCAGACTGTATGACTTCCTGGATTTCAGCTTTGCATATCTCGCACATGCTCAGTGCACAAGCAATGTAATAGGTTTCAGTCAGGTTTGCAAGGACTACTGGGAAACATGATGCCTATCCCAGAAACCCTTGCAAATAGCCTAGGCTAATAAGGAGGAGGAAGTAATGAAGGACTACAAAATAAAGGTATTTACAAGCAACAAATTAAATAAAAATTGTCCATTCTGAACACTATGAGATTAGAGCATGCAGCACAGACAAACATAAAAAATGGGTGGAACTCCACTTTAAATGTAACCATATTGCTAAACTTAGAGGCGCCTCTCTTCTCTTTTATACTCTGGAGCTCCTGCTGGATTTTGCTTCTAATCCCCTTGCGGTGGCTTCCATTTGTGGATGGACATTTTATGGTTACACAACCAATCGCATCGCTATAATCTTTTTATATGGACTATAAACTAAAGGACTTATGAATAAATGGCTGTGGAAATAATCATTTGCGTTTCCATTATTTCTTATGGGGAAATTTGCTTTGATATACAAGTGTTTTGGATTACAAGCATGTTTCTGGAAACGAATTATGCTCGCAATCCAAAGTTTTACTGTACTTCAATGAAAACACAAGGAAATATGCACTTTCAATCTTTTATTAAACAATAATATCAAGAGGAAAAAAAAAAACTTGAATCAATGTGATTGTATATACACTATATTGCCAAAAATATTAGGACACCTGCCTTTACACGCACTTTAACTTAGTCTTAGGCCGTAGGGTTCAATATTGCGTTGGCCCACCCTTTGCAGCTATAACAGATTCAACTCTTCTGGAAAGGTTGCCCACAAGGTTTAGGAGTGTGTCGAGCTTCTAGTGGCATTGGCCATGTATGGTACATACACCAGGGTTTGACAAATTTGTTTGGAATCTAGGAGCCAGATAAAAAACTTAGGAGCCAGAAAACGCACCCCGTCCCAAACTCGCGCGCAGAAGCGAACACATATGTGAGTAGCGCCCACTTATGTAAACGGTATTCAAACCACACATGTGAGGTATCGCCACGATCATTCGAGTGAGAGCAATAATTCTAGCCCTCCAACTCAAAACATGCAACCTGTAGAATTTAGGATTAGGAAAAAGGTACCTGGGATGGATGGGTTTTTTGTTAAAGGGTAACTACACTTTTCGTGGGGACAGAAAAAAAATTACAAATAAAGAACAAATAAACAAGTCATATTGTAATTGAATGTTAGAAAAAATGATCCTTCCTTTTCAATCTGCAGTCGCTGTCATTTTCTATAAATACAAAGCAATATGGCTACATGGAGTTGTTCTGTACACAGAATGTGTACTGACCACTTCCAGAAACATAATTTCCTGCTTGTGCGATTGGCAGACCAATTTCCCCAGAAGTCTGCCTATGATACAAGTCAGATTTCAGGTATCCTCTGTAACAAAAATATCATTTGCTGGGGGGCGTTCTGACCAGCCAACTTGGGTGCTCTTGATCAGGGTGATCTGCTGATCTGAGAACAGTAAGCGGGGAATTGTATTGGCAACTATAATAACAGGTAGTGTTACTCACTGGGCCAGATTCACAAAGATACGACGGCGGATCTCCTGATCCGCCGTCGTATCTCTGAGATGCGACGGTCGGATCTATGCGACTGATTCATAAGAATCAGTTCCGCATAGATCTCCCTTAGATCCGACTGGTGTAAGTGACTTACACCGTCGGATCTTAGGCTGCAATCTCCCGCCGGCCGCTAGGTGTCGCCTCGGTCTTTTATGCGTCGGATATGCAAATGGAGAGAACCGCCGATTCAGAAACGAACGCCCGCCGCCTTTTTTTTACGTCGTTTGCGTTCGGCTTTTTCCGGCGGATAGTTACCCCTGCTATATGAGGGGTAGCTAATGTTAAGTATGGCCGTCGTTCCCGCGCCGAGTTTCAAATTTTTACGCCGTTTGCGTAAGTCGGTCTGGAATACGGATGGCCGCAATTGACGTTGCCCCTGAAAACAATGACGTCCTAGCGACGTCATTTGGAGCATGCGCACTGGGTAATTTCGCCGGCGGCGCATGCACAGTTAAATCGGCGCGGGAACGCGCCTGATTTAAATTGTACACTCCCCCTAGCCGCGGAATTTGAATTCCGCCGGGGGAGTTATGATCCAACGGTGCAATTTTCGAGGTAAGTGCTTTGTGAATACTGCACTGGCCTCGCTAAATTGCACCGGCGGATCGTAAATCACATAGATTACGCGGATCTAAAGATCCGCTAATCTATGTGAATCTAGACCACTGTGTCTCCGGCTTCACTGTGTCTACGGCTTTGTGGTGTCTCGTAGCAGTAACACCTATGCCAAAATTAGGAAATAGGGTCTCCTCCAGCCCCTCCCACTTCACATTCCTCGCCAGTCAGCTGACCTCAAATCTCCGCCCCCCCAGCCTTGCCATGAACTCAATGGGTGGCTGTGAAGAGGCCGAGTGGGCGGCTGCGGGCTCCAGGAACAGCCCTGCTGGGCAGCTGCAAAAATGCTGGGAGAGCCAGGAACAGCCCAGGATTTGGTGACCCCTGGCAAACCGTCATTTGACTCCCGAGGGGGTCCTGACCCCAGGTTGAGAACCACTGGTCTAAAGGGATGCAGGCCCAGCAGCTTTCCTTAGAGCCCTGCAGCTGGCACACCTGACAGTTAATTATGAAACCGCTCCCATTATAACAAAAGGTAGGAATCTGCAACAAAGTTGTTATAATTCTTGCAATGTACATTTTGATCACCCTGAAAGGAATGTTATTTTCTCAACAAAAGTGGAGTTGCGCTTTCAAAAAAAAGCTACAGTGCCATCATCCACATACAGAAAGAGAAGAGGCAATGTAAACTAAGCCGTGTATGTTTTGTATCGCTTTATGTGCATCCTTTGCATCAGAAGCCGATTTTCCGTTCAGCAGAAATGACTTCTTATAGGAAATTTGAATAACTGCTCCGGAATAGACTTGGCTACAAAGGCTTCCGACTCTCCAAGGCAAACGTTTGTTTCAAAGCACCCGGTTAGCATTCAGATTTCACATCAGTTACGCTAAACTAGAAACAAAGTGGTTTTGTTGATAGAGTTTACTTCGCTCTGTTTTGTTCTATGTTTTCTTTACACGTTCTTGTTTTACATTGTCTATATAAATAAGCTCCACAGTCTACCCATGTTTAATTGCACAAAGTAGAATGCCTACTGTGAAAGCTGGTAGGTAGTTATGCAGAACACAATGATAATGTTTTAAGGAGGAGAGTGTTCACTTTCAGTGAGATAAGTAAAATCTTTCAAAGCGCAAGTTCAACTTTGGGCCACTTTCACACGATCGCGTTCAGGTCCGCCTGTCAGTTTTGACGGCAGAACTCAACGGCCACTCCAGTCCCATGGAGCGTCGCATGTCAGCGAAGACATGTCCGCTGACATCCGACCCGATCTTCCAAAATCAGACGGATGGCGATACATGCATCGGATGAGATCTGATGAAAACGGACATGCGGTCCGTTTTCATCAGATGGAGTCCACCTGTGTGGAAGAGGGCTTAGAGAAAAATCTGTAAGGTGAACGTACACAGGCCCCCCTCCATGCCCCTTCAGTCCGGCTGACATGGACCGCCACAATCTCCAGTTCGAAGCCCCGGTATATCCACGTCAGGAGCCCAAGGCTTAGAAAACCTCTCTCCATCCTCGCGTCTTCTGCATAGCTCACAGGACGGGCTATGCGGCTTCTGATTGATCGGCGCCACCCACGTGATGGCGCTGACCAATTAGAATGCTCCAAAACGTACCCCTGATGAGGGACGTTTTGGACATTCAGCTCAGAGAATTTCTAAGCCCCGGGCCACCTGGTGTACCAGAGCTTAGAACCGAAGATTGCCACAGTCCAGGTCAGCAGAACGAAGGGGGAGGGCGAGGAGAGGGACCTGAGTAAGTTCACCTTACAGAGTTTTCTGTAAAGGAGAACTTATCCGTGACGTCAGCACGTCATTCAGGAATCACTAGCTGGTGCACTGAGGGTATTGCCTGGTTCCACTACACGCTCTCCACCGCAAACTTCCTGGTTGCCGGACCAAACGCGGAGTCATTGATACGGCCACAGAACGGCACGGACGGTACAGTGGGCAATTCGTTTCCTCCTGTGTGAGCGGTGTGCAGCTCACTTCTCGCTGTGAACACTGAGGTATTGAGATCTTTTAGATAAGGAGGACTGCAACCGAGGATCTGGTGAGATCATGTTTCCATCTACCACCTTTCATTATGGATGCATCAGTCTGACTCCTATGCAATAATCTCCCCCACACAGGGCCAGCGCTACCACTAGGCGGATAAGGCAGCCGCCTAGGGCGCAGCCATGGCCTGTCACCTCCTCATCCCACTGGAGCCGATGTCCCTGTGTGGCAGGTCTGCAGGAGTGTATACAGGAGGTCTGGAGGAGGAGAGGGATTGTTCGATGCCGAGGATCGTGCAGGGAGGGAACTATCGCAGGCAGTATACTAACAGTTCCCTTACCGGCTCCCCCAGCTTCAGAGCTGTTAGGCGGCTCAGAGCTCTGATGCAGAAGAGCTGGTCGCCTCCTTCATGGTCACTGGTCGGGACCCATGAGGGGGTGTGGCCAAGCAAGGGCTAATCCTGTATGTCACTGGGGGGCAGGGGGCGGAGCAGCTAGAGTCAGGGAAGAACGTGTGGTCCTTCATGGCAGAGCAACATGGAGGTAAAAAAAAAAGGCTCTAAAAAAAAAATTTGGGGCTTTTATGCAGCCACTGGACTTTGAGAAATTGGGTTGAAAACTTGCTCTGCCCAGTAACTCACACTCAGGACAGTGCTACAGGAAAAGTGCTGTTAGCCAACAAAGATCAAGAATGTATCTCCTGTAACACTGTCCCGAGTGTGAGTTATTGGGCAGAGCAGTTTTCAACCCAATTTCACCCAGCCCTCCGTTACATAGTTAGTCAGGTTGAAAAAATACACAAGTCCATCAAGTTCAACCATAAGAAATAAAATAATAATAATAATAATATCGTACAATCACATATACCCAATTCTATACCCACAGTTGATCCAGAGTAGAGGTCGACCGATATGGGTTTTTCTCTGGCCAATGCCGATGCTGATATTTGGAAATCGGGGCGGCCGATATGTGTTGCCGATTTTTGCGGCCGATATGTGTTGCCAATTTTTTTCCCCCCTGATCTAAAAAAACCTAGGGTGGAGAGGAGATAATTGTTTAGGGTGGAGAGGTGGGGTGCAGCCCATCAGTGCCACCTCATCAGTGCCCACCAGTGCAGCCCATCAGTGCCACCTCATCAATGCACCAGTGCATCCCATCATTACCCACCAGTGCATCTCACCAGCGCATATAACCAGTGCATCACCTCATCAGTGCCAACCAGTCCATCACCTCATCAGTGCCAACCAGTGCATCACCTCATCAGTGCCAACCAGTGCATCACCTCATCAGTGCCAACCAGTGCATCACCTCATCAGTGCCTCACCTCAGTGCCCACCAGTACAGCCCAATGTCATTCACTGCCACCTCATCAATGCCCACCAGCGGAGCGCTCCAGGCTCCGTTCCATCTAGCACAAGCAAGCTCCATTGTCCCTGGCCCTGACGTGCTACCCCGCCTCTGCCTACAATCCCCAGAATGCAGAACGGGCCTGTAACAGCCAATCGGCGGCGGACGCTTTTGACATCCTCCACTGTAAAAAAAATGTCCCCTGACATGCTGCGCGCCCTGCCTCTGCCTACAAACCCCAGAATGCAGCGCGGGCCGGCAGTTACCGGCCCGCGCTGCATTCTGTGATTTGTAGACAGGGCGCGCAGCACGTCAGGGGACGTTTTTTTACAGTGGAGGATGTCCGCAGCGGCCGCCGCCGATTGGCTGTTACAGGCCCGCTGGTTGGCTGCCGTGCTGGGTGTACCAAGATGGCCGCGGCTCCGGAGCTAGGCCGAAGCCGCGGCCTTTCCTGATGCTGTGAACGCTGCGGCAATCCGCGAACGAGCGGGCGGGCAAGCAGGCGGAAGAATTCCACCCAGCACACCCCTACCTCAGATCCTAGACAATCGGCCTATTTTTCATAATAATCGGCCGATATCTTTAAAAAGGCAAAATATCGTCCGATATATCGGCGACCTCTAGTGTATTGCTAGAGTTTATTTTTTGTGAGTGTGCATGTGATCAGCACAGGGCCAATCAGCACTGTCCATACAGAGGATAGGGGGAGAATGACAACTCCTTCTACAAGCTTTACCAAGAACTTATACAAGTCACAAGACTGCTATATACTGCTGATGAGAAAGGGTACTTATCAGTTTACTAAAATTGCATTTCCATGTTCTGTGTAGGGTGAGCTCAGGAGTGTTCACAAGTCCACATGCCCGTGCCTGCCAGGAAGCTGAGACTCTAAAGCGAGGATCACAGGCAGTGAGACATTTCAAGATCCACGGCTGCACCGATCGGGAAAATGTCTCACTACCTGTGATTAGCGTACATATTTACACCGAGTAAACTATACTACATGCATTATGGATCTGTTTTTAAACTGACTTATTCATTTGAATGTACCCAATTCTACTGGTCCTGAAGAAGCAAAGCACGCTGATCCTTTTAGAAGACCTTATGCACACAGACTTGTTTGTAATGTACCATATTTGTTAGCAATGTGTGCTTTTTATATTGTGTAAAATAAGAGACAAATATTGTACGTCATTCTATATCTAATTGTGCACACTGGGGTATATTTAAATGCTTACTGACCAGCCGCCAAAGTTATACTGCAGTAGGTTGGTCCGGTAGTGCGAATCGATGTACCGGTATGGCGGTCCCTATAATGGCTATAGCAGGCGCTCACATGTCGCCTGAGCCAATGTGCATGGCTGGCGGACGTGATGTCCAACGGCCACCCACGATCGCTCTACAGAGAGCCAGAACCAGAGATCTGTCAATGTAAGGCTTTTACAAGTCAGAAAAAAAAAAATCCAGAAATATGTTCAATGCACAAATATTATGATCAAATAACTGGTGAAATTAATGGTATGGCGACAGGGTCTCTTTAACACGGGCAATGAAACTGCTGCTGCTGCAGAAAAAAAAAAAGAAGGTTAAAACAATTAAATAGACGATAAAACAATTTTCCATTTATCAATCAATTTGTTTTTAGCAACAACATGCCCCTCCTGCGTACTGAGATCACAGCGCAATGAGCATTTCGAACAGCAAGGCGACCCCTGGGGAAGAGATCAATTCAGCAACACAGCTGCAAAGAATGTCTCTGGATTGTTCTTAAAGCAACAAGAGCCGTAATCTTAACGCACTCCCGCAGTTAACACAAATTGCCAGAGCGTGCAGCATTAGCCTAATACAAAGCTACTGGCAAGATTAACCCCTGGGAGACGGGGATACTGCGCTGAGAGAGAGAGTAAACAGGAGGTTTTGGTGGAGAGGAAGAAAAAAAAGAACACTGTCCCAAACCAACTGCGACGATACGAAGGAAAAATGCATTAGACTGCTTTCTAACCGAAAGATATATAAGCTATTCCAGTATATTTGCTGGAACCTTTCAAAATGAGTGCAAAGTCCCATGACCACCACCATCACAAGACTCAATAAGTTAGAGGGCATTAATTTATTATTATAGGTACTTATATAGCGCCCCAAATCCCCCAATTTAGGCAGCGAGATTATAATATATATACATACACACACACACACACACACACACACACATTATTTATATACCGTATTTGCCGGCGTATAAGACGACTGGGCGTATAAGATGACCCCCTAATTTTCCAGCCAAAATGTTGGTTTTGGGATATACTCGCCGTAGAAGACTACACCCTTCTTACTAGTCATGCCTCGCCTCACAGTGCCACCATTACATGCCAGACCTTGTCACTACATGCCAGACTGTGCCCCAGTACATGCCAGACTGTGCCCCAGTACATGCCAGACTGTGCCCTTACCTTATCCCAAGACATGCAGAATCGCGGCCGTACGATTTTTCAAAAGCCGCGCCTCCTACGTCTTCTGTTCCGTGATAGGTGGAAACACTCAGCTTCCCAGGAGGCACTGTGTTCAGTGGTCGCCTATCACGGAGGCCCTCTTGGACGAGAGGGCCTCCGTGATAGGCGGACACTAAACACAGGACGAGAGGGCCTCCGTGATAGGCGGACACTAAACACAATGCCTCCTGGGAAGTGCAGTGTTTCCGCCTATCACGGAACAGAAGACGTCGGAGGTGCGGCTTTTGAAAAAACGTACGGCCGCGATTCTGGGATAAGGTAAGGTTAGGTTACCGGCGTATAAGACGACCCCCGACTTTTAAGAAGATTTTAAGGGGTTAGAAAGTCGTCTTATACGCCGGATCTGTCTCCGTCAGGCTGCGGACATCCATGTTTCAGGCTGTGGGCATCCATGATTTAAAAGCCGCGCCTCCTCCTCAGACTGTTCCGTGATAGGCGGAACACTCATTTTCCCAGCAGGGCCTCCGTTTAGTGTTTCGTCTATCATGGATGCCTTCTCATCCTCGGACGAGAGGACATCCATGATAGGCGGAACACTGAACAGAGGCCCTGCTGGGAAAATTAATGTTCCGCCTATCACCGAACAGTCTGAGGAGGCGGCGCGGCTTTGGAATCATGGATGCCGCAGCCTGAAACATGGATGTCCGCAGCAAAAAAATAAGGTAGGGAGATTGTCTTGGGACAGTGGGGGCATGGAATGGCACAGTGGGGGCATGGAATGGAACGGCACAGTGGGGGCATGGAATGGAACGGCACAGTGGGGGCATGGAATGGAACGGCACAGTGGGGGCATGGAATGGAACGGCACAGTGGGGGCATGGAATGGAACGGCACAGTGGGGGCATGGAATGGAACGGCACAGTGGGGGCATGGAATGGAACGGCACAGTGGGGGCATGGAATGGAACGGCACAGTGGGGCATGTAATGGAACGGCACAGTGGGGCATGTAATGGAACGGCACAGTGGGGCATGTAATGGAACGGCACAGTGGGGCATGTAATGGAACGGCACAGTGGGGCATGTAATGGAACGGCACAGTGGGGCATGTAATGGAACGGCACAGTGGGGCATGTAATGGAACGGCACAGTGGGGCATGTAATGGAACGGCACAGTGGGGCATGTAATGGAACGGCACAGTGGGGCATGTAAGGGAACGGCACAGTGGGGCATGGAATGGAACGGCACAGTGGGGCATGGAATGGAACGGCACAGTGGGGCATGGAATGGAACGGCACAGTGGGGCATGGAATGGAACGGCACAGTGGGGCATGGAATGGAATGGCACAGTGAGATTTGAAAGATGCCTGTTTCTGTCAGTGGCTGTTCCTGTCAGCGGTTGTTCTGGCTACCCCTCAGCTTCCAGACAGACTAGTATGAAGGGAGTAGTCTTATACGGCGAGTATATCCCAAAACCAACACTTTTCCTGGAAAAATAGGGGGTTGTCTTATACGCCCAGTCGTCTTACATGCCGGCAAATACGGTATATAGTAAAACCTTGGATTGCAAGCATAATTTGTTGCAGAAACATGCTTGTAATCCAAAGCACTTGTATATTAAAGTGAATTTCCCCATAAGAAATAAGAAACAAAGTACAGCAATGTATTAAGTGACTTCCTTTTTCACAAACCAAGCTTTTTTATACGCCGGGGTTCACATGAGGGTAGCCACAGGCAGCTGTGCGACAAAGGTTCCAGCACCTGTATAGACGAGGCTCAACATCTGTACATCACAAGTAGGCTGCGAATTCCGGCAGCCATTGTCTCCTCGTCATTAATGATAGCTAAGAGAACCTCTTGTCATGTCTCCTTGTAAAGCGTTTTGTCACACAGGATATGATATTTGTGCAAGACGTATGATTTATTTAAGCCTTCTTTTATTGCTTTTTATCTGACCTTGACCTTCATTTTAGATGCACACGACGGTCTTGTGTTTCAGCGATTATCTGCAGTGTAAGGCGAGACCAGAGAGGTGCCATCTTCTACTTGTGTTATGAGTTCAAAGACACCCCAAGGGGGCTTAAATGGGTCATTGCAGAATCGCTTTACGCTAGTCTGTGATAGAAACACATTTAAAATCAGCATGAGAGAGATGCAGCACCAGGAGGGCGAGTTGAAAAAAAACGAAAAAAAAAAAAAACAGTCGCCAAGACGCACAGCGGCAGCCCCTACCTTTGCATACTGCTGCCTCATTAATTTCCTTTAAAGAGTCCATGAAACTACTTGGTTTACTAGGGCTAACCTAAATAATAATTTGGTGAAAAGATTGTACACCGTAGTTTGACAAGCTTCAAGGTAAGATAAAGGAATCGCTGCTCATGTAAAATGTCATTTCAGATTTTAACAGGCAAAAAAAAAATATGGCGGCATCATATCTTTTGGAGTTGCCAATGGTGACATTTCCCTGCAGCAGCTGTGTCTTTCTGCCCCTCCTAAAATGGTGAAATTTCCATGCAGGAGGTGCGTCTCTGCCCCTCGTACAACGGTCACATTTTCCTGCAACAGCTGTCTCTACTTCTCCCACAATTATGACATTTCCCTGCAGCAGCAGCATCTCTGCCCCTCCCACAATGATGACATTTCCCTGCAGCAGCTGTGTCTTTCTGCCCCTCCTAAAATGGTGAAATTTCCATGCAGGAGGTGCGTCTCTGCCCCTCGTACAATGGTCACATTTTCCTGCAACAGCTGTCTCTACTTCTCCCACAATTATGACATTTCCCTGCAGCAGCTGTGTCTCTCTGCCCCTCCTAAAATGGTGAAATTTTCATGCAGGAGGTGCGTCTCTGCCCCTCGTACAATGGTCACATTTTCCTGCAACAGCTGTCTCTACCTCTCCCACAATTATGACATTTCCCTGCAGCAGCTGTGTCTCTGCCCCTCCCACAATGACATTTCCCTGCAGCAGCAGCGTCTCTGCCCTTCCCACAATGGCGACTTTTCCTGCAGCAGATGCGTCTCGACCTCTCCCATAATAGGGACATCTCCCTGCAGCAGCTGTGTCTGTCCGTCCTACATAGGTGATACTTTCCTGCAGCATCTGTCCTTGCCCCTCCCACAATGAGGATTTCTCTTTGCAGCAGGTGTGTGTCTTTCCCTCCCACAAAGCTAATATTTCCCTGGAGAAGCCATATGTCTACCTCTCCCAAAACAGTGATATTTTCCTGCCGCTCCCACGATGGTGACATTGAACAGGCATGGTTGTTGGTGCCCGACGGGCTGGCCTTGGTATTTCAAAAACTGCTGATCTACTGGGATTTTCAAGCACAACCATCTCTCGGGTTTACAAAGAGTGGTCCGAAAAAAAGGGAAAATATCCAGTGAGCCACAGCTGTGTGGAGGAAAAGGCCTCGATGTCAGGAGGTCAGAGGAGACAGGGCAAATTTGTTCCAGATGATAGAAAGACAACAGTAACCCAAATAACCGTTACAATTAAGGTATGCAGAATAGCTACTTCATTGGCTCCCATGCGCAAGGAGGATTGAATTCAAGGCTCTGTGTGTTATGTTCAGGGCCTTCAAACAACATGGCCCACTGTTCATTAATAACATGGCCATACATTACCACCCCCCCCCCAGGGCACTGAGATCGGCCGATCAGGACTTTGCTGTCATCCCTCTAGTAAGGTTGATTTCGTTCGGTGGCCGATCTTTCAGAGCCAGAGCCGCCTCGCTTTGGAACCTTCTCCCGTTGTCTTTGAGGAAGTACACTGTTCTTATTACCTTCAGAAAGGCTCTAAAAACCTTCCTCTTTGGGGCAAGTTGATTATGACCACGCCTAATTAAACTGACCTGGCCCCTCCTCCCCTCACCCTGTGTCCCCCTCACTCCAAACCCCCTTGCTACCGTTTGTTTTTATTGTTGATATTTTATATGGTTTCTCTTTTCTTTTATGTACACGAGCCATCAGTTCGTCTACGAAGTCTTTTTTCTTTCTTCTCTTGGATTGCTTTTTGGTCCAGAATAGACCAGCGGACCTCCTTCCAGCGCTTAGACACACCCTTCAGGGTGTATGTGGCGCTGTAAAGAAATATTAAAATCAATCAATACCATCTCTGAATGCACAACAAATCAAACCGTAAAGAAGATGGGCTACAGCAGCAGAAGACCACACCGAGTGACACTTCTGTCAGCTAAGAACAGGAAACGGAGGCTACAATTCGCAAAGGATCATCAAAATTGGACAATAAAAGGTTTGAAAAACTGTTGCCTGGTCTGATGAGTCTTGATTTCAGCTGCGGCATTCAGATGGTCGGGTCAGAATTTGGTGTAAACAACATGATAGTATGGATCCATCCGGGCTTGTATCACCGGATCAGGCTGGTGGTGGTGGTGTAATGGTGTGGGGGATATTTTCTTGGCACACTTTGGTCCCCTTAGTGCCAGCTGAGCATCGTTTAAATGCCACAGCCTACCCGAGTATTGTTGATGACCATGTCCATCCCTTTATGACTACAGTGTCCCCATCTTCTGATGGCTCCTTCCAGCAGGATAATGCACCATGTCACAAAGATCCAAACACACACATTTATATATATATAAGAAAAAGGGCACCAGACTGCTTTCTAACCTATAGATATACAGTAACTATAAGCTATTCCAGTATATTCGCTGGAATCTTTCAAAGTTAGTGCAAAGTCCCATGACCACCACCATCAGAAGACTCAATGGAGGGCATTCATTTATTATTATTATTTTTGTTACAGGCACTTATACAGCGTCCCCAATTTAGGCAGCGAAATTATATATATATATATATATATATATATATATATATATATATATATATATATATATATATATATATATATATATATATATATATATATATATATATATATATATATATATTCTTTTTTTATATATATATATAAAATATTGAAAGGGGTTAGCTTGGTAGCGGGGTGTGTGACCCCCTTGGATGGGTTCACTACACACTGAATTTATACAGACAGGCAGTCGAAGACGGCTGAAAACAAAGATTTTGGTTTATTCTTCCATCTTGCTGGAAACAAGTGCAAGCATCCAAACAGCATAAACAAAATCAAACATAAAATAAACCCTGGCCACTTGGGGCGTCTATCTTCACCACAAAAGGAACCTATCTATGGAGTCTGGCACAGCCTAGTGCTGGGCAGACACTGTAGGTCATACAGCACAAAAACAATAGTCTTTTGATTTTTATCACACAGAAAAATCAATCCTCTCCTCATCTTCTCATTAGATTTTCAGTACGCTGCTCTCTTACTCACAAAGCCTCAGGACGATGCAGCAATTCAGTGGTAATCCTCTGAACTACTTATAGAGGCCTTAATTGCCTCATTCTGAGCAGCTGAAGTTTTTCCAACGGCCTTTAGCCTTTTCTGGCTACTGTTGCAGCCGACGCCGAACAACAATTGGTGTATTGTCTAAACAAGGCAGAAATGTATGTCCCGTCTGTGACAACACCCACAGATTTACCTGACTTCCTGTCACAATATATAAAGCCATTTGACTCTATAACAGCCAGGCAACTAGCATTCTGAAAAGGAGGTCAACAATGGAATTCTTCCCAAAAAAAATGTAAAGATAAATACTGCGTGCAAAGTCACTTATTTAACTGCTCCGCCTATATATTTTAAAATCTCACAACTTTAAGTCTTTCAAAGCTATAGAATCTTTTCTGTTTCCTGATAAAAAAAAAAGAAGATTGTTTACAACCCCTGTACAAGTTTTTTGTTCTAGAATGATCAGTAAAAAGTGAGAGAGAGGAAGCACCTGTGTCTGACACCAGCAGTTGTCTCAACCACAAAAGATGCCGACTTTATGTGCGTTTAACTGACTGCATCGCATGGAGAGAATTCTCACAGTGAGAAGGATAGCCTGAAAACCAGAGTAAAAAAAACTCCAACTGATAATCATAGCTTAAACTTCTACATACCAATCACTAAAAACAAAAAACAAACTTGAAGTGTCAGTTTCAAACGTTCTACAAACTTTAGAGGAAACGTTAAGAAGGCTTACATCCATGGCCTATAAAGTCAGCAATGACCATAATCCTATAAAAATAAAGTTAGGCGACATTAACTTTCAGTCATTACACTTCATTCGAGTTTAATCGAGAAAATCAGAACTTCCAAGTGCTACCAAAAGGAAAACTTGCAACAGAAACAGATTGAGCATCAGCAGCACCTTCATTTCTATTGCACACAAAGGGGCAGATCCACGTACCTTCGCGCAATAATCCGCCGGGCGCAGCGTATCCAAGATACACTACGTCGCCCATAACTTATTTTTTTCGAATCCTCAAAGAATTCGCGCCGTAAGTTACGGCGGCGTAGTGTATCTTTGGCGGCGTAATGGCGCGCCATTCAAATCTCTGTGATGGGGGCATGTTTTATGTAAATACGTTGTGACCCGACGTAAACGTTTTTTTTTTAACTGCGCATGCGCCGTCAGTGGGGGGTATCCAAGTGTGCATGCTCGAAATTAACCCGGAACAAGCCAATGCTCACGACGGTGGCGTCATTCTACGCAAATCCGTATTCGCAAACGACGTAAAAAATTCAAAATTGGATGCGGGAACGACGGCCATACTTAACATTGAGTACGCCACCATATAGCAGCTTTAACTATACGCCGGAAAAAGCCGAACGCAAACGACGTAAAAAAAATGCGCCGGCCGGACGTATGTTCGTGGATCGCCGTAACTAGCTAATTTGCATACTCAACGCGGAATTCGACGGAAACGCCACCCAGCGGCCGCCGAAAAATTGCATCTGAGATCCGACGGCGTACTAAGATGTACGCTTGTCGGATCCATCCGAGATGCCGTCGTATCTTGTTTTGTGCGCAAAATTTGAAATTATCTTTAAAAACTGAAATATCACGTGGTCCTAAGTATTCAGACCCTTTGCTCAGTATTTAGTAGAAGACCATTTTAGTAGAAGCCCCTTTTGATCTAATACAGCCATGAGTCTTTTTGGGAAAGATGCAACAAGTTTACGCCGCGCAATTTCAAATTTTGCTTTTTTACGTCGTTTGCGAATACGGATTTGCGTAGAATGACGTCACCGTCGTGAGCATTGGCTTGTTCAAGAGATACGCCGGCGTAATTCTTTTGTGGATCTGCCCCAAAATGTCCAGCGCAAAAAAACATTGACCTGATGATCTCTAACAGTTGATGGGAACCAAAGGTAAAATAGAAATAAAAAATTTGAATTTATAAGGGAGAACACCATATTCCGAGATCCGACCTATGCTGGGTCCATAAACCGTGCAATTCAAATCGGTCAGTTAGTGCAATAGGGCAGGTGCATTTTTATTGCATATTTGAATGGGTACCATTAACAGACAAAGCCTGGAGATCAGTGCAGAATTCCTGAAACTGAGAGCGACGTCCTACACCAACGCCC
Source organism: Rana temporaria (assembly GCF_905171775.1). Lineage (NCBI taxonomy): Eukaryota > Metazoa > Chordata > Amphibia > Anura > Ranidae > Rana > Rana temporaria. The sequence goes on from NC_053494.1 coordinate 202,516,728, forward strand.
TCTTTACAGTACCCTATTATTTAACACCAACTCCGCTGTGTCCCAAAGGGCTTCTGTAGATGGGCAAATTCACACATTTAGGTGCATTAATCTTGTTTTTATATCAGGATCGGATGCTTTTAAGTTTCATCTTGACAGCTTCACGCTCATGTGTCGTCCTCCTTCTACACTGCATGGACCTGTTATCGCATTGCCATTGACTTGAGAAAGCAGAGAAATTCTCAGATGAACAAAAGCTGGTGTACAACAGCTCTATTACTCACACTAACCCTTCTTGTTACCCTAAGGGCTGCTTTACACTTGTGGTTGGGGACAGTAAAAAAAGATGTTAATCAACATTTTTAATGCTCTCCCTTAGGCCCCTTTCACGTGGCCGCGATTTTGCTGAGATTTCAAGGAATGCCTGTGTAATTGGCATCAAAATCGGACCAAAGTAGTGCAGGGACTCCTTTCAAGTCGGAATGACGTCAAGTCGTACTTACAGTGGGTACGGAAAGTATTCAGACCCCCTTAAAGCGGAGGTTCACCCGTACAATATACTTTTTCCCCTTAGCTTCATGCTCGTTTTGTCTAGGGGAATCGGCTAGTTGTTTTAAAATATGAGCTGTACTTACGGTTTACGAGATGCATCCTCTCCGTCGCTTCCGGGTATGGGCTGCGGGACTGGGCGTTCCTATTTTGATTGACAGTCTTCCGAGAGGCTTCCGACGGTCGCATCCATCGCGTCACGATTTTCCGAAAGAAGCCGAACGTCGGTGCGCAGGCGCAGTATAAAGCCGCACCGACGTTCGGCTTCTTTCGGCTACTAGTGACGCGATGGATGCGACCGTCGGAAACCTCTCGGAAGACTGTCAATCAAGAAGGAACGCCAGCTCCCGAAGACCCATACCCGGAAGCGACGGAGAAGATGCATCTCGAAAACCGTAAGTACAGCTCATATTTTAAAACAACTAGCCGATTCCCCTAGACAAAACGAGCATCCATCTAAGGGATTGTTTGAAAAAATAGATTAATGGGTGAACTCCCGCTTTAAGTTTTTCACTCTTTGTTATATTGCAGCCATTTGCTAAACTCATTTAAGTTCATTTTTTTCCTCATTAATGTACACACAGCACCCCATATTGACAGAAAAACACAGAATTGTTGACATTTTTGCAGATTTATTAAAAAAGAAAAACTGAAATATCACGTGGTCCTAAGTATTCAGACACTTTGCTCAGTATTTAGTAGAAGCCCCTTTTGATCTAATACAGCCATGAGTCTTTTTGGGAAAGATGCAACAAGTTTTGCACACCTGGATTTGGGGATCCTCTGCCATTCCTCCTTGCAGATCCTCTCCAGTTCTGTCAGGTTGGATGGTAAACGTTGGTGGACAGACATTTTTAGATCTCTCCAGAGATGCTCAATTGGGTTTAAGTCAGGGCTCTAGCTGGGCCATTCAAGAACAGTCACAGATTAGTTGTAAATCCACGCCTTCGTTATTTTAGCTGTGTGCTTAGGGTCATTGCCTTGTTAGAAGGTAAACCTTTGGCCCAGTCTGAGGTCCTGAGCACTCTGGAGAAGGTTTTCGTCCAGGGTATCCCTGTACTTGGCCACATCCATCTTTCCCTCGATTGCAACCAGTCGTCCTGTCCCTGCAGCTGAAAAACACCCCTACAGCATGATGCTGCCGCCACCATGCTTCACTGTTGGGACTGTATTGGACAGGTGATGAGCAGTGCCTGGTTTTCTCCAAACAAACCGCTTAGAATTAAGGTCAAAAAGTTCTATCTTGGTCTCATCAGACCAGAAAATCTTATTTCTCACCATCTTGGAGTCCTTCAGCTTTTTTTTTTTAGCAAACTCCATGCAGGCTTTCATGTGTCTTAAACCCCCCGACTTGTGGAGGGCTGCAGTGATGGTTGACATTATACAACTTTCCCCCATCTCCCGACTGCATCTCTGGAGCTCAGCCACAGTGATCTTTGGGTTCTTCTTTATCTCTCTCACCAAGGCTCTTCTCCCCCGATAGTTTAGTTTGGCCGGACGGCCAGCTCTAGGAAGGGTTCTGGTCATCCCAAACGTCTTCCATTTAAGGATTATGGAGGCCACTTTGCTCTTAGGAACCTTTAGTGCAGCAGAATTTATTTCGTGACCTTGGCCAGATCTGTGCCTTGCCACAATTCTGTCTCTGAGCTCTTCAGGCAGTTCCTTTGACCTCATGATTCTCATTTGCTCTGACATGCAAATATCCCCTAACAAGAGAGTATTTTCTTAGGAGAAAAGATGATCAGGTAGGTAGGATATTCCGAGACAGATAGTACCAGAGGTGTCAGTAAGATGCCCTGCTCCAACATAAGTGTCAAACCCACATTCTTATGTTTTTGGAAATATCTTTTGACCAAAATGTCTAGCAGTAACGGGACACATCCAACCACCACCTAATATCTAAAGGTGGGTTTAGTCCAATAGACAACATTTCAATCATTCAGACCTGACCCACAGGAACCAATTAAAAAAAAGCTCAGTGAAGCTCAATTGACAGCAGCGCCAGCCAATCACCGGCCAGGCTGGGAACCGAAGAGGATCACGTGGACGCGTGGGACTTTCGAGGGGTCAGGTAAGTAAAACGGGGGTTCGGGGAGGGGGGGCCAGTACCGTCGGATGTTTTTTTACCTTAATGCATAGGATGCATGAAGGTGAAAAAACATTTACCTTTACAACCCCTTTAAGGCCAGTCCAGAGTTTAATTCCTCCTACTACCAGCATGCATCAGTTTCAAAGCAAAGTAGTTCCAAGAACATGATCATAAAAAACACAGGAGGGGAGTTGTGTTCCTCAATGTACCCAAAGAAAGGGATTTTATGCCGAGTACACAACACTAATCCGACCCTTGATTGCTAGAAGCTACTGCTACAGTGTTGCTTGACTTGATTTATATTGGACAGCCCTCCAACTAACTAGTCCAACGTTACCAACCAACTATCGTTGGGATTCTCCAGAACATGGGAAAAAAACACTTCCACTGGACTCCATCATTGGATCCCGTAGTCATCAAGCCAGGGAAAGGCCAAATGAAAGGGCCATGAACAAATAATGCAGAAGCTCTACAGCAAAACACAAAGCATTGGCGAGTTGGAAAGATGGGAACATAAAAGTAAGCATCTTTTATGTTCACCACAACCAGGATGTCCCCCTGGTAAAGCAATGCCAGGTTAGGCTGATTTCCATCCTGAATTTGTGGGGTTTAATAAAAACATTTGGAACCTTTAGGGCCCAGATGGGGTGGATTCCCATTTAGGTTTTAGGAAAGTAAATACACTTGAGTATGGAATTGTTCCACAGAAGGAACTAGGGCTATGATCCCTTGGTCCATAAGTCTAGAAAATGACCAATGAAAATCATAAAGTTGCTGAAGAACACTTGAGAGTAGAAACCTTGGAGGGGGTAGAGAACAAAACTTTAGTTTGCTACTCTGGGACACCATCTCTTGCACCCAGGTATCGGGAATGCAAGACATCCATTCCTAGTACTAGTTCCCAGAGGGCATACCACCTATTGGAGATAAGGGGGCAGTATATGGGGTTCTGTAGTATGATGCTGGTACAATATGTTTTTATGTGGTGTTTGTCTTTCTATGAGACATTTTTTTTAAAGGATTACAATAAAATATTGTTTTATATCTATATGGTGTATGACTAGTTATTCTAAGAGGAGGTTTCAGCACTTGTAAAGTCACAATTTGCAAGACAACAACCTTTTAGGTCAGACGCCGCCCTCCCTTCTCCCACTCTGGAAAGTGGGGAACCAGCTTCATGCTGGGTGGGGCCTGCCACTGGATTGGGAAGTTTTGGAGTACCAGACATTTCAGGTGGATGGGGAGCCAAGAATGGAAGGTCTCGAATTGAAAGCAGAGGACATGCTGAAGCGAAAGGCACCCTTCTTTGCCGAGATAGATGGAGAAAATATAACAGATGGAGAGTACATTTGCCCCCCAGCAGCATCTACAGACAGTACAAAGAGAATCAGTTCAACGAAGGCCATGCAGAGCAATTCATAAGTCCTGCACTTTAGTCAAAGACTTTTTCTCTTACCAGTGACTAATAGTCCTGTGGGCGGCAGTGTAACCCAAAAGTTTAAGACTTATATAGTTACATACATAGTTGGTGAGGTTGATAAAAGACACAAGTCCAACCGATGTGTGTGATTATATGTCAGTATTTCATTGTATATCCCTGTATGTTGTGATCATTCAGGTGCTTATCTAATAGTTTTTTTAAACAAATCGATGCTCCCCGCTGAGACCACCGCCTGTGGAAGAGAATTCCACATCCTTACCGCTCTTACAGTAAAGAACCCTCTACGCAGTTAGAAAAAAAAATTGAACTTCTGATTTTCGGATTCCTCCCCCCTCCAGTGTCACATTGGGCACTTTTCAGGGGGGAGGGGGAGCAGATACCTGTCTAATACAGCCATTTGCTCCAACTTCCGGGCATAGATAGCTGCAGTATCCGCAGCAATCTGCGCCATGTCCAGCCCCTCCTCTGCCCCCACCCCGTTGTCTTGTGGAAAAACACAGGTCCCAGAAGACAGCAGGGACCAGCAAGACCGTGCAGCGCGACTCACGTATGCGCAGTAGGGAACCAGGAGGTGAAGCCACAAGGCTTCACTTTCTGATTCCACTACAGAAGATGGCAGCGGCAGCACCCGAGAGCTGAGGGACAGATCAGCTTCGGGTGCCGACATCACGGGAACCCTCGACAGGTAAGTGTTCTAATATTAAAAGTCAGCAGCTGCAGTATTAGTCGCTGCTGACTTATTATTTATTTTTTCTGGCGGAACTCTGCTTTAAACCACTTCTCTTCTAATTTTAGTGAATGGTTGCGTGTCTTTTTAAAATTCCATTTCGCAGAAGTTTTATCCCTATTGTGGGGTCACCAATACGGTATTTGTACATTGAAATCATATCCCCTCTCAAGCGTCTCATCTGCAGAGAGAATAAGTTCAGTGGGGCCAGTTCACACAACAAGCAGTCCAGTGCGTTTTATTTCTCTGCATCAAAAATACATGGAAAGTAGGTTATATGGTTTTCAATGGTATAGTTCGCTCCAGTGCGCTCCAGTTCCAGAAAAAAAGTAGAACATGCTGTTATTTTCCTGCACTGGAACGCTGTAAGACGCATTGTGATGGAGTGAAATAAAAAGTATATGTTATCTTTCTCTTTTAACCACTCAAATATTGCTTTCCTTATTTTATTTTCTTTCTTGTTGCGATGTGTATGTATATATATATATATATATATATATATATATATATATGTGTGTGTGTGTGTGTGTGTGTGTGTGTGTGTGTATTTCAGTATTCACGTGAGAAACATTAGTATTATTTTCCTTGAATGAAAGTCATGACAGAGTTAATCCTCCCAGAGTGAAGATGAAAAACAGATGTCTTAACTACTACTCCTCCCTCCTTCCACCGAGCAAAAGAATATGGCCACTGAGTGCGAAGCCTCGTGGTCAAGAACAGATGTAATAAGAGAAGACCATATGAATGAGCCAATCAGATGCACCCATATGTGATGACGTTTGCTTATGTCACTTTGGCTATAAAAGCTGTAACTTGAATAAAAGGGCTTGCTGTTAAGGAGCATTGTACTGACCAGGGTGTGCAGTGTAATCTCTCCAGCATGCATGCTCTCACACCATCATGAATTTGGCTCAGCGGCAGAATAGAACATGTATACTGGAATTGAGCCAGGGAAAAGTCTATTACAGCATTAAAAACACAATGGAACACACCTAAACCCACTGGAACACAACTAAAACACACATAACTATGTAACAAATGCACTGGAACACACATCCTTATTAAAAAAAGGTAGAAAAAAAAATGGGAGGGTGGAAAATGCACTGGATCAAAAAAAAAAAAAGCACCAAAAACGCGCATGCAGAAAAGCAACTGGAACTCATCCAGACCGCATTTCGATGATGTGAACTGGCCCTTACTGTGTCCCTCAATGGATGAGTAAGAAACACCATATGTAAAAACATTAATACCCACTGAACATTCATTTGCATTATGCTGATCACATTCACACACATGCTTGAAAAAGCTGCTAACTTTATAGTTTTGCTATAGAAAAAAAAAAATGCGTACCATAAAACTGCATGCAAAAAATAAACTGTATTTGTCACACTTTTCACACAATTATTCCTCTGTAAAGATAGACAGCAGGAGGTATGTTAAAGGCCATTAATTCTACTGTATTACCACCGATACCTTTCACACATAAACCGACACACATTTAGAAAATCACTCCTGACTAAACAACACTTGTTTCCCCCAAAAGTGCAAATCTGAAAAACGCGGTCTATGACAAACTGTCTTAAAATAAGAGTGCCGGAAAAAACCTCAAAGCTAACCGGCTAAAATAATACGATATATAAAAGTGGAGCTTGTATCATCAGCAATCAAATTAACATCATCTGTAACCACATGCTGGGTTTTATATTGATAAAGATAGATATTTTATTCTCCAAGAGAAGAAATTAACTTGCAGAACTGCTGTTAATGACATAAAATGATCCTGCATGCCTAAGCGTTACACCAAATAAACTCCCAAAGAATTATAAATGTACAGTTCTATACCAATTAGGTATTTGAAACAATTGCTTTATTTGGTTAAACTTCGCTTTTGAAGCAAGAATAAGGAATTAATTGTTAGGGCAAATAGATACATTTCACAGAAATTTTTCCTCCAAGAGATCCTGTCCATCTCAAAAAAAAAACAAATATTGCATTAAAGTGTTAATAAACCCAGAACATTAAGGGCCAGTTCACACCATAGAATGAAGTCCGGATGCGTTCTAGATGCTTTTGTGCATTGGAAAGAACAAAATATCGCTGCAGGACTGTGTTAATAGAATAATCGAGCGATTTTCTGTCCTACCACCTATGGGGAGTGAGTGAGAGAAACTTGTATAGCGCAACACATGCGAACTGAATCGCCTCAGGGCGCTTGGTATCCGTTTCCTACTATATTTTGCCTTCAGAATAGATGGGTTTTGAGGTTTTTTTCTGAAGGCCTGGTGATTCCATTCGGATGCTGGTTGGTAAAGCGTTTCAGAGTTTAGGTCCTTGGACTGCAAATCTTCGTTCTCCTTTGGACTTGTATCTGGCCTTGGTGTAGATTTTGGTTGGTAGAACGGAGAACGTGATGGGGGTTGTGACATTTACATTTTTCACATAGATATTGGGGCGCACTTCCTAGAACACATTTGTGCGTCAGGCAGAGTGTCTTAAACGTAATTCTGTCTTTTACGGGCAACCAATGAAGGGATCTAAGGGAGGGGGAAATTGATTCCCAGGATTTTTTTCCTGTTACAAGTCGTGCTGCCGTATTCCGGACGACTTGTAGACAAGCAATTTGGTACTTTGGTAGTCCGAGGTAAAGGGCGTTTGCATAGTCGAGTCTGGAGTTGATTATTGCTCCCACCACGACTGCTATGTCTTCTTTTGGAATAAAGGGAATAAGTCTGTGTAGCAGGCGCAGCAGATGGTGGGCTCCGCTGACTACTGAACTTATTTGTGCATCCATTGTCAAGTGGGTGTCAAAAGTGACTTTTGACTTTGGTGCTAGGGGTATTCGTTTGTCCCAAAATAGGCGGGGTGTCCATGTTGTCATGGCAAGACTCTTTCGGCTTGCATGAAGCAGAAGTTCTGTTTTTGAGCCATTGAGTTTGAGGTAATTCTCCGTCATCCAATCTTCTATCAAAGTAAGGCATTTCTCTAGTCCGAGATAATGATCCTTTTTATTACCAATGCGAAAGTAGAATTGGGTGTCATCCGCGTAGGAATGGTAGAGTAAATTCTGGTTGCTGATGATTTCGAGGAGAAAGTGGAGATAGATATTGAATAGTACGGGCGACAAAGGGGACCCCTGAGGTTCCACCCCTGGTGGAAGGAAAGTAAATCAAAAGATTTATGGGCTGCTTTAGTGTCCTGCTCTCAGTGGCTTATTCCCCCGCTAGCAGTATTAGTAATGGGCAAATATCCCTCCCACCAGTCCATAGGGTGCTGCAGTGACCTCTCACTGTGGAAGGAGAGGCCCCCTCTGTTTCATCCCCGAAAGCTTCCAGTGATCAGCAGTGGGAAGCAGAAGGTGAGTGGACGCTCCCTACATCAGTGGTGCAGATGCTGTGATGTGGGTGGTATTGTGCTAGCCCAGGTGCCCTCAGTCTCATCTCTCTGTTGGCATGGTCTCCCACTGGCAGGCCCATACACAACAAGCTGTGATGCCAATTTTTTTCTGCTTTTAACACGTCAACTTCAAGGCCAAAATGTTCACTTGCTACCTGATATATCCCATCGACTTTCAGATGCCATTGTTAGATGAGCAATGTTATTCATTTTACCTGTCAGTGGTCAAAGTAATGGCTGATCGGTGTATACCTGAAGCCACTTCTCACTGTTCGGCAAGCACACCAGAAAACATTTTTCACAACATAAAACCCAAAGTAAACAATCCACCGGCTAAAAGTGAAAGATAAACTACAGAATAAGGTAATTAATGGCGTTGGTGGCAGTTTTATACATTGGCGATCAATAGCGAGTGTTCAGTGTTTATAGTTCAGCCTGAATGATGCAACTCGAGGACAAGCGGCTGAGATCAAATCCAATAAAAACGTCTGAATTTGGCTTTAAAGCAGAGAAAACAGCCGTCTTCTTCAATGTCAATAAATGACATCACATTTTTAATAAATGAAATCAATGCAACATATCGAAGAAACAAAGTTATTACCTCTATGCTTTGATATTTAACTTTGCACAGAAACGGCTGAACAGAATTTTCTTCTAATCAATTTTAGTAAAGGTCATCCGGTGTCACCGAAACAGCTTACTCATTCACTTGCTGTGCTCATCCTACACAGTGTCAGTCGGTAGGTATGGGGAAGGAAAATAATGTGAAAGCATGTGGAGAACACAGTAAAAGATGAGAAAAGCAAAAGGGAAAATATGCTGAAAGGTTGTAGTAAAGCATTAAAGTGTCACTAATGGAGATCCATATTCTCCAAATATACTGTAATCCACACACAGCCACTACTTAATGGCCCGGTTATCCATTTTTCATCAAATTGTTCCTCACCGTGTTTTTCTGCCTCCTTGTAATGTCCCCTGTAAGCTCCCCTACCTCTTCATTTACCCCTCATATTTGCTTGTTTGGGAGCGAGCAGATGACGTTTGCTGTAGTCCTATGCACTGCTCTATAGCCCATAGCCCAGGGGTCTCCAAACATTCTAAACAAAGGGCCAGTTTACTGTCCTTTAGACTTTAGGGGGGCCAGACTGTGGCCAGTGAAAGTAGAAAATGTCCTGGCTTCAGTGGAAGTAAAGAAGGCCCAATTTTTTATATTAGCGGGAGGAATAGTGCCCCCATCGTTGGCATCACTGGGGGGGGAATAGTGCCCCCATCGTTGGCATCACTGGGGGGGGGAATAGTGCCCCCATCGTTGGCATCACTGGGGGGGGGGAATAGTGTCATTGGCGTCACTGGGGGGGAGGGAATAGTGCCCCCGTGTTGGTGTCACTGGGGGGAATGGTGCCCCCCGTGTTGGTGTCACTGGGGGGAATGGTGCCCCATCATTGCCATTAGTGGGAGGAATAGTGCTCCATTGTTGCCATCAGTGGGAGGAATAGTGCTCCATCGTTGGCAACAATGTGGGAAATGGTGCCTTGTTGATGTCCTTACCTGAAATTATTAAACCATTGTTGGCGTCAGTGGGAGGGATAGTGTCTTGCATCAATGATAGTAAAAGTGCCCCAAGGGCCAGATAAAGGCAAGCAAAAGGCCACATCTGGCCCCCGGGCAGCAATTTGGAGACCACTGCCCTAGACTTTAATAAAAAGGCAAATATTCCAGAGCGGTCACTTCTCTGCCCTTGCTACCTTGTAGCCCCTGGCAGGTTTATCCATATTTTTTTTTAACCTGCCCTAAGTTGTCTCCAGAGATTTTCTGCTTCATTAATATCTGACTGTAATTGAGCCTTTCAGTGTGAGTTGGCTTTATTGGGAAAACATGATGATGCTCAGAGACCTCATCACTTTAAAATGTTTATTTCTTATCTTTTATATTATGCAAAGAACTTCTTTGTAAATGGAACTCCTTTATCCCTCCTACTGTGTCATAAATAAATAGGAAGTGCCCCAAGAAGTCCATCAAGGTTTGGCAGCCTTGGACGACTCACTAAGACGGATCTCAGAAGGACTGTTCTGTCCCCAGTCTTATTTCTTGGCCACTTCCGCCACTTTTTCTTTTTGCTTTTGCTTTATTTTGCCTCTTTTTTTTGGTGGGGTTTATTGTGTACAGGACTGCCCCAAGAGACTGTCCAATTTAGCTTATGTAGCCCCCCCCTTTTTTTTTTTTTTCTATTGTGGTGCACTGCTATTGTTCTACGCCATGACCATGCCACTTTGGTTGTGGTTTGATAATTGTATGTTTGTTTATATGTTTTAATGAAGACTTGCTTCTTGGTAAAGAAAAAAAAAATAATGTTTTTGGTCGTTAGATCGTTTGTTACATTTTTTTCGTAACTGATAAATGATTTTAATGTTTACTGCCACACGCCGGTCGCAAATCACTGCAGAATTGCAATATATTTCTCCCCACTGACAGTGAATCTGAAATCTGACTGTTCGACAAGAAAAACTGTGGAAGGATGAGAAGGAAAGACAGCGTTTCTTCGAATCGTAAAACTTAAGACAATAAATAACTGGGAAGACAGAATTGATGGTCCTCAGGCATGTCTGGGGTTCCTGATACACACATTGATTACCGCTCACAATTATTTTTGTTGCCGATGTTTAATTCAAAGCCAGAATCCAAGAGACCTGCCAAAACATCTACAGAATGTCTTACATCAAAGACATATCACAAACTCCCAGTCTTAGGATCAGCCATGTACTTGCAAGGATGGCCTCTGCTCACAAAAACGGGGATATCTACCTTGTGTATATACACAAGACCAGTAGACTTTAAAAATCTTCAGTTTCCCAGAGCATTATTTGTTTCTAAATGGTCATACGGCATTGCTCACAATAACCATCAATTTTTTTTTTAGTAATTGTAACGAGACCCTTGCTCGCTCGGTTCCACTCTCCCGACACGCCTCTGCTGCTATTGAATCAGATTGCAGTTCGCAACGTCTGAAGGTTCGGTCATCCAAGGCTCCGGGATTCGAACTACAGCTATGTGCTGTTCGAAATCCATCAGAACAAACACCAGATTGGCTGTATGCAAGTTCAAACAGGAAACTCTTTATTAGGATGCACACAACACACAGCAGTTCAAACACCCCGCCCCTAACAACCGCTTTCCTATTGGTCAATTGTAAAGTACATCGTAGTTCTCAATTAGGTCCTCTTAGCCATGCAAATGAGGACTTGAAACCGGGTCAGCAGGGATTGGTCCGATAGCTTGAATAGAAGGACTGCTATGTGTAATGAGACAGAAGCCCCAGGGGGCAATCAATGTACACAAACAGCCAGAGACAGAATGCTTTTCCTCCAGACCATGGAGACGTCTGTAGGGGGGGGGGGGGTTAGCCTTTAGACAGGGCAGAAGACCCCCCACTGTGTAACAGATTTCAAGGAGATACACGTTAGCATTTTAAAGTCCATGACAGTGATGTACCTCCATCTTTTAATAATTTGATACACAGCTCCCGAGACAGACATCCTTGTTGGCTTCCACCCTGAAGTACTGCGGTTTTATATTTCTATGCTGATCTGTGTGTTTCCTTAACAGTCGCCATTATGGGTTGACATCTTTTCTTTAATAGTCACCATGATGGGCTGATATAACCCCCTTTGGTGAACATACAGTATATGCAATCTCATTACTTCCTTACAATTATTTTTTTTTATTTATAGATACTCTCAAGTTAAAGGATAGAACAAGTCCAGAAATGGGCAACAAAAATGGTGAAAGGTCTGAGGAATAAGACATATCAGGAGAAACTTAAACTTAATATGAACAGTGACAGTCTAAAGGAAAGAAGGGAAAGGGACAACATGATTGAAACCAGGGCTCAAGTCCTGCGGGAACGCGTGGGAACGGAGTTCCTGCATTTTTTTCACAGTAGGAACTCCGTTCCCTTTGCAGGACTAGAGCAGCCGAGCCGCGCAAGCCAATCCTTCACTAAGTGGCGATGCCCAGCTCAAAACACTGTCAGGGGTAGGCGAACCTTAGTAATCCTTTATGTTACTGGCCGCTTGCTGTATATGGATTCATCAGGTAGTGTGCGGGTATTCCGTCAATTCCTCAATGCCGCAATGTCTCCTGGAAGCTTTTATCATTGTTCCCAGGAGACATTGCGGAGGTCTCGCAGGATCTAGAAAGAACTTGCTTCTTTCTAAATCCTGCGATAACTCGCGGCAGACCTCCGCACTGTCTCCTGGGAACAATGACAAAAGCTCCCAGGAGACATTGCGGCATCGAGGAAGTGACGGAATACCCGCACACTACCTGATAAATCCATATACAGGAAGCGGCCAGTAACAAAGGATTACTAAGGTACAGTGGATAAAAAAAAAAAAAACATGCGGTTTAGTAATTATGCATATAAGCGTATCTTTTTTTTTTTTTTATGGTGGGGGAGTGGATCTTGGGTGGGAGTTCCCACACTTTTTTCCCCAGGACTTGACCCCTGATTGAAACTTTTGAATACATCAAGAAGGTGAATAAAATTCAGGAGGGCAGTATTTTCAATAAGACGCAAAGATCAAGAATACGGGGAGATGACCTTAAACTAGCAAAAGGAAAGTTCAAAACCAATCTTAGACTGTATTATCTTATTATTTGGAAAGACTAGTCAGTCAATGCTTGGAATAGACTTGCAGCCGAGGTAGTGAGACAGGCAATATTGTATTGAGAGGTATGGACTCCAGAGGAGAGAGAGAGAGAGAGAGAGAGAGAGAGAGAGAGAGAGAGAGAGAGAGAGAGAGAGAGAGAGAGAGAGAGAGAGACATCATTTTTTTCCCTGTACAAATCATTAGTAGGACCTCATCTGGAATATGCAGTTCAGTTTTGGGCACCAGTTCTCAAAAAGGATATTGAGGAACTGGAGAAAGTGCAGAGAAGGGCAACTAAACTGATAAGAGGCATGGAGGAGCTCAGCTATGAGGAAAGATTAGAAGAACTGAATTTATTCACTCTTGAGAGGAGGAGAATAAGAGGGATATGATCCACATGTACAAATATATAAGGGGTCCATATAGTGAACTTGGTGTTGTGTTATTCACTTTACGGTCAACACTGAGGAAAAGGGGGCACTCTTTACATCTAGAGGAAAAGAGAATTCATCTCCAAATACGGAAACGTTTTTTCACAGTAAGAGCTGTGAAAATGTGGAACAGACTCCCTCCAGAGGTGGTTCTGGCCAGATCAGTAGATTGCTTTAAGAAAAGCCTGGATTCTTTCCTAAATGTACATAATATAACCGAGTACTGAGATTTATAGCTAAAGTTCATCCAGGGTAAATCCGATTGCCTCTCGGGGGATCAGGAAGGACATTTTTCCCCTGCTGTAGAAAATTGGATCATGCTCTGCTGGGGTTTTTTGCCTTCCTCTGGATCAACTGTGGGTATGGAGTTGGGTGTATGGGATTGTACTATGTTTTTAATTTTGTTTGTTTATTTTTTTTATGGTTGAACTGGATGGACTTGTGTCTTTTTCCAACCTGACAAGCAGTTCCGCCGCTTGATCGTTCTTATAGGCAGACTCCCCCCCCCCCCCCCCTCTCCCGTGCCATCGGCCGGCGCTGGCTGGGGAAGCATAGAGATGACTGGTGACCAGACGGTCACCAGTCATCTCTATGATCGTCGGAGGCCTGGGCGCGACGTTAAGACGTCACGCCCGGTACCCCGGAAGTAAACAAAGCCACAATCGCGGCTGTCGTTGTGAGATCGGTGAATGTTTTTGCACTGATTTCATGCTTGTAAGCTTGTCTTATTGACCCCACATCTCTCCATAAAGAGGACCTGTCACACCGATTCCTATTACAAGGGATGTTTGCATTCCTTGTAATAGGAATAAAAGTGATAAAAAAAAAAAAAAAAAAAGTGTAAAAATAAAAAAATTAAGTAAAATTAAAAAAAAAAAAAAAAAAAATCATTTTATTTTTAACGCCCCTATCCCCGGTAGCTCGCGCACAGAAGCTAACACACATGCAAGTCCCGCCCACATATGTAAGCGCTGTTCAAACCAGGGCTGTGGAGTCGGAGTCGAGGAGTCGGAGTCGGGGGAAATTTTGGGTACCTGGAGTCGGAGTCGGCAAACAATGCTCCGACTCCTACTAAATTTAGATTGGAATTAAAAAAAAAAAAATCCAACAGGAGTTTTATAAAGCACTAAAAGAAGTTGAAAAGTATGATCGCTCATCAAAACTTACTGTTGAAGAAGCCATCCTTGTTTATCCAGAGATCGTTAGTGATGTGGCCAGAATAGTTACTGCAATGCCACCCACCCAAGTCCGTGTCGAAATATTATTTTCAGCCCTAAAAATAATAAAGTCTGACTTAAGAGCCTCTATGAAAGAGGATCTGGCAGAGGCAATTCTCTTCCTTAGAACTCTACATTGAATTGATTTGCATTTGCTAAGCCTATAACTACATTTCAAGATTAATATAAACCATTTCTAGGTTTTACAGATTTTGGTTCATTATAGATAAGCTTTGTTTTTGTTCTAAAACAACCAAATAATGTGGTTTGTATTTTTGAACTGGTAAAGATCCTGTTCCTGATGTTTATGCCTGCTGCTACTATCCAGCCACTTGATTGATTAAAATTTGCATTGTTGGGCACTGAAAACTGTAATTGTAGGTACTTTTTTTGCAGTGGCAGTAAAAAATGTGGTTCTGCCAGTAAATGTTATGATTTTTGACAGTAATTCTCGTGCGTAATTGTGTAGACAGGGCCCCAGTGCACTGTATTGCCCGGGGGCCTATAATGCTCTTAAGATGACACTGGTGGTAGGTTGCGTTTCTTTCCCTCAAGGAATGTATAAAATACATTCGCATATTAATACAGAGGAGTCAGAGTCGAGGAGTCGGAGTCGGAAGTACATAAAACTGAGGAGTCGGAGTCTGAGACGGAACATTTATCTACCGACTCCACAGCCCTGGTTCAAACCCCACATGTGAGGTATTGTCACGTGCGTTAGAGCGTGTGCAACAATTCTAGTACTAGACGACCTCTGTAACTCGAAAATAATAACCTGTAAAAAAATGTAAAGCGTCGCCTATGGAGATTTTTAAGTACCGAAGTTTGGCGCCATTCCATGATTGTGCGCAATTTAAAAGCATGACATGTTAGGTATCTATTTACTCGGCGTAACATCATCTTTCACATTATACAAAAAAATTGGGCTAACTTTACCGTTTTGTCATTTTTTAATTCATGAAATAATTTCCCAAAAAAAGATGGCGTTTGAAAAATTATTGCGCAAATACCGTGTGAGAAAAAAGGTTGCAATGACCACCATTTTATTCCCTAGGGCGTCTGCTAAAAACAAAATATATAATGTTTGGGGGTTCTGATTAATTTTCTAGCAAATAAATTGTGATTTTTACATGAAGGAGAGAAGTGCCAAAATAGGCCCGGTTGTCACGTGGTTAATATGCGCTTATAGCACTGCACTTTATTGGTATATTTGGAGCAGATTTGGTATCTAGTGCTGACAGCTTGCCTGTGGTTATTCAGAAACGCAGAGGTCTCCTTACATATAACAAAGTATTTTTAGAAGTAATGAAATTGGATAGATATGGAACTGCAATTATGAACCTGCAATTATGAAGCTGCCATGACACTACCTTGTATGTCCAGCATATTAATAGCAGAAAAAAAATGTCTGTGCTTGTTAAAAGATATCCTATTTTTTGGTTTATTAATAAAAGGCTATATTTTTTTGTCCAAAAACAACTTTATTTTAATGTCAAATTTACAAGTATGATCCCAGTTTGCGCCAACGGTGGAGCTGAAGAGTGTTGCGTCTTCTCCAGGCACGACAAGTGCCACCAATGGTGAGATGGAACTTGTAACCTTTGCCAAGACCACAACTCTTTGTCAGCGGATGTCAGCCCACGCATCTCTGTGTTTGTGGACAGTTTTTGTGATCCATTGGGTGTCTGGATTGCGTCTGATGGCCTTGTGGAAAAAGTGTCAATGAGGATGATCTCAAAGAACTTGTAAGTGGAGTCTTCACCAACCCAGTAGGAGTCAAATACTCTCAGTCCTCCACAGTGACGGCCAGCACGCTCCTCAGCAACAGACTGCAGGGTGCAAGCAAACGTGATCTGCTTAACACCATGGTGCACAGGTTTACCATAAGTTGCACCCTTGGGCACTGGACGCTTAGACCTACCACGGCGAACTCTGATACAGTAGATGACATGGCTTGGCCTTGTAGCCTAGTATATGACCTTTGTCTGGGCGATTAGGACATGGTGCCCAATGGGTGAAGACAGTTGACGATATTGCCAACAGCGGACATGCAGGAGAAATCGCATCACATCTGACAGTTTGTTCCTCTATAACTCTTGCATGTACTGGTAGACAGCCATGCTGGCTTATGCGAATAGCTTGGCAGCCGGAAAGGCAAAAGGCCGTTTTATTTTATCTCGTTGTTGATGGTATATGCAATTTCAAGTTCCATGGGCAGATGAATATTTAGCTTGTAAGGAAAAAAAATAATGTTCTTCCTTCAATGGTATTGCTCCGAGGCCCCCATGTACAATGGCCATTTTGCTCCAGGTGCAATAAACTGGTGTTTAGTTGTTGGAGCCCTGTCCAGCATCCTGTCAAACTCTATGAGAGGCTGACAGCTGGGGCGGCTGGGATGAGGCTGGACTTAGCAAGTGGTTTCTTCTTCCTCAATTTTCTCACCATAAACACTGTGAGCATGCATGTTCAGTTATGCTCAAAACAGGAGCTCCTCGATCCACAGCTGTTCACATCTTACAAAGGCAAAATGTCCTTGAGCAATTCGAGCATGCACTTAAATGTCTCTGGTGAGGACCAGACTCTGCTTTGAATTAGCCCAGGGAGTCAGCTGGCAGGCCCCAAATTCTGCCAAGGGTGATGTCAGTCGTGCTTCCAAGAGCCACAAGTAAACTTTAGAGAATGAAAAAAAAAAAAAATAAGAAAAATTATTGACATCTGCAACCAATAACCCTTCAACCTCTTATCCCGGGGAGAAAGACCTGAAAATACACAAAAGCCAAGCTTGAATGTGCCCCTACAGCCTCCCTTTTCTGTGAAAGCCAGCCTCAGAGACCAATAGGGTGACTTGGAGGCAGCAGAGGGCAAGTTCAAACTCGCCTATTACAGGAAAAGTCAAGATCTACACAAAACTTCAACTTTCCATAACTCTCAATCCAATGATCGTATTGGCATGCAGTTTTCACAGTAGGTACATCTTGCTTACATTTTTCCATCATATGCTCAATCCATGTTTCCCAGAACACTGAAGAAATTTAGCAAATAATAATGCACATAAATTATGAATTCATTCAGTTTAACCACTTCATTACTGGGCACTTAAACCCCCTTCCTGCCCTGACCAATTTTCAGCTTTCAGCGCTGACGCATTTTGAATGACATTTGCCCGGTCATACAACACTGTACCCAAATTATATTTTTATCATTTTTTTCCCCACAAATAGAGCTTTCTTTTGGTGGTATTTGATCATCTCTGCCATTTTTTTTTTTTGCGCTATAAACAAAAAACGACATAAATAAAAAAAAAACTCAATATTTTTTACTTTTTTATAATAATATCCCGATATATATATACAGTGAGGAAAATAAGTATTTGAACACCCTGCTATTTTGCAAGTTCTCCCACTTGGAAATCATGGAGGGGTCTGAAATTGTCATCGTAGGTGCCTGTCCACTGTGAGAGACATAATCAAAAAAAAAAATCCAGAAATCACAATTTATGTTTTTTTAACTATTTATTTGTATGATACAGCTGCAAATAAGTATTTGAACACCTGAGAAAATCAATGTTAATATTTGGTACAGTAGCCTTTGTTTGCAATTACAGAGGTCAAACGTTTCTTGTAGTTTTTCACCAGGTTTGCACACACTGGAGGAGGGATTTTGGCCCACTCCCCACACAGATCTTCTCTAGATCAGTCAGGTTTCTGGGCTGTCGCTGAGAAACACGGAGTTTGAGCTCCCTCCAAAGATTCTCTATTGGGTTTAGGTCTGGAGACTGGCTAGGCCACGCCAGAACCTTGATATGCTTCTTACAGAGCCACTCCTTGGTTATCCTGGCTGTGTGCTTCGGGTCATTGTCATGTTGGAAGACCCAGCCTCGACCCATCTTCAAAGCTCTAACTGAGGGAAGGAGGTTGTTGCCCAAAATCTCGCAATACATGGCCCCGGTCATCCTCTCCTTAATACAGTGCAATCGCCCTGTCCCATGTGCAGAAAAACACCCCCAAAGCATGATGCTACCACCCCCATGCTTCACAGTAGGGATGGTGTTCTTGGGATGGTACTCATCATTCTTCTTCCTCCAAACACGGTTAGTGGACTTATGACCAAAAAGTTAAATTTTGGTCTCATCTGACCACATGACTTTCTCCCATGACTCCTCTGGATCATCCAAATGGTCATTGGCAAACTTAAGACGGGCCTTGACATGTGCTGGTTTAAGCAGGGGAACCTTCCGTGCCATGCATGATTTCAAACCATGACGTCTTAGTGTATTACCAACAGTAACCTTGGAAACGGTGGTCCCAGCTCTTTTCAGGTCATTGACCAGCTCCTCCCGTGTAGTCCTGGGCTGATTTCTCACCTTTCTTAGGATCATTGAGACCCCACGAGGTGAGATTTAGCATGGAGCCCCAGTCCGAGGGAGATTGACAGTCATGTTTAGCTTCTTCCATTTTCTAATGATTGCTCCAACAGTGGACCTTTTTTCACCAAGCTGCTTGGCAATTTCCCCATAGCCCTTTCCAGCCTTGTGGAGGTGTACAATTTTGTCTCTAGTGTCTTTGGACAGCTCTTTGGTCTTGGCCATGTTAGTAGTTGGATTCTTACTGATTGTATGGGGTGGACAGGTGTCTTTATGCAGCTAATGACCTCAAACAGGTGCATCTAATTTAGGATAATAAATGGAGTGGAGGTGGACATTTTAACCACTTAGCCCCCGGACCATATTGCTGCCCAAAGACCAGAGTACTTTTTGCGATTCGGGACTGCGTCGCTTTAACAGACAATTGCGTGGTCGTGCGACGTGGCTCCCAAACAAAATTGGCGTCCTTTTTTTCCCCACAAATAGAGCTTTCTTTTGGTGGTATTTGATCACCTCTGCGGTTTTTAGTTTTTGCGCTATAAACAAAAATAGAGCGACAATTTTGAAAAAAAATGAATATTTTTTACATTTTGCTACAATAAATATCCCCCAAAAATATATAAAAAAACATTTTTTTTCCTCAGTTTAGGCCGATACGTTTTCTTCTACATATTTTTCGTAAAAAAAAAAATCGCAATAGGCGTTTATTGATTGATTTGCGCAAAAGTTATAGCGTTTACAAAATAGGGGGTATTTTTATGTCATTTTTATTATATTTTTTTTACTAGTAATGGCGGCGATCAGCGATTTTTTTTTCCGGTACTGCGACACTTCGGACACTTTTGACACATTTTTGGGACCATTGGCATTTTTATAGCGATCAGTGCTATAAAAATGCATTGGATTACTATAAAAATGCCACTGGCAGTGAAGGGGTTAACACTAGGGGGCGGGGAAGGGGTTAAGTATGTTCCCTGGGTGTGTTCTTACTGTGGGGGGGGGGGGTGGCCTCACTAGGGGAAACACTGATCCTCGGTTCATACATTGTATGAACCGAAGATCAGCATTTCCCCTGCTGACAGGACCGGGAGCTGTGTGTTTACACACACAGCTCCCGGTCCCCGCTCTGTACCGAGCGATCGCGTGTGCCCGGCGGCGATCGCGCCCGCCGGGCACACGCACGGGAGTCGGGGGCGCGCGCGCGCCCCTAGTGGCGGCTGGGAGAGAGGACGTCATATTACGTGCTCTCGCCCAGCAGAGCCACCTTGTGGACGTATAATGACGGTGCGACGTCGGCAAGTGGTTAAAGGCAGACTAACAGGTCTTTGAGGGTCAGAATTCTAGCTGATAGGCAGGTGTTCAAATACTTTTTTGCAGCTGTATCATACAGATAAATAGTTAAAAAATCATAAATTGTGATTTCTGGATTTTTTTTTTTTGATTATGTCTCTCACAGTGGACATGCACCTACGATGACAATTTCAGACCCCTCCATGATTTCCAAGTGGGAGAACTTGCAAAATAGCAGGGTGTTCAAATACTTATTTTCCTCACTGTATATATATATATATATATATATATATATATATATATATATATATATATATATATATATATATATATATATATATATATATATATTTTCCTCTGTTTAGGCCGATACTTATTCTTCTACATATTTTTGTTTAAAAAAAATCGCCATAAGCGTATATTGATTGGTTTGCGCAAAAGTTATAGCGCCTACAAAATAGGGGATAGATGATTTTTATTTATTTTTTTACTAGTAATGGCTTCGATCTGCGATTTTTTTGTCAGGCCTGCGATATTGCGGCGGACATATCGGACACTTGACACAATTTTGGGACCATTCACATTTATACAGCGATCAGTGCTATAAAAAATGCACTAATTACTGTATAAATGTGACTGGCAGGGAATGGGGTTAACACTAGAGGGTCAGGAAGGGGTTAAATGTATTCCCTGGGTGTGTTCTAACTGTGTGTGGAGGGGGACTCACTGGGGGAGGTGACTGATGCTGTGTCCCAATGTACAAGATCCTGCTGTTACCGCCGATCGCGGGCACGTGGAGGACATCGCAGGCCGGCAGGCATGCGCATCGGCATCTCAGCGATGCGCCGGGCACAGTGTTTCCCCGCTGCACGCCCCCAGCTGCGCGCGCGGGGAATGCACATAAAAGGACGTCCACCCGGCAGTTGAGAGCCGCGCTGTGGACGTCTTTCGTCTATAGCGCGGCTCTCAAGTGGTTAATTGAATATTATAAAGGTTTTAAGAATAAAAATAAATAAACTGTATATGTAAAAACCACATATGTCAAGGGGATCTTGAGATAAATTCATCAATCCCATTTGTTAGTTGGTATAAGCTGGATTTAGAACTGGTACATATCTGCATGATCTGATAAGTTGCAGCTTCTTCTAAAGTAATTATTTAACTTTTCGCTATAGTGCGAGGTTTTAGAACCCTTGTCAGTTTTTCCATCTATGACCTCACTGGGAATATTCGCCCTTTCTATTTCTGCCGGTAATTGTTTTTACAAAGACAGAAAATGGTTTTGAGTAGTCACCAGAACAAGAAGAGACAGAAAACCATTCAATGGGGACAACCGTTGATTCTGGTGACAGCTGTCTAAGGCTAGGTTCACAACTAAGCGTTTACCATTTCAATCGTTTTTATTGGTATTTTTAAGAAAATGCAGAATAATTGAACACTGTGCAGAGCAGCAAACAATCCCCGCATGCTCTGAATCATACAACAAGAACTGGTACAAAACAAATGAGGGGAGAATGGAATCATCAAGGGGAAGAGCTTGGTAAAACGGTTAGGTCTTTAGTAAGGCCTCGGTGGAACATGTGGGCATAACAGAAGTAGAAAAGAAAAGTAATCTTTGGGTTGTGAACATTACAGGAGACAGTATTATGCCCGAGAGGTGGCTGTCAGGATTACTGCCCTGTATATCAATATGAAGATGAATGGGGGTAGGAAGATCCTGAGACCTTGCTGAAACTTGCATCACTCGCCTGACGAAGAGGTCCTGCGTGGCCACGAAACGTTGCACTTTCTGTGATGCTTCTTTTGCAATGAATTTTTGGACGTAATCTACGATCCATGGTGTGCTGGCGAATACAGTTCCATGTAACATGATTGCCTTATGGGTCACGTTCAGATCTGTGCTTTTTCAACTTATTTGGAAAAAGGGTCGTCTGACTTTTCTGTACGCAGATTGGGCCAGATCCACGAAGCGCGGCGCTTCTTTCCGTCCGGCGTAGCGTATCTCTGATACACTACGCCGCCGTAACTTACAGCGTATTTTCTGTATCCTGAAAGATTTTGCGCCGTATGTTACGGTGGCGTAGTGTAACTTTGGCGGCGTAAGGGCGCGCAATTCAAATGTATGAGATGGGGGCGTGTTTTATGTTAATACGTCTTGACCTGATGTAAATGACGTTTTTTTTAACGGCGTTGGGGTATCCCAGTGCGCATGCTCGAAATTAACCCGCAACAAGCCAATGCTTACGATGTGAACGTCATTCTACGCAAAGCTCTATTCGCGAACGACTTACGCAAACTTCTTAACATTTTCAAATTTCGACGCGGGAACGACGGCCATACTTAACATAGGATACACCTCATATAGCAGGGGTAACTATACGCCGAAAAAAGCCTCACGGAAATGACGTAAAAAAAATGCGCCGGACGGACGTACGTTTGTGGATTCGCGTATCTAGCTAATTTGCATACTCGACGCGGAAATCGACGGAAACGCCACCTAGCGGCCAGCGTAAAAATGCACCTTAGATCCGACGGCGTACTAAGACGTACGCCAGTCGGATCTAGCACAGCTTCAGGCGTATCTTGTTTTGTGGATACAAAACAAAGATACGCCGGAGCAAAATAGAAGTTACGCGGCGTATCAATAGATACGCCAGCGCAACTTCTTTGAGGATCTGGCCCATTGTGTTTACGTGCCAATGGAAATGCAGCAGGAATGCGTAAAGTGCTTGCGTTTTTGATGCATTTCTGCTGCATTTTTGCAGTTTTCTCCAGTCTGACAACACACACCCCAAAAAAAAAATAAACATGTTTAAAAAAAACACACACACACACACACACACACACACACACACACATAAAATCACCATGACCGGGAAAATGCATCAACCGCTACATGCAAAGGTGCGAACCGAGCACAAGACGGAATTTCACTTTGGAGGGATATTTGGATTTCCTTTTTCTTATTTCTGCAGAACTGGAAGGGAAGAGAAATCTCTCCAAAGTGGCATAAAAAAAAACAATAAAAAAAAAAAAAAAAAAAAAATGAATGGTTTTTACTGGTCCCTACTCTTTGCAAAATCATAAAAAAAAAAAAAAAAAGTTGGCTTTAGATCAACTTTAAAAAGGAAGAACATTTAAATACATATGGCAAATTAAATCTAGTTTTGACGTCCCGTCGCACATAGCAGTTTCCATGACTTTCGCGATTACTTGGTTCCTTGGCAACGCCATACACAGGTCAGTGATTTTAACGCGTTCTAAATAAAGACGTGGCATTCAGCACAAGAATAGCTCTTTACTTTCATCCATGTTAATAGCAGTACTTATTGTAACATCTCTTCCAAAGGGCTATATCCACCACACACATGCAGGTGTTGGAGGTTCTATCTTGTACGGCAAGACGAACGATTGAAGCAAAACTGTGGATATTTGATGCAGGAATGGCATGATTTACCAAATAAAAAATAAATACATTTTGGTACATATTCTAACCAGATTTGACTGAAGCCAACCAGATCAGGTAATGCCCAACCTATGTCTACGGCAGCCTATTTTAACCAGGGTGCCTTGAAGTTTCTTCAGGGGTGTCTTAACTAAATGACAATAAAGTAAATCAAAATTGTATACAAGCCAGCAGGCGATTCAAACTTGCCTTTTAGTTACTCAAAGCCACAATTTTTTATTACGCACCATTGCGACTTTCTAGACACTGGCATCCTAACGACCAATGGCGTCATAAGTCAAGGAGGATGTCTGTTGCCTTCACAGCATCCTTGTTTGACTCTGCTGTCCCCCTCAGCACTGGGGTGACATTAGCTGACTGATGGAGAGAAAGTGAGGGAGAAGAGAAACATTGGAATACTAGTCCGTACTAGTGTGCAAAAGTGTATTTGCTTTGGAAGAATAAATCACCTCCAACTTTGGGTGTCCTATGTGTGAATGTTGCTGCATTGTGTAAAGCTATACCGAATAATTTTTTTTACATTTTAAAATGGGGTGCCTTAAGACTGTTCATAGTTTTAAAGGGTGCCTTGACTGAAAAAAGTTGAGAAAACACTAGTCTAGGGTCATAACATTTACCTGTATAAAAGGTTACAACTACAGTATTAAATATGTGCTTTTACTTTTCATTTCATATTTAAAGTGAAAAAATGAAACTTCGGCTGATCGGATTCCTCCGCCCCCTCCCCCACCCCCTCTGGTGCCTTATTTGGCACCTTTCAGGGGGGAGCAGATACCTGTTGTAACGGTCACCACCGTTTACAACCTTCCATCAACCCACGACAGCTTCCGACCCTCCAACCATCCAGCAGGCCCGAACCATTCCATAAGAATTCCCTCAATAAAGGAGACTGACTAAAGCTCTGTTACTGCGTCAAAATATGAACTAACTTTTAATGGTTTCTTAGCTTGCTTATATGCAGTACAACAGGTCACAGAAATCACAGGAACAATCAAACTGTCCCCCCCCCCCTCATCACACCATGGGGGGGCTTCAATCACATTCTTTTACATAATGATATTCAGAGTTAATTATCCCCTAGACGTTGCGTCTCCGACAAGTACATTCCACACATAAACAGTATACATAACGAAAGGTCTGGTAGCCAGGCTGACTCTCAGTTTAAATCCACAGAAGCAGTCTTAGTTAGCATCTCAACAGCCTCACACAATGGAAGGCCTTTCAAGAGCCAGGCTCATTTAACGTGTCACTAGCCAGGGCTAATCATTGAAAAGAGTCACTATTGACCGGTAGGGTCATAATATCCTTTACAGACATTTAAAGAATATATGGTAGATTACTGTCCATGTTAAAACAATCCAATATATGTCTCTTTATTTCCTGGCTCAACCTGTGCCCAAAAGTGACTCCTGTTACACCTGTCAAATTCAGGTATCTGCTCCCATGTCCGGGCATAGATCGCCTCACTTTGTGCAATGAACTACGCAATGTCTGGCCCCTCCGCTGTCTTCTGGGAGACACAGGTCCCAGAAGACAGAAAGGACCATTCAGATCGCGCAGAGCCACTCATGCATGTGCAGTAGGAAACACTGCAAGGCTTCACTTCCCATTTCCCTTAGTAAGGATGTTGGCGCCTGTGCCCGGAGCAGAGGGACGGGTCGGATTTGGGTGAGAACATTGCAGGCTCCCTGGACAGGCAAGTGTCCATATAATAAAAGTCAGCAGCTGCAGTGTTTTGGAGCTGCTGACTAATTGTTTTTCCCCCCAGATCGAATTCCACTTTAAGAAGGAAACTGTATAAAAATACACTATATGGGCAACTGATCATTTCACCTACATTACAGGCGTTTTTTTGGACATCACATTCCACTGGCTCCTCTTTTGGGAAAGATTCTCACAAGATTTTGGTGTCCGAGGGGAATTTGTGCCCACCCGGGCAAAAAGAGAATTTGTGAGGTCAGGTACTACTAGAGATGCCCAATGAAAGAAATTAATCTGGCACCACAATGTCTCAAAAAAAAAAAAAAAAAAAAACATACGATTTTATTAGATCCATCCATTAAAGGGAATAAACTAATTATTGACACATTCAGCCTCTTACATAGGCCTTTGTCATCACTAGAGATGCACCAACATTTTGGTGGTGGAAAATTGTGTTTTTGCCAATAGAAAAAAAGGTGCAGAGAATGGCACCAAAAACACACATGATTTTGCCACAATTTTACTGCGCTTCTGGTGTTTCACATAGGTCATGTGACTCAAAAACTGCATCAAAAACCTTACACGGGTGCGTTATTGATGGGTTATTGCTGCGTTCTT
Organism: Rana temporaria; assembly: GCF_905171775.1. Lineage (NCBI taxonomy): Eukaryota > Metazoa > Chordata > Amphibia > Anura > Ranidae > Rana > Rana temporaria. The sequence goes on from NC_053494.1 coordinate 202,542,641, forward strand.
AATGCATTTCAACGGGGAGGTACGTTTTTGGTATTTTTTTTTTTTAAACTGACCGAAAATTGCGCAAGCAAGATTTCCAACACCAACAACGGAAGCACAACGGACCAGTGTGAAGACATACAGTATATAGAACGAGGGATGCATTTTTCTTGAGATTTTCTTGCACTAGAGGTGCTGATAATGGCAGGCAAAATTATATTCATTAAAATTCTTGATATTAATTAAAAAGTCGAAAAAAATTCTATCTAAAAAGATATGTATTTTTAAAACTCATTTTTGGTTTCGGCCAAATGCATCCTGAATTTTCAGTTTCTGCACCAACATTTGGTGCACCTCTAGGTACTACTATTGGATAAGAAGACCTGGCTTGCAATAGGTGTTTCAATTGACTCCAAAAGGTGTTTAGTACGGTGGTTGAGCTCTATATAGGTCACCTAAGGTCCTCCACACCAAACATGTCAAACCCATCTGCTCTGGTCAGCTTTGCTTAAGGTGCTGAGCACGTTATCATCAAGCTCAGGCATTTCAATATGTAAAAGGGATGGGAGAGTTTGTGTTGGTCCTAAGTTCCAACTCTCACAAAATGAAACTTTGGAAAAGCTTAGGGGCACTCTGGAAGGACCATGAATGCCATGACACCTTTTTTCCCCCGACTACAGGTACACTTTAAAGCCAACTTGTTCTTTGCTCATAGGGGGCAAAGCTATGGGTTTAATTAACTGCAGCACAGTGGCTAGCTGGTTATCACTTTCGCCTGGCAGCACTAGGGTCGTCAATTCAAATCCCAATCATGGCACTACCTACACAGAGTTTGCACGTTCTCCTTGTAGGTTTCCTCTGGGTGCTTCGGCTTCCTCCGACACTTTAAAAATATGCTGGTAGGACTCCTGTCTAAATCAGCTCTAGTATGTGTGTGTATATGAATGTGAGCTAGAGACCTTTGATTGTAAGCTCCTTGAGGGCAGGGACTGATGTGAATGTACAATATAGATATGCTAAAACACTTTCAATGTGAAAGTAGCCTAATGCCTTGTTTCCACTGCACGGAACGGTTCGGGTCAGTAAGAATGGAGCGGTTTAGAATGGACCGGTCTATTCTCATGAGCGTTTCCACTGCAAATCGGACCGTCGGGGACCATTCAGGATTTAGAAAAAATGCCTAGCACATCCACCAATCAGTGGAATGTATTGCATCTCCTCCCCTAATGGAACCGTTCCATTTCCTATGGCCCCACATCTGAAGCAGGACCCAGAATGGTCCGGTACGGTTCGGTTTAATGGCACACTTTCGTAGTGGAAACACCCAAAATAGCGTACCGAACCGAACCGTACCGAACCGATCCGCTCAGTGGAAACGAGGCATAATGCCGCAAAAACACGATCGGAAATTCCGACAAGAAAAGTCCGATGTGAGCTTTTGATCAGAAATTTTTCATCTGAATATGTCTGAAATTTGAGAGCTGGTGCTCAAATTTTCCGATGGGAAAAGTTCTTGGAGGAAATTGCGATCGTCTATATACAATTCCAACGCACAAAAAAAAAAAACACAACATGCATGCTCTGAATCAATTCGACGCATGCTCTGAATCACTGAACTCCTTTTGTCTCAGCTCGTTGTAGTGTTGTACGTCACCGCGTTCTTGACAGTCAGAATTTGATGTGACCATGTGTATAAAACACAAAAGTTTGAGCCAAAAATCTGTCGGGAAAAAAATCCACGATTTTCTTGTTGGAATTTCCGATCGTGTGTACGTGGCATAAACTGACAACCTTCCCAGCTACAAATACTGACCTTCTCTATGCTTTCCACCCCCTTAGTTTATCTGCCTGGAACAAACAGAAATGTTAGATCCTTCTAGGTATGGAGAACATGAGTCTCACAGCCCATATTACCACATTGCACTATTTGCGCTTGGCATTTGACCAATCGAGCACCCAGCACTCTCACACAGGGGCAAGGATAGAGTCTTCAGTAGGGCTTTTAGGCAGCGGGATCAAAAAGTAAATTAAATAGTTTCAGTAAAAAATTCTATTTGCCGATGGTATCGGATGTCACAGTGAATAATGGTGGAAATTATACAAATATACGAGAAGAGTACAAAAGTAAAATATCACAATCCTGGTTGCAGTAGACATGAATACATATACATCTCAAAGTACTATGGGTTATTGTACAATGTAGATCCCCAATGTAGGTCCCCGACGACCGCTTCGACCGTTTATTCGGTCTCTTCAGGGGGACAAGGGTTCTAAAACGTTAATTAGAAAATTTTAAATTAGAAAAAAAAAAGCCCTACTGGGGAACCCCTTTCTTTCATGTAACTTTGGGGCGAGCAGCTCTTCCATCTCTACCCCATGTGTCCTGTTCCTATCGAGGACCAGATTCTCGTCCAGCGGCGTAATTTTGTGCGGGCGTAACGTATCCGCTTTATGTTTCACCTCCGCAACTTACATGGGCAAGTGCTGTATTCTCAAAGCACTTGCTCCGTAAATTGCGGCGGCGTAGCGTAAATCGGCCGGCGTAAGCCCGCCTAATTCAAATTTGGATCAGGGGGGGCGTTTTATGTAAACCTACCGTGACCTGACGTGATTGACGTTTTTGTGGAATGGCGCATGCGCCGTCCGTGGAATTTCCCAGTGTGCATTGCTCCAAAGTACGCCGCAAGGACGTTATTGGTTTCGACGTGAACGTAAATGACGTCCAGCCCCATTCACGGACGACTTACGCAACGACGTAACTTTTTAAAATTTCGATGCGGGAACAACGGCCATACTTAACATTGGTACGCCGCACTTATGCCTCATATAGCAGGGGAAACTATACGCCAGGAAAAGCCTAACGTAAACGTCTTAACTTTACTGCGCCGGCCGCGCGTACGTTCGGGAATACGCGTATCTAGCTAATTTGCATACTCAACGCGGAATTAGACGGAAGCGCCACCTAGCAGTCAAAAAAAATGCAGTTAAGATCCGACGGCGTAAGAGACTTACGCCTGTCGGATCTAATGGATATCTATGCGTAACTGATTCTAGGAATCAGACGCATAGATACGACGGGTCGGATTAGGACTTACGACGGCGTACATGGCGCTGCACCGTCGTAAGTCCTTTAAGAATCTGGGCCAGAGTCTTCAACCCATTTCAGACTCCTTTTTAGCTAGCTGGACCCTGCAGGGGCAAAAGCACAAGTTCACCTCAATTACCTTTCCTCCCATTACTATGACTAAGTCTGAAGTCATTATTTGCATAGAGTGTTCGCGGTGATCAGACGTCTGGTTTTTAAAGCTTGTTAAATCTCATTAATAGATTAATGTTAATGGCAGGTTTATGATAATCATACATTATGTATTACAAAAAGCTGCAAAATGACAAACTCAACCTCTTTAAATGATATGGATGGTTAAAAAGGCAGTGGATAGCACAAGCCACGTTTACACCTTTTCTTTTCAGCCCCTTTAAAAATTGCATTCGCTGGGAACCAAAACAAAGGATCAGCAATCAGGACATTTTTTTTATGTACTACACCAAAATGAATACATATGAATGCACCTTGACCCAATGGCACCTCCTCCTGACAACATTTTACGGGGTGCAGAAAGACGGGAGGCAGAGTTTCTGATCATGTGACTGCTGCGAATGGCTGTAACAGCGGCCACAGGATCAGGTACCCAGTCCACTAGCTCCCAATTGTAAATGATGACTGGGCAACTCAGCCATTGTGCCGAGAGTGCACAGTAGATATGCTTTTGATGCAGAACAATGGAGTCCCAGTCTTAGTCCGTAGGGTTCAATATTGATTTGGCCCATCCTCTGCAGCTAAAACAGCTTCAACTCTTGTGGGAAGGCTGTCCATATAGTTTAGGAGGGTGTCTATGGGAATGTTTGACCATTCTTCCAGAAGCGCATTTGTGAGGTCAGGCACTGATGTTGGACGAGAAGGCTTGGCTCGCAGTCTCTGCTCGAATTTATCCCAAAGGTGTTCTATCGAGTTGAGGTCAGGACTCTGAGCAAGTCAAGTGTATGTGCGCTATGCCTTTGGAAAAAAGTTAAATTTAACCTGTGCCCGGTTTGGGATTGCCCGAAGCTCAGGCCATATTGGGAGGGGGTGGCGGGGAGGCTCAGCGACATGGGAGGAACTAAGGTACCACTGGACCCCATGGTGCTCCTCCTGAGCCACCTGGGTGAGGTGGAGGGAGATATACTAAACTATGTATTACATTCTCGTTGTTTTGTGCCAGGAGGGAGATAATGCTACGGTGGAACTCCCCACCCTTAGTTCCTGGAAGAAGGCGGTGGGCCCGGCTTTACCCCTATAAACTCAAGTATGAGAGCAGGTAGTGTCCTGCTAAATACGACAAGGTCTGGTCAGCTTGGGTGGGTGCGCATGGCTGGGGGACCAAGAGATGGATCCCCCCCCCCCTGTTGCCCCCCCTCTCTGCCTTGCGCGCACCTGATTCTGCCGACTGGGGGGTTAGTTATACGGCAAGACTTCACAGGTACATGAGGATCTAGCACGGGGCGTCGGCTGTGTACCCTATTGTACTCAAGGGAGGGCGCTAGCTGGGACGGAACCTGGAAGTCATTGGTTGAGGTCTGTTAGGGTGATAGAGCTGTGATTTTGTACGTGGTTTAGGTTTGGTTTATTAAAAACACTGGGACTGCTCATCTCTGTCTGATATATATATTTTTCTTTTGTAAACCTGATTGTAGGACTACTGCCTATCTTGTAATGCTGTTTTGTTAATAAAATACCTTTCTGTTAACCACTTAAGCCCCGGACCAAAATGCTGCCTAAAGACCCAAGGGGTTTTTACAGTTCGGGACTGCGTCGCTTTAACAGACAATTGCGTGGTCGTGCGACGTGGCTCCCAAACAAAATTGGCGTCTTTTTTTCCCCACAAATAGAGCTTTCTTTTGGTGGTATTTGATCACCTCTGCGGTTTTTATTTTTTGCGCTATAAACAAAAATAGAGCGACAATTTTGGAAAAAATGCAATATTTTTTACTTTTTGCTATAATAAATATCCCCCAAAAACATATATACATTTTTTTTTCCCTCAGTTTAGGCCGATACGTATTCTTCTACCTATTTTTGGTAAAAAAAAAAAATCGCAATAATCGTTTATCGGTTGGTTTGCGCAAAATTTATAGCGTTTACAAAATACGGGATAGTTTTTTTGCATTTCTATTTTTTTTATTTTTTTTACTACTAATGCCTGCGATCAGCGATTTTTTTCGTGACTGCGACATTATGGCGGACACTTCGGACAATTTTGACACATTTTTGGGACAATTGTCATTTTCACAGCAAAAAATGCATTTAAATTGCATTGTTTATTGTGAAAATGACAGTTGCAGTTTGGGAGTTAAACACAGGGGGCGCTGTAGGAGTTAGGGTTCACTGTGTATGTGTTTACTAGTGTAGGGGGGTGTGGCTGTAGGAATGACGTCATTGATCGTGTCTTCCCTATAAATATGCGCCGACACAGTGAAGCACGGGGAAGCCGTGTTTACACACGGCTCTCCCCGTTCTTCAGCTCCGGGGAGCGATCGCGACGGAGCGGCTATAAACGAATAGCCGCGCCGTCGTCCCGGATCGCTCCTGAAGCCACGGGGACCGCCGCATGTACCGGGGGGGGGGGTCCCGGTCGGACCCCCGACCCACGTCAAGCAGGGCACGTATATATACGTGGATGTGCCTGCCTGTGCCATTCTGCTGACGTATATGTACATGAGGCGGTCCTTAAGTGGTTAAAAAAATATAAATTTTACCTATGCCCAGATCATGCACATTAAAGTATTTAGATACAAAAGCGTCCCTTTCCCCCATTTCACTACAAACTGCTATTACCATGAAGATCTGAATGTCAATATGAAAGTAATATTAGATACAATTTTTTGCCTATACTCAATTCCTGGATGAGTGTGGAAATGATAGGGTAACCCTGGTCTCGGATGCATCCTGGGAAGTTTCTGCCACATATTCCAGGAGGTAGTTTGTTTTTACATCCTGCAATACCATAATGTGCTAGTATGCATCGCAATACCGGAAACTGCAAAATGCCCCACCTCACTCCTCTCCAGAATTCAAATGTTACACCACACATCACCCGGCCATACCACCCCAACTATGGTGCCAAGAAGTACAAAGAAACCCACTCTCGTTATCAGGCCTTATCCAACAGTCAGGTCAGAGTTGTACCAAGCCTGCCACACCCTGTCAATTTTTTTTCCCACAACCCCTAGAAAGGTATGTTGCCTTATAGTATGGCATCATTGAATTGACTAGGCCCTTCCAAAAGTGCAAATCAGGTGCCCGCGGCTTGCGCCATCTTAACAAAATGGCCTTCTTTCCATAAAACAAAAGGATGTTGAGCAGGGTCCGATGAGCCCTGGACAGCACAACATCCTCCACCAACCCCAGTAAACATATTCTAATCGTCATCGGGATAGGAATCATCAATACCGCTGATATACAAGAGGTGACCTCCGACCAAAACTGAGCAGTTTTAATTTTGACATCAAATTTCGATTTAGTTTTAGCCGAGGTCTTTTGACTAAAATGCCATTTTTAGTTTTAGTCGTATTTTATTACACATTTAGCTAGATTCACATAGAGTTAGGTTAGTTAGTGTATTTTCAAACAGAGATACACTTAAACCTATCTAAGATACGTCCTATCTTAGGGTGAAATATTTAGGCTGGACGCTAGGTGACGCTTCCATTGCGGTCGGCGTAGAATATGTAAATCACTAGATACGCCTATTAACGAACGTACGCCCGGCCGACGCAGTACAGATACGCCGTTTACGTAATGCTTTATCAGGCCTAAAGTTATTCCAACAAATAGTTGGAATAGTAATGTTAAAGTATGGCCGCCGTTCCCGCTTCGAAATTCGGGAATTTTTACGTTGTTTGCGTAAGTCGTCCGTGAATAGGGATTTACGTCATTTACGTCCACGTCTAAATCAATATTCCCGTGCGGCGTACATTGCCGCAATGCACACTGGGAAATGTAGGCGGACGGCGCATGCGCCGTTCCAAAAAAACGTCAATCACGTCAGGTCAAACAAAATTATCATAAAACACGCCCCCTCAGCCCATTTTGAATTAGGCGCGCTTGCGCCCGCCGCATTTACGCTACGCCGCCGTAAGTTAGGTGGCAAGTACTTTGAGAATACAGTACTTGCCTAAATATTTTAGTAGACCAAAATCAACATTATAACACATGTTTTTGAATTTCCAAACTCATTATATACTTCTGGAGTACAAATCTAACATTATTTATGGTACTAAGGTTTATATAAACTACAGACACAGATTCAGCCATTATGCCTTTATAACTAAAACTGAGTAGAGAGAAAGGGAAGAGAGAAATCTGGACAGCCTGAGGAGACCTGTAATGCACAGTGCTCTGGATGGCCTGAGGAGGCCTGTAATGCACACAGTGCTCTGGACGGTCTGAGAAGGCTCGTAATGCTCTGGACGACCTGAGGAGGCCTGTAATGCACAGTTCTCTGAAAGGCCTGTAATGCACACAGTGCTCTGGACGGTCTGAGAAGGCTCGTAATGCTCTGGACGACCTGAGGAGGCCTGTAATGCACAGTTCTCTGAAAGGCCTGTAATGCACACAGTGCTCTGGACGGTCTGAGAAGGCTCGTAATGCTCTGGACGACCTGAGGAGGCCTGTAATGCACACAGTGCTCTGGACGGTCTAAGGGGGCCTGTAATGCAGAGTGAGTGCTCAGGATGGTCATCTGAGGAGGCCTGTAATAACACACAGTGCTCTCTGCATGGTCTGAAACGCTGCACAGTGCTAGCACACCATACCACCAAGTATGCTACCGTCGCTAGCTTGCTTGCTGGCAGGGGGAAACAATTTACAGGCTGAACATGGAGGAAAGCAGAAATACACGTAGGTAAACTTCCCGCCCTCACATTTTTATTCTGTTTTTGCTTGGTGACAAAAATTGGAATTGATTTTCGTTTAGTCAACCAAATGAACACTGGTTAACAGTACCCTAGCACAGATCACAAACGCAGTGCAATCAATTTTACTACTTATTCCATGTTTTCGGTGCAATTTGCAGCCCATTTATTTGAATCTCACCACACGGGAACATGGCATGTGTTCCTGTGTGATCCTGGAACGAACTGGCCAGCATAGCAGGGCAAAGATCATATTATATTTTAGTTTTTTTTTGTTTTGTTTCTTTAAAATTAGGATTTTTATTACTCTTTTTCAAACTTCTCTAGTTTATTTTTAAACATGTTTTTTTTTTTCCTCTTATAGTACTATGACAGAATAAGTACAACAGAATGCATAGGCTGTGGTAGTTCATTCTCTTAGGCAAGGGACAAAAAAGATTTTCCTTCATGACATATCGCTCGTTTCTTCAATCTAATCTTTGGATAATATTTCTCAGTGTCTCAAACTGGTGAGACGCGTGGAGTTGAGCAGACAATCTTCAGCATGCAGATCCCAAGCCAATAGTCTTTGCGGCGTACTATGCAATGAAAACATTTAAAAATAAAGTGGGTTTATTATAAATCAGGCATGAGGCATCACGCTACTCCCCCCCCCCCACCTCCTCGTGGGAGGGAGACATGCTTACTGTATTAAAAAAAAAAAAAAAAAAAGAATTCAGAGGCCGATAATTTGCAAAACAGTTCCATGCCGCACAAATTGCACAATTATAGCCCCGATTACAACAATTTCTGTGCAACAAAACCTCCTTTTATTCTGAACTGTACAGCAATAAGGCTCCATTCACACCTAGGCGTTTTTACGCCTGTAGCGCGACGCGCACAAACGCCAGAGGGACGAAAAGTAATGAAAGGCAATGGGGATGGTTCACATCTGAACGCCTAAACGCCTGTAGCCTGTAGCCTGTAGCTCAAAAAAGTTCCGGACCCTTTTTTGTCGCTCCTAGCGCGCGATATGCGCGTGTTTGAGCGTTTTTTTTTTACATTGAAGTCAATGTAAAACGCCTGATACGCGCGTATTGCGTGTAAACACGCGCTTGTACAAGCGTTTTGACGCCTGTGTTGCTGAAATCCAGAAGAGGTATATTCACCCAGGAAGAGGAATAAAAAATTCCTAGGAGAGCAACAAGTGATGTCAGGGATGATCATTTTTCTTATTGGCTAATATGGAAAAAGACAAAGTACAAAAACGTCGAACGCCACTGTGCGAAAACGCGCGCATATACGCGCGACAAAAACGTCGGTAAAAATCGCCTGTAAAAACGCCTGTACGCCCTACGCCTAGGTGTGAATGCAGCCTTACTGTCGTCAATTAAAACAAGTTAAAAAAAAAAAAAATTAAATGGATGCCTGCCACCATAGCACAGATGCTTGAATGAGCTGCTCATCGGATGACTCAGATCGCAGCAGAAATAGACTTGGCCAATGCTGCTGCATGCTACAAGTGTTGTTTATGCTGAGGCCTAGGCGGCCTACAGACCTCCACACACGATACGAAAATCGGATGGAAATTTTGTACGACGAGCTGTCCGACGATTTTTGGATTGTTAGTACGGCGATTGCGAAAGCCGATTTTGCTTTTTTGTTAGACAAAAGCTGGATGTGCAGACTATAAAATCAACTCAACGTCCGATCTTTGTTTAGTATGGTTTTCGTACAAAAAAAAAACCTCAAAAAAACGTAAGAGCAAGACTATGCATGCTTAGAAACAAAAGAATACATTAACCACTTAAGCCCCGGACCTTTAGGCAGCTAAATGCCCAGGCCAGGTTTTGCGATTCAGCACTGTGTCGCTTTAACAGACAATTGCGCGGTCGTGCGACGTGGCTCCCAAACAAAATTGGCGTCCTTTTTCCCCCACAAATAGAGCTTTCTTTTGGTGGTATTTGATCACCTATTTTTTGCGCTATAAACAAAAATAGAGCGACAATTTTGAAAAAAAATGCAATATTTTTTACTTTTTGCTATAATAAATATCCCCCAAAAACATATATAAACATTTTTTTTTCCTCAGTTTAGGCCGATACGTATTCTTCTACCTATTTTTGGTAAAAAAAAAAAAAAATCCCAATAAGTGTTTATCGATTGGTTTGCGCCAAATTTATAGCGTTTACAAAATAGGGGATAGTTTTATTGCATTTTTATTAATTATTTTTTTTTTACTACTATTGGCGGCGATCAGCGATTTTTTTCGTGACTGCGACATTATGGCGGACACTTCGGACAATTTTGACACATTTTTGGGACCATTGTCATTTTCAGAGCAAAAAATGCATTTAAATTGCATTGTTTATTGTGAAAATGACAGTTGCAGTTTGGGAGTGAACCACAGGGGGCGCTGTAGGAGTTAGTGTTCACCTAGTGTGTGTTTACAACTGTAGGGGGGTGAGGCTGTAGGACTGACGTCATCGATCGAGTCTCCCTATAAAAGGGATCACTCGATCGATACGCCGCCACAGTGAAGCACGGGGAAGCCGTATTTACATACGGCTCTCCCCGTTCTTCAGCTCCGGGGAGCGATCGCGACGGAGCGGCTTTTAACGAATAGCAGCGCCGTCGTCCCGGATCGCTCCCCGAGGTAAGCCGCCCGCCACACGCAGCGGGGGGGTTCCCGATCGGACCCCCCACCCGCTAGAAGGCAAGGACGTATATATACGCCCATCTGCCTGTACGTGCCATTCTGTGGACGTAAATAGGCGGGCGGCGGGCGTTAAGTGGTTAAAAACTATTTAACACATTACATCACTTCTGACGTTGTATTCTGTCAGACGAGAATTTTCGTATTGTGAGTAACCTCTTCACTTTCGACATGAGACTAGCATGACACAAAAACGGACGTTCAGCACACCCCTGCCTCAGATCCCAGACAATCTGCATTTTTTACAAAATAAATCGGCTGATGCCGATTTCTTTAAAAAGGCAAAATATCGGCCGATATATATCGGTCGACCTCTATTCTTAAGCCTCATACACTCGATCGGATTTTCCGCAGACAAAGCCTCTGAATTTTGTCTGAAGGGCGTTGGCCGTAAACATGTATTGCATACAAAACGGCAAATAATTGTTGGCCAACAAACACAAAACTATGTGGTTTCTCAGCTCTTTAGCACCACCCTTTCGGCAACTTCTGCGAATGTTGTGTTATGGTGAGCATTGCTTATGAGCATAGGCGTTTGTACTTTGGATTTGTGTACACACGATCATATAATCCGACACCACACATTTGTTGTGGGAAAATTTTAAAGCATGCTATCCAACATTTGTTGACAGAAAATCCAACAACAATTGTCCGATGGAGCGTACAAACGGTCGGATTATGTTTTATGAGGCTTTAGGCTTACTTGAATAAGAGAGATTATATGGGAGAAAGCACTGGAGGACTATGACATCATCAATTGGCTTTGTACCGGCTGTTGTAGTTGGCCAGAACTGGGAGTTCCCATCGAACCTCAAGAGATAAAGCAAAAGAGCAAGCTGTTCAACTTGTCAGCAGCCTTGCAACATTCAAATATCAGATCCAAGGTAATCCAGAAGTACCAATAAAAAAAAAGAAAAAACATAAATCTTGAGAAAAAGCTAAAGGGCTAAAACCCACACTCGGGGGGGGGGGGGGGGGGGGGGGGGAGTAAAACTATTGGAGCTTGTAGTTCTTCAGCAGCAGTTTAAGCATAGTCAAAACCAGGACCGCCTCAAGTGCGTTAGCGTTGAATTAATAATGAAAACACGTTTTCCCAATACTCATTAAAAAGCACCTGTTTTCCCCAGAATGCTTGCTCTGCTAGAAACGTGGAAAGTGTTTAGGCAGCAGGTTCCTGAAAACGGCAAGTCAGCAAAATTGTCATTACTCAAAATTAACTTCAAATTAATAAATATAGAAAGCCCAGGAACAAATAAATTAAAAAACACATTGTTGCGTTTCTTAAAGGGAATCTATGTTCCATTTGCTAAAATGCTAGTACTGATAAAAGAACAATTTCCATATTGCTACTATTGACTTTGCTACATTTTTAAGTGTGAAATTCAGTATTTATCAAGAATTGCCAATAATTTTGTAATCAGTAAGTATTGATGCTTTGGTGGTTTGTAAAGCTTTGATATTCATGCTCTCCTATGTTTGGAATACACAACTTTTGCTTGTTATCTAGCTGAATTGCTGGTAATGACAATAGGATTTCAAAATTATGATTATTATTCTGTTTGTGTGAAATATAATATTTATTTCAGATCAATAACTGAGAAAACAGAATCTTTTTTGTACTCAATGTAAAATTATTTTCTCTGCCCTAGTTGGAGGACACAGCTCTGCTTTAGGCTGCATGCACACATCAGCAATTCGAATCGCGTGAAGATTAGCCGTGAACCTGCCGTCGATATGAAATTCGCTTATGTCTGAATGGCAAATCGCAGGACTCGCATTTGAGATGCCATTCATTTTAATGACACCTCAAATTGCAGCGTGGGTCTGCCGCAATTGTCGCGCGATAAAGCGTGCTGCAATTACGGCAACGCGCATCGTGGGAAGCATGTCACCCAAAAGTAGCTCCTGAACTTTTTTGGGGCGACAAGCTTCCTGCGATGCGTGTTGCCACGATTGCAGCGCAATTTATCACACGACAATCGTGGCAGAAGGTATCATTTAAATAAATGGCATCTCAAATGCAAGTCCCGCAATTTGCCATTCACACATCAGCACTTTAAAATCGTAGGCAGATTTGCAGCAAATCTGCCCGACATTCAAAATGCTGAAGTGTGAATGCAGCCTTGGATCATTACTGCGGGTACATCCCTAAGCAGTACCAGCACGAGGCAGGCAAAAAAAAAAAAAAAACAGGCAACCTACCTCAAAGAAAATGATACAGGCCATTCTGACTACTGCCCGATATACCTTACTCCCAAAACTGTCATTTGCTGATGCTGCCAGGTACACGTCGTGATTGCCACAAAGGGGCCCAAAAAAGGCAATGTGCCCAGCATGCCAGGAACACCCTGCTGACGCCAGAACCTCCATTTTAAATGGCCTGAAATGCTAGAAATGTCCAGTGATGCAAACAATATACAAAATATGTATATATATCACCGCACTACCTACATTAACATATAAATGGCAGCCAACACCACAGAATAAGATCAACTCTGCTGGTAATCAAACATGTGAGACAAAAAAAAGTGTAGCGCTAAATACCGTATTTATCGGCGTATACCGCGCACTTTTTTGCCCTGAAAATTAGGGCAAAATCGTGGGTGCGCGATATACGCCAATACCCGCTTTCCCGCGCAGAGTTTGAATACTGCGCCGGCATATACCGAGCGCAGTACACTCGTGTATAGTCGGGCAGGCTCAGCTCCTCTCGCGCTCACGTCCTGGACGTACAGGACGTGAGCGCGAGAGTAGCCGAGCCTGCCCGACTATACACGAGTGTACTGCGCTCGGTATATGCCGACACAGTATTCAAACTCGGCGCGGGGATCGAGCGGGGAGGACGCCGGACCCGACAAAGAGGACACCCGAAGCCACAGACGGACGCCGGACCCGACGAGGCCGCCGATAGACGCCGCGCAAAACACCAAAACTGTAAGTACTAAAATCTTTTTTTACAGGAATGTCGGGTCCACTTTAGGGGTGCGCGCTATACGCCGGAGCGCGCAATACCCCGATAAATACGGTATATGTGAAACACTAAAGAAGACTGTAAAACAGATGTGAAAAACGTAAGTTGATAACACCATAAGTGCTCAAAAGTCAGTGAATGAAGACAAATATATAAATCAAGGTTGATTAAAATAATATAAGTCCCATAGAAAACCTTGGTGGTGGATCTGCTATCAATCTTCACTTCATGTTTTCAACACTAAGTCACTTTTTTGTTGGACCAGTCGATTTAGAATTTTCTATGGGACTTATATTATTTTAATCAACCTTGATTTATATGTCTGTCTTCATTCACAGACTTTTGAGCACTTATGGTGTTATCAACTTACGTTTTTTAGATCTGTTTTACAGTCTTCTTTATTGTTTCACATATATTTAGCGCTTCACTTTTTTTGTATCAAGTGTCCAGTGATGCCTTCCAGCCACAAAACATGCAACAGCTAGGGAAAAACTTGAATAAAAAAAAAAAAAAAAGTTGAACCTAGCCAGATCCTGGAAATCGCCCTTCATCCCCTCATATCTGGTCAAACCAAAACTGTCTTGGATAATGGTAAATTAAAAAAACAAAGATTTATTTGTTAAAGCGGAGGTTCACCCTAATTGACAACTTTTGCTGTTTAAAACCAGCAGCCATAGTAAGGTATGTATCAGTTATTTTTTTTATTTTTATTTTTTAAATCGGCCTCCTTACCTTTGAACGAGGGCCTTTTGTGAGCTGTCACTCACTTTTCCCCACGGGAGTGGGCGTGGTTTCAAATTCCCCGATCAGCGCTATGTCTCCTGGGATTGAGTCCTGAGAATCCCAGGAGACGCGCTGTGTTTGAAATCCTGCGATATCTCGCGGGTCACGTGACTAGTCAGGCCGGTCATTCACTGCAACACTTAGGCTCCATTCACACCTCCGCGACAACGGCGTACGCGGCGTATTTTGCCGCGAGTGTGAAACTTTTTTTTTTTTTTTTTCAAATTCTTCCCATTGCTGTCAATGGGAGAACGCCAATGTCGCCTGAAAAAAAGGGTCCGGGACTTTTTTTCAGGCGACAGGCGTACGGCGTCTATGAGATGTGAACCATCTCCATAGACAGCAATAGGAATTCCCCCCTCTAGCGGCACAAGCGTCCGGCGTCGGGCGTTTTGTCGCATAGATGTGAATGAAGCCTAAATCTACTGGCAGCCACATTCTAAAACAAATCTAACCCTGTAGAGCAAAAATCGCTATACATACCTTTAAGAGGAAGCGGACCCGTTTCCTCCGAACACGTTTCGGGGGACAAGCCCCCCCAAGTAGACAAAAAAGGGGCCTTGTCTACCGAGAGGCATCAACTAAGATACTGGGTATCCACCATACTGGAGTTGTGATTTGATGGGCTTTTAGTTATTCTCTTGTCCGAGTATGTTTTTGGCATTTTAAGAAGTATACTTTAGTGCTGTAGATAATGCACTAGGCATCTGCACCTTCCTTTCTTTTTATTATAGTGTTTTGGAGTCTCCCTGCTCAAGGCGAGCAACACCGCCTTACATTTCCACAATACCGGATGTGAGACTTTGTGAGCGCGGAGGTTTGACTGTGATTTAAAGGAATGGCTGTGAAATGGCTGGGAAGTGACATCACCCATAGACTTACTATCAGGCTTTCGTTGTTGGTTGTCTCTCTTGCACACTGCCACACAGAGAAGCCGCCGCTGACAGCTCAGCCTGGGACCGGACCGGAGCAGCTTCAGAAAAGGTATGTATAGCGTTTTCTTCTTTACAGGGATAGATAGAGTTGTTTTAGAATGTGGCTGACAGTAGATTAACGCCTCGTACACACAATCGGATTATCCGACGGGAATTGTGTGACGACCGGCTGTTGACGGAATATCCAACTGTTTGTATGCTCTATCGGAGAATTGTTGTCGGATTTTCCACCAACAAATTTGGGATAGCATGCTTTAAAATTGTCCGCCAACAAAGGTGTGTTGATGGATTATCCGATCGTGTGTACATAAGTCTGTTGGACAAAACTCCAAAGTACAAACACGCATGCTCAGAAGCAATGCTAACCATACCACAACATTAGCAGAAGTTACATAGTTAGTCAGGTTGAAAAAAAAAGGTTGAAAAAAAAAAAAAAAAACACAAGTCCATCCAGTTCAACCATAAAAAAAAAAATAGATAAAATAAAAAATATCGTTCACTCCCATATACGCAATTCTATACCCACAGTTGATCCAGAGGAAGGCAAAATAAAAAAAAAGCAAAGCATGATCCAATTTGCTACAGCAGGAAAAAATAAATTCCTTCCTGATCCCGAGAGGATTTACCCTGGATCAACTTTATCTATAAATCTTAGTACTCAGTTATATTCTGCACATTTAGGTAAGTATCCAGGCCTTTCTTAAAGCAATCTACTGAGCTGGCCAGAACCACCTCTGGAGGGAGTCTATTCCACATTTTCACAGCTCTTACTGTGAAGAAACCTTTCCGTATTTGGAGATGAAATCTCTTTTCCTCTAGACGTAAAGAGTGCCCCCTTGTCTTTTGTGATGACCGTAAAGTGAATAACTCAACACCAAGTTCACTATATGGACCCCTCATATATTTGTACATGTTGATCATATCCCCCCTAATTCTCCTCTTCTCAAGAGGGAATAAATTCAGTTCCTCTAATCTTTCCTCATAGCTGAGCTCCTCCATGCCTCTTATGAGTTTGGTTGCTCTTCTCTGCACTTTCTCCAGTTCTCCGATATCCTTTTTTAGAACTGGGGCCCAAAACTGAACTGCATATTCCAGATGAGGTCTTACGGATAGTTTGAACTGGAGTCCATACCTCTCTTAATACAAGAAAGGACTTTGCTCGCTTTGGAAACCGCAGCTTGGCATTGCATGCCATTATTGAGCTTATAATCTACCAAAACCCCCAGATCCTTCTCCACTACGGATCCCCCCAGTTGTACTCCTCTTAGTATGTATGATGCATATTCTTAGCCCCCAAGTGCATAACTTTACATTTATCAACATTAAACCTCATCTGCCACATAGCTGCCCAATCAGACAGAGCATTGAGGTCGGCTTGTAAATTGGAGACATCCTGCAAGGACGTTATTCCACTGCATAGCTTGGTGTCACCTACTAACCCCATAAAGGTTACTTTTGATCTCAGACCCAATATCATTTATAAACATATTAAAAAGTAAGGGTCCCAGCACTGAACCTTGGGGTACACCACTGATAACCTTAGACCATTCAGAGTAAGAGTCATTAACCACTTCTCTCTGAATTCTGTATTTTAGCCAGTTTTCTATCCATTAACAAACTGATATATCCAATCCTGTAGACCAGGGATAAGCAATTAGCGGACCTCCAGCTGTTGCAAAACTACAAGTCCCATCATGCCTCTGCCTCTGGGTTCATGCTTGTGGCTGTCAGAGTCTTGCTATGCCTCATGGGAATTGTAGTTCTGCAACATCTGGAGGTCCGCTAATTGCATATCCCCGCTGTAGACTTTACCTTACACATGAGCCATGTAAGTTGTCCAAAGGGTGGTGCTGAAGAGCTGAAAAAACATGTAGTTTCGTGTTTGTTGGCCGACAATTTTTTGCCGTTTGTATGCAAGACAAGTTCCTGGCCAACGCCCTTCGGACAAAAGTCTTACGCTTTGTCCGCAGAAAATACGATCATGTATATGAGGCGTTAGTGTTCGTTGTTTTTATGAATTTCTACTTTAACTATTAATTTGCTACATTCTTTTCCCATTCGTGTTCTCCTTTCAAATATCTCCTGGTCCGGAACGTTAAATAATTATTTTTGGTGTTAAAGTGGAGGTCCACCCAAATTTTTTTATTTTTTTAAAAGCCAGCAGCTGATGACTTTAAAAAAAATGGACACTTACCTGTCCAGCGCGCCCAAAATGTCAGCAGCTGAGGCCAAGCAATCGTTCGTCTCTCGGCTGCCCCTGCCGCCATCCTCGGTGAGGGAATCAGGAAGTGAAGCGTTGCGGCTTCACTGCCCGGTTCCCTACTGCGCATGTGCAAGAAGAGCGGCGCGCCCTCACTGGTCCCTGTGTGTTTCCCAGGAGACAGCGGGGGGAGTGGTGTGACTCCCACGGGAGTCTATGCCCGGAAGTGGGTGCAAATACAGGAATCTGCACCCCCTCCCCCTGAAAGGTCCCACCGGAGAGGGGGGGGGTTCCGAAAAGCGGAAGTTCAATTTTTGGGTGAAACTCTGCTTTAAGGAACATTGGTTATCATCTGAGGAAGATATTGGCTGGTTTACCAATTTAATTACTGTATTTGCTGGCGTATAAGACTACCTTTTACACTTAAAAAACCTGACCAAAAAGCAGGGGTCGTCTTATACGCCGGGTCAGGTGCTCGCATGCCCGCTGGATGTGCAGTAATACTGTATGTAGCTTTGGCTACATACAGTATATTTCGCTTAGCCAATCCCAGTGAGCGATGTATTCAAATGAATACAGAGCCTGCTCGGATTGGAGTAACAACCTCTGCCAATCCGAGCCGGCTACATACAGTAGCCAGCTCGGATTGGCTTTGAGAGTCATAGAGGCGTGGGCTGATGATGTTACAGCCTCTGCCAATCTAAGCAGGCTTTGTATTCATTAAAAGAAAACACCGCTCGCCATGATTGGCTCCAGCAAGAAGGAAGAAGAATATGGCTCCAGAAGGTAGAAATATGAAGCATCGGAAGCCTCGGAAGGGGGGTCGTCTTATACGGTAAATACTGGCAAAAAAATCTTTTAAAAAAATATTAAAATTAAGGGGTCGTCTTATACGCCCGGTCGCTTATACACCGGCAAATACGGTAATTTGCCATGTACACTACATTGATTCTGGTCCTCGAAGTCATACACAGAAATGTGTTCACGGCTAATTGTACAACTATTCTTTTGTGTACTCTAAATACTAAATAATATGTTCAAAATAATTAATAAAAGATTTTGAAAAAAACATTTTCAACCTAGCATCCCACTCCTGCAGGTGGTACCTTACCCAGCAGTAATGATCTACATCAGAGCTGTGCCTTCCAATGAACAAAAATAACTTCTTTGATCAAAAAGCTTTCTAAAATAAAATTTCTGACTTTTTAGTCCCAAGTCATACGTAAA
Organism: Rana temporaria; assembly: GCF_905171775.1. Classification (NCBI taxonomy): domain Eukaryota; kingdom Metazoa; phylum Chordata; class Amphibia; order Anura; family Ranidae; genus Rana; species Rana temporaria. The sequence goes on from NC_053494.1 coordinate 202,561,381, forward strand.
AACTATACCATGTTTTTGGGTGATGAATGAGGGTTTCCATTACAACTGTAACGTGATTGTAGCCATATTAGTGCAATTTAGACAGAGAAAATTGAGTACTGTGATATTTTTTTTTAATGGCACTAACAAACAATTTTCCAGGACAAGCTTTCGGGGTATGTCCCTTCTTCAAGGTTCAAGCGGTACTCAGTACTGCTTGGACCTTGAAAAAGGGGACATACCCAGAAAGCTTGTCCTGAAAAATTGTATGTTGGTGAAAATAAAATAAAAAAGTATCATGGACAGTACTCAATTTTCTCCATTACAACTGGAAAGTTGTTGCATAAAACTGGCCTTACATGACTGAAAAATGAATATCCCACTGCGGCAATGTTTTTTAGTTTTTTTTGACAGCCAGCCCAAATGCCACGTAAACACGATCCGAATATTGTAAGAAAAATGTCGTCCAAGGAAGAATCGTCTGATAATCGGATCGTTAGTACAGGGATTCCGTGAGCCGATCATGACAGTTCATCCGATATTATTTAATCGGACATGCATGAAAATTTTCCTCGTACGATACCAGATCGTACGATTTTCGTTTGGTCAGTACAGTTGTCGTCCGAAAATACAACACAAATACATTACAACACATGACATCACTTCCGGTTATTTTTTTCTGTCGTACGAGAATTTTCGGGAATTTAGTAACCTATTCAATTTCTACTTGCGACTAGTAAACGGAAAAAGTCAGACGATCTGTCGTCCGATTTTCTGATCGCGTGTATGTGGCAAAACAGTTTGGCCAACAATTTTCCAGCAGGTTTCTTCGACAAAAGTTGATCAAACAGACTTTTGTCAAACCGATTGGTTTTGGGTAAGCTGGCCAGCAACATCAAAGTAAAAGTTCTGTCTGGAGCCTGATAACCAGCCATACCAGCTAAAAAGAAATAAAAAAACTCTCAGAAGCCAAAAACTTAAAGAAAATACTATTATCCTCAGAATGAATTCAAATTAGGAGTTCTAATGATGAATAAATGAAAAAGGACAAAGAAAATGTAAATTCCTAATAAATATGTAAAAAATTATTAAAATATTACTGAGCTTCCAGCAGAAAAGAAAGAATTGCGCTACTTGCCTCATCAGCGATCATACACCTACAGAGGAAAAGAAACAAAAATGAGATGTTAATATAAATCGTGCATTTTTCTCTATTCCCACATGAAAAACAATATGTTAATTCAAAGATCTGCTCAAACACATGTTACGCATTTGCTCTGGTGCTAAATAAAATCTATATATAAATAAAACCAACAGGGTCTTAAATGAAAACCAATCAATCCAATTTGTGCAATTTACTGCATCTGATTAATGTGAATCATTTAAGGGCAACACAAAAGGAACACAGAAAGGATTTAAAGGGAAACTACTATGGCATGCTTAGTTAGCACACACTGTGCACGCTATAATTTTTCCAAACAATACTTTTTTTTGTGTAATAATGTAAAAGGATAAGGTCACTTTAAAAAATATATATATATATAATAATAGAACATTTTTTGGTGGTTAAAAAAAAAAAAAAAAAAAAAAACAACACATGCACTCGTTATGATTTTTCTTAGCAGCCTGCAGAGCATTGCACCCATGATCAACAGATTGTGGGTGAAATGCCAGGCTCTCACTAAAGCTGTTTGCTTGTACCTCCCATCTGGGCAGACAATTGCTGGAGCGCAGGAAACCTCAATGAACTACAGGAGCGCTCACCAATGCCCTCACTGTTCATTGAGAACTACAAGTAGTTTGCTGCAATGGAATACAGTACTTGTAGTTCATTCACTCACGTGTGTACGCAGAGCCCTGCACGGCACACTGTCGCCGGGGGAAATCGGTGGTGCAGGAGGAAGGAGGTTGCTGAACATGTTAAACCTAAGGGCTCTTTCACACGGAGCGGACCGTTTCCGGGTCCGCTCCGTGTGTCTCCATCGGCTTAGCGGGGATCCCCACTCAGCTGTCGGCGGATAGGGCGGTCCCCGAACACAGTGCAGGGACCGCCCTGTCTCTGCTCCGCTGTCCCCTATGGGGAACCTGATGCAGACGGACCGTCTGTCCGTCTGAATCAGTTTGGCTCCGCCGAACGGAAGAAAAATAGGGTTTCTTCCGTTCGGAAAAGCGGATCCCGACTGACGCGGACGCTAGCGGATGCTCCATCCGCTAACGGACGCGTTCCCATAGGGATTCATTACAAGTCCATTAACGGACTTGTAATGAGTGGACGAACGGTCCGCTAGTGTGAAAGGACCCTTAAATAAGGGTGTAACATGTTCAGAAAGTCCCACTTTCTGGACCGGCTTATAGACAGAACACTGGTCCAATGTCAGCCCAGGAGACGGAACTTCCTATTACAGAGCCTGCTGAGTAAAAAGGAGATTCTCACTGTATGTAATTGACGGCACTCGTCTCACCCCCCTTCCTGTTCTCTCCGAGGCAACCCAAATTGCAGTATCGACGTATAACACGCACACGTTATTTGCAAACGATTTGCAGGGTGAAAAAGTGAGTGTTATACGCCAACAAATACAGTATATCCCATCTTTGGTGTTGGTGGAAAGAATGGTTCTCCATTGGTGTCAGAGAGCAATAATGCCTTATAGATGGAGTTCACAGGCTTATTAGTGCCCCACTGTTGGTGTCGGTCTATTTATTTATTTTAATTGGGGTTTCTAAACCCTTTTTAATGTCACTTCAAGATTTTCGACTTTCATAAAGAACACCTATGATTAGTAGGGGGTGTCCTCCCCGGTGGCTCAGTCAGATAAAACTCCCACCCCCCCCCCCCCAGTTATTTTACCAGCTTTCAGAGCTTCTTGGTGGCCTTCAACCATCTTAAGAAAATTAACTACTAGCCGACCAGCCGCCGTCCTTCTACGGCGGCAGGTCAGCTCTCCTGGGCGAGAGCCCATAGTATAACGTCGGCTCTTAGAGCTGCCACTAGGGGCGCGTGCTCGCCCCCCCGCTCGCCCCCGACTCCCGTGCGTGTGCCCGGCGGGCGCGATTGCCGCCGGGCACCCGCGATTGCTCGTTACAGAGCGGGGAACGGGAGCTGTGTGAGGCCACCCCCCCCCCACAGCAAGAATACACCCAGAGACATACTTAACCCCTTCCCCGCCCCCTAGTGTTAACCCCTTCACTGCCAGTGGCATTTTTATAGTAATCCAATGCATTTTTATAGCACTGATCGCTATAAAAATGCCAATGGTCCCAAAAACGTGTCAAAAGTGTCCGAAGTGTCCGCCATAATGTCGCAGTACCGAAAAAAAATAAATCGCTGATCGCCGCCATTACTAGTAAAAAAATATATTAATAAAAATGACATAAAAATACACCCTATTTTGTAAACGCTATAACTTTTGCACAAACCAATCAATAAACGCTTATTGCGATTATTTTTTTTACGAAAAATACGTAGAAGAATACGTATCGGCCTAAACCAGGGATCGACAAATCCCGGGCGCCAGGTCGCCATGGCGACTAGAAATAGTGTCCTGGCGACTTGGCTTTTTTTTTTTTTTTTTGTGAGCTGGCGCCATCTGGTGGTGAGCCGTTGGTATTACAAGTTATTACCACCAGATGTGAGCTGGCGCCATCTGGTGGTGGCCGTTGGTATAACAAGTTAAGCATTACAAGTTAAACAGCAATTCTAATATAATTTTTCACTATTTTCACTGCCATCTTGTTCCCTCTAATTAGAACCCCCAAACATTATATATATTTTTTATCCTAACACCCTAGAGAATAAAATGGCGATCGTTGCAATACTTTCTGTCACGCCGTATTTGCGCAGCGGTCTTACAAGCGCACTTTTTTGGGAAAAAATTACACCTTTTTAAATTAAAATAAGACAACAGTAAAGTTATCCCCATTTTTGTTAATATTATGAAAGATAATGTTACGCCGAGTAAATTCATACCCAACATGTCACGCTTCAAAATTGCGTTTGAACACCGTTTACATATGCGGGCGCTGCTCACGTATGTGTTCGCTTCTGCGCGCAAGCTCGTCGGGACGGGGTGCGTTTTCTGGCTCCTAACTTTTTTAGCTGGCTCCTAGATTCCAAGCAAATTTGTCAACCCCTGGCCTAAACTGAGGGAAAAAAACGTTTTTTTATATATTTTTGGGGGATATTTATTACAGCAAAAAGTAAAAAATGATTTATTTTTTTCAAAATTGTCGCTCTATTTTTGTTTATAGCGCAAAAACTAAAAACCGCAGAGGTGATCAAATACCACCAAAAGAAAGCTCTATTTGTGGGAAAAAAAGGACGCCAATTTTGTTTGGGAGCCACGTCGCACGACCGCGCAATTGTCAGTTAAAGCGACGCAGTCCCGAATCGCAAAAAGTGCTCTGGTCTTTGGGCAGCAATATGGTCCGGGGGTTAAGTGGTTAAAAAAAAACCTTTTCTTTATCAGGACTGTGCCTACATTAGACAGCCATCTTTGCTCAGCCATTCTACAACAAACCACAATACAGTAATTGCAACTCCAGCCAAAACCTTTGTTCTCCTTACTACATAAAATAGGTTTCAACCTTTCCCTAATCTATTCAATACTAATTATATTCTTTTTTTTTTTTTTTTTTTTTAAAGCCACTATTGCATCAAGTGGGCTGTAAACAAGAGAGTTTTAATGCCAACTGGGATAGATAGTCACAGAGATAATAAACTACTGGATGGACCGATCAGTATTCATTCACATGTGAGTCTCTGGATTTTTCTGGTGGCGTCTAATTTTGGCTGGGATATATTCCTTTCAGCTCTCCAGGAAACGTCTCTCAAGGAATCTTTTTTTACCTACATATCTATTTATATAGCATACACAGTATAAAGCAATGTTGCCATTCTGCCTGAACAGTAAAATCGTCGTCTGCTTGAACTGAAAAAAAAAAAAGAAAACAGGATTTGACTGACAGCAGCAGGAGCCAATGGCCCCTGCTGCCTCAGCAAAGTCTGCAAGAATGTGGAGAGCTGCTACATATAGGCACAGCACTGGATTGAGTGAGGGCTCGTGTAAGAAGGGTGAGGGAGTGATATTACCTAAACATTTTTTTACCTTAATGCAGGGAATGTATTAAAAATGGGTTGTAAAGGCAGAAGGTCTTTTATCTTAATGCATTCTATTCATTAAGATAAAAAAGCCTTTTGTGTGCAGCAGCCACCCTCGGCCCCCCTAATACTTACCAGAGCCCCCATCTCTGTCCAGCGATGTCCACGAGTGTCTCAGCCGCCCGCTCTCCTGATTGGCTAAGACACAGAAGTGGCGCCATTGGCTAGCTGACTGACAGCAGCAGGAGCCAATTAAAAGAGAGAGGGTAGGGGCGAACTGCAGCTCTGTGTCTGAAGGGACACACGGAGCTGCAGCTCAACTTGGGTTCCCCTATAGCAAGCTGCTTGCTGTGGGGGCACTCAACAGGAGGGAGGAGCCAGGAGCACAGAAGAGGCACCCAAGAAGATGAGGATCTGAGCTTCTCTGTGCAAATCCATTGCAACAGAGCAGGTAAGGATAACATGTTTTATTTTTATATATGTAGCACTACCCCCGAAGGAGCTGCTGGTTTGTTTTGGGTGGCATGTTACCTCATGGCTCCTCCGCCGTCTAGGGGTGTATGGTGAATATAGTAGTAACGGAATGTCCACGACAGGTGTCTCTTTCTGTGCTCTTTATTACCCAGCTGGGTAAAAACAATAAACTTGTGGTGATAGAAGAGTTAAAGTAGAAGGAGAAATAGCAGATTCAGGCGTAACAATAGGGAAACAGTCCTGCTTCCAACAACACTTAGTCTTCCTCACCACTCCAGCCGGAGTGGGTATAGCGTACCTGGGCAGGCCTCTCTCACTGACCTGGCAGCCAGAGTATCACTCGGAACTTAGAGGAAAAGTCTCTGCCACAGACCCTCCTTAGGATTGAGGTAGCGGAGGTGATCCTCCTTAATAGACTTTGGCCTGGATCTCCTTCAGGTAGTTTGCAGGTTACCGACTGACAGGTGACCAACGTCCAGCCTTTCAGTAAATCGGTCCCCTTGATCCCCGGGGATTGTCGAGACCCTATTGGATCGCCAGCCGCTCTTGGCTCTCCTCACCGAACAGCTTCCTCTCACTGGGAACACGCTTCGTATCTTCTCAGGATTGGGGACCCAGTCGATTACTGGGGCCCAGCCACAGCTTTAAATGTTCCGGACCAACGTGGTCCCGGAACCAGTAACACCGCGTGGCACATGCACCCCGGCCTGGAAGGCCATTTCACCAGGGCACCATGATGCAGTCACCCTAAAGGTGGGTGCCGCACTCGAAGAAAGAACCCAGACCAATGGCGTCTGTCTCATAAAAACCCTCCCCCAGCATGCACATCGAGGAGAAACTTTCCTGATAGGCTGCTGGGGAAAAGCACCCAAACCTCGACTCTACTGCTGCCACCTATCGTCCTGGGGTGGGAACAGCAGCCCAGAAACAACAGAATAAGACCGCAGAACAGCCAAGCTGAGACAGAGACCCAATTTGAACAGATTACTTGGATCAGAGCCAATTAACTCTCTGAACCCCCTTTAAATTTAACAAAGCAAAAGGTACTTGGAAGTAACCAGGCGCTACACTTAAAAAAAAAAAAAAGAAAAAAAAGAAGACTTTACAATCACTTTAAGGTAAAACATATTTAGGCTTTAGAACCACTTTACTCACTTGCAATATAGCATTATAGCAATATGAAGTCGGCAAAGTGGTTCCATTATCCTGACCGGACATCATGCAACATTATCGGGATAACAAAGTCGGCGCGGGGGCGTGGCCGGAGGTGCTGTGTGTCAGTCTGACACACTGCATCTCCCACCATGGTATAGCACCTCTGATGAAAGCTTCTTACCACGTGATCAGCTGTGACCAATCACAGTTGATCATCGCTTGAACCAGCAAGTGCCGGTAAATGGCTTTTCTCGGTTCACACTTACAGTGAGATACGATTGGCGGCTATCCTTATCAGAAGGGGGGCCTGCACTGATAATCAGCATATTTATTATCAGTGCAGCCCCCATCGGAGGTGCCCATCAGCTGCCAATCATTGCCCATCAGCTGCCAGCCTGTGCCCCATAAAGA